>NC_133776.1:26897747-27170336 GCF_003597395.2 Chelonoidis abingdonii
CCCTTGAGATTTGAAAAATCTTGTTTCCTGATTGGTCCTCTGGTCAGGTGTTTGGTTCCCTTTGTTAAGCCTTTACAGGTAAAAGAAACATTAACCCTTAGCTATCTGTTTAAGACAGAATGGTGACTCATAAAACCCCCTTACATTAACCAAACTGTCCAGTGCTTAGAACAAATCTACTGATCAACACATTGCAGATGCTATGATGGAAGCAAAAAGCCCCTTGCACAACCACAACCTAAAATTAAAAAAATATATATATTTGAGATGCAATCTGTCTGACTTGGTATGAAACTTCAGCCAGAAGTGCTCTAACCATCTTCCTCATTTACCTGCCTCAGATCATTTAGAAAGCCAAGTGCACTCTAAAAACAAAACCGGTAAAAAGGGTCCCTAGAAGTTACCAGATTACTGGTCTATGCCACACGCATAATTCCTTCCTACGTTGTATTCTATTGGCCCCAAAGATTGAGGAACCTAAGCCCTCAACCAATTCCCCCAAGCCCAACACTGGCCTCATGGCCTCCATATACTAACACTGCAGTCCCACCCGACAGCCACAGGCAGGGAGCCATCAAAGACAATCTAAGTAGCATCACCCACCCATTCTCCCTCTGCCTCTGAAGTACATTTTCCAGTACCATTGCAAAGGTCTTCCACTGAAAAATCCTCAAACTTTCTATTCTCTTTTATTCTACTTTATAAACCCACAATGTAAATTTCTGTTTAAATAAGTATTTGTTAACATTTCCAGGATTATCTTCGATTTCATTATTAACACAGTATATATTCGAAGGCATCTTGAGCACTAGAGTGAAGAAAAGTAGCAGTGAAGAATTAAAAGGAGATTTGTTGAAGCTGCTGAAGAATAGGGGAGTATGAACAAAGCACTTGCTGATAGTTGCCTCTGAAGAACTCAGGAGGAGGACTTGAAGACATCAGATATGAGGGTGGGGAGAGGGTGGCAGGGCCTTCTATCCAGCAGATGATAAATAGAGCAATGGAAAAGGCGATAACTGGGCTTGAAACCAGAGAATATATCACTAATTTGGGCTATGCCTCAAACCCCAAGTTCCATAAGACTTGTCAATAGGCCAGGTGTAAATTTACCTTAATTCCACACAAACCTGATGCTGTCTCATTTGTTCCACCATTAACTATTTACAGACTATGAAACTGAGTGCTATATATGCCTGAGAAATTCATTCTGTATCGTTTTAATTCTCTGTCGCAGGTTCAACAGGCACACAGTTGCTGTAGTTCAGGGTTCTCAAACGTCATTGCACCGTGACTCCCTCTGACAACAAAAATTCCTACAGGACCCCAGGAACAGGGACCGAAGCGTCCAAGCCCAGCCACTTGGGGATGGGAGGGTGAGGGGTGGAGGGGTAAAGACAAAGCCCAAGGGCTTCAGTCCCAGGCAGGGGGCCTGTAACTTTAGCCCCGCAGCCCAGGGCCGAAGCCCTCAGGCCTGGGCTTTGGCCCTGGGCCCCAGCAAGTCTAAGCCAACTCTGGTGACCCCATTAAAAAGTGGTAGTGACCCACTTTGGGGTCCTGACCCACAGTTTGAGAACCACTGCTTTAGTGCAGCATTAAGCTCAATACCTCCCCAGCCCTTACCCCTCAGATCAGACCTCCCCACCTGCCTGCTCCACAGCAGTCCTTTGATGAGGTTTTTGCTTACTCATCTGGGGTTGCATCCAGGTACCGTAGGCTTTAAGTGGCTTGGGAAGAAGCCATGACCCCTTCTCCAGCTGGTCACAGACAGGAAAGCCAAATGCCAAGCTGTCAGGGTTAAAACCTGATGAGTGATATAACCTGTGAGACGGAAGGATCTCAAAAATACAGGAAATGAAAACTCCTGGTATTTCAAAGATATATCTAAATACATTGAAAGGCTTGAAGCACAATGCCTTATCACACCCAGCAAGGGCCATGTCAGTTAGCAAAACAACAGCTGTGGGTGAGAACACATATTGCGGGAATCTAGGGACACTAGTAATAGCTGGAATGAAGGAGGCAGCTTAGCAACTTCTCTGTAGAAACGGGTACTGGGGAAAAGGCATGAACGTCTTCTCAGAATCAGAGGGAAAATGAATTGAGAGGTAAGGCTGCAGAAATACACTGCTTCAAAGCATGAATAAGTATCCCCCCCCCTTTTTATATACAATGTATAAACAAACAAGTCTTTGACAAGCTGGGTTTTTAGGAAAACAAAGAATGTGAATTAAGCCCTCTAAAGCAGTGGTAGGCAACCTGCGACCTATCAGGGTAATCCACTGGCGGGCTGTGAGACAGTTTGTTTACATTGACCTTACACAGGCATGGCCACTGGCAGCTCCCAGTGGCCGCGGTTCGCCGTTCCCGGCCAATGGGAGCTGTGGGAAGCGGTGGCCAGCACATATCAACTCTAGAAGATCAAAACTGGGCCCTTTCCTCACTTGATGCATTTCACTATAGGCAGGCCAGGACTGAACCAAATTGCAGCTCTGACCACCCACACACCTTGGTGAACTGGATTCAGACCCAAACATCGTGGCTTAAGCATATATTATAAGAAAAATCTCTGCAAGAAGACGGAACACTGCATAACATCACACTCCCACTTTTTGTGTTTCTTCATTAGCATGTTTCTCAAAGAGGAGAAGGGAGGCTTTTTCCTCTATGTGCTTTAGAGGGAGGTTTTGTGCGCTCCTTGGCTGCATCTTGAAAGGAAGATGTTAGGAATCATGTCTGGTGACACCTGTCCGGAATTTCTTTCCATCTCCTCTCCGTCCTCACTTACCCATCTTCTTTCCTCATCCCCCCTTTGCTCTCTTTTCCACTGTTCCCCAGTGTTTTTCCCTGTTTCGGTGAGTGAAAGACAACCAGATGCCTTTGGCGCCATCTAGTGATATTTTTGAAGACTGTTTTTGATATTTGAGCAATGCAGTGACACCTCCAGCAATCACTTTGCTTTCAGTACCACTAGCTAAAACAGCCTTTTCCTATACTGCAGTCCTTTATCTTCCTGTAACTGGTACTGAAATGAATGCCTCTCTTATCTGTTCTTGGAACACTGTGGTTATGGAAACTGGATTTGTACATAGTGTTTTTTACATTTTTTCCTCTCAATTAAGGGAATTTAAAAATAAAAATCAAATTCAGCCAGCCTGCTGAAATATATTTTGAACATGTAGGGATGCAGAGGCAACACATTCAGACTGATTCTGAAATAACAAATGAAAGCTACTTGGAGAATGCACATACATTTTAATCAAAGATAAAACTGAGTTCTATACATTGTCGGGTATGAACATCAGTATTTGGGAAATTGTACTAAGAAGGGGGGAAAAAAGGCAGAGATTTTAGAGTTACTCAAAGCAGACGGTTTACAATATTTAAGGCCTGATCCAGTTACTACCAAAATCAATGGTAAAACTCCCATTTACTTAAATGGGAGCAGGACCAGGTCTGCTGTGTGAAACTGGAAGGCTGGCCTCAAAGGAACAGAAGAGGCAATGTGGTGATTACATAATCAGAAACTTTTCCTCCCGAAGCACTGGGGCCAGAATAATTTTCTCTCTTTCCAATATAACACAGAGGCAGCTTACGTAGTAGGCATTTTAATTAGGAATGAGAGATAAGTCAGAAGAGAGGAGCACTCCCATTGCAAAAAAAACCCCTGCAGGAGTATTATGCTAATAAGTTATGCATGCAAAAGACAAAGCTGAACTCAGTTTACATGTAGTTAATATACCAGGCCCAATACACAAAGGTTTAATTTTGAAACCTGTTACTTGCCATTAAAATTGGCTTGTTAGACTAGAGAGGGGCAAATACTAGCTCTGATGCCTCTCTAGCATGTCTGCTGTTACTTGTGTTAAGTAAGAGAAGATACAATTATTCCTTCCAGTATACACTACTGTTCAGTCTCTGTTTCTGCTACTCTTCTTCACATGGGATGCAACCCCTACTCCCACTCCTCACAGAACAACAATTTGGAGGGGGAGGTCACACAGTGACTCTCAAGCCATGCTTTCCAGATGTCTTTCAATACAGCTGGGCTGTCCCTGTTTATAGAAATGGGTAGAATGCTCCATAAAGTAAAGATACTGTTGTGTTCCCAGGCCAGAAAAAATATCAACATGAACTTTGAAGATTAAATTTTTAAGAGTCCAAAATAGCAATTTTGAACTCTTTGGTTAAATAATTAGATTTAATTTTTTATCAGGTTTAATCTGAATGGAAAAAAAGGTTGACCTTTTCAGCCTGAAAATAAAAAAAACAGGAACTTAGACACAGATGTTCTTAGCATCAACTTTAATAATAAATTTGGCAATGACAAGGAAAGGTTATAGCTAAGCTTGTTATAACAGATTAGGAGAAAGAACCGGAAAATGTGAATGAACTGTATCTCTTGCCACTTCAGAACCAAACCCCGACAAAATTGATCTTGTTCTCTGCAGTAATTATCAGCAGCCTGTGTTCATTCTTGTCAATTTGTCAGAATTTGACCTTAAAGTATATTTCATTAATATTGATTTTGCAGTTAACATTAAAGGTGGATTGTTGCACAAATTCTCTAAATATATCATTCTCTCCAAGAGTTTTGTATTTCCACTTATCCAAAGATTTGTCTAGGGACTGAATGGGACTACTCACAGGATCAGACCTTAAGGCTTCCTGGTTCAGATTTTACCGTGGCTTGCTCAAGATCGCAGACTAGTTTTGGCATAGCTGGGTATAGCCCAAAGTGTTCTAGCTCCCAGACCATACTCTAATCATTAGAACAGACCGTTTTCAGAGTCAGAGGGTGAAATTCTCACCTTACTGAAGGTGAGAAGTTTTCCCACTGGCTTCAATAGGGCTAGGATTTCACCCATACTGTCTCAAAGTCAATGGCAAGACAATCAGACAAAGAATCTTTGAATGAGGTCACTGGGGAAATTTGTCTGTGGGCCAGAGGGTTTTTTATTTTTATTAATTTGGAAGGTAGCTTTCCATCACGGACGAAAGAAGAGCTAGGGAGGCTTTCAAACGAACGAACTAACTAATTAAATAATAATAGTAACCTCTGGTTATATAGCACTTCTCTGTGTACATCTGAAAGCGTTTTACAGAGGAGGTGAATATCATATATTGACTGTGAACAGCTGGATACCTTGAAAGTTATCCCAAAAAACATATGTAATTCTTGAGGAATTTTTTAGTAACTGTGTCTAAGATCATTTAACTATTTTAAATTAGAAAATTCATTATAAACGAGTAAAGGGAAATGTATTATCTGACTTCAATATTGTTTTTCTTTTCTAACATTAGAGAAATTAGTCCAAAGCCCAATCAAGTCAATGTAAGGCTCCTACAGACTTCTGATCAGACATTAAGTGAATTTTTGCACTCACGATAGGTGCGAAACTGACAGCATTTCAGCGTAAGTCCTTTATTCACAGAACAACAGCTATATAGTTTTCCCACACTACATTCCCACTGTAACCTACTAGGTAAAAAAACAAAAACAAAAACAAACAAACAAACACACACCTCTCTCTTAAATTTTAAAAATCCCAAGGTCCATTTAAACCTTTGCCTTTTTGCTGAAACTGCCACCATCATCCCAGGTAATGATGCTTGTCATGGCAATTTTTGTGTCATGTTGGATTCCGCAACATTTAAGATCTGACAAAGAAAGACTTCAGCTTTAAAGTCATGAGGCCATCGTAAGGTGACTCCAGGCATCAGAGTTAACAGGATGTGAAAGGCTGATAGGTAAAGCATGGTAACTGTAGTAGCTGGAAGCGTCTTTGTGGTTATTGATCTTCAAAAGTACAGATACCTGTCTTCTAGAAACTGGACATAGATCAGCCCTTCATTTCACACGCAGCCCACTCAACAGACATCAGGTAACAATTTTCAGATTGGAATGGTGGCCCAGTAGTGATCTAGTTCTCCTGTCTTCAGTCTTATTACAAATGGGGTTTCTAGTTTAAATCTATATAAGGTAACTTTTACTAGTATTTGCTTACATCAAAAATGCTCTTTTTAAAACAAAAACAACCCCCACTGCTCCCAACATTGCTTCTAATTAATTCCACTGGTGTAATAAGACCTATCATTTCCAATGTTCATTTTAAAATAGAACCTTACCTAAGATTTCCAAGCTAAGTTTTTTTCTTTTCTTAAAAAGTCTTCTTTATGACTCTTGTCTAGCATGTTTATGTAATATTTTGTGTCACACTCAGTGCTACCCAGGTGCACACACTAACACACAAATTCATAGGCATATGAAGTTACACACACTCTCTCCCTAGGTTCTTACAACTGCAACAATCACCATAGTGTCCAGTACTCATTCAAATACATGCTCACACGTACTCTCATTTGCCAATTCTTTCCTCTTTGGGGTGGGAAGAGGAGTGGGAATTCGGCACTAGGTCATGCCTAGGCAGATGCCAGGTACGCTTCATCACCGAAGGCAAAGTTTCCCTGTGTATGGGCATTCTTTGTCTACATATCATGGTGATTCCCCCAACACAAGGAAATTCAACTGCAGGATGAAGTTTCCCTTAACCTTGCTTCTAAAAGCAGGAGCACAGTCAGTTAACAACCTGTGTAGCGGATGAAAGGATGCTTCGGTCTCTATTTTAAAGGTGTAACTGTTCTGTATCCCCTCCATTATTAATACATTATGCTATTCTTCATGTAGGTGAAAATATCTCTTGACATTACTTTAGTTTCCCCACAACCACCCCCTTTATCTGGAGTTGAAAGAGCCAGGTAAAATTTCAGATGGATGGTTGGTGAAGTTATGCAGTAGGGTGAGAAGTCTGTCATAGGGTGAGCTGGGTCTTTTGGTGAACTAGGAGACAGAGCCACGCAGAGAATTCAGGGAGCCTGGGGCAAAGTGGGGAGCGGACATAACAAACGGTGCCACCCGCTGCGGCACTTGTACTCACCAGATGGCACTCCGAGTCTTCGGTGGCGGTGGCAGTGGCAGGTCCTTCACTCGCTCCGTGTCTTCGGCAGCACTGAAGGACCCGTCGCCGAAGACCCGGAGCGAGTGAAGAGCCTGCTGCCAAACCGCCGCCAAAGACCAGGACCGTCGCTGGGTGAGTAAAAATTTAAAAGGCGCCTCTAGCCAGGGAAGTCCAAACGTCACTCCATTAAATAATTCTATTCTAATATGATGGAATGCTAATTCACACTGCCAGTTTGAACAGCATTAAGGAATCCCGAAGGACAGTTTGAGTGGCTGTCATGAGAGTGCACTCAAGTGTGTTTGTCTTGGCCCTCTAAGTGACTTTATTGACTTTATGAAGTTAAGGTTTCTGGAGCATCTGGGTTTTATTTTTATTTGTATTGTTTTTAAGGGATGCTGAAATAGTTAAGGAGAGTACCAAACTTGCTTTACTGTTTTTTTATAAGGCTAGACACTATATATAATACTGCAGAGGTCATAATATAAATGTTAAATAAAGAATAATTATTATATGCAGCAATAGAAGAATCATTGATAAACATTCCTAGGACAAAAACTACTGTACAGTAAGTGAGGGATGGCCCATAAGTTAGTCTTCCACAGCTCTCTCACACTCTCCATTCAGCAGTGCTGCATATAAAGTGGTTCCAGAGTGTCCTCCTAGTTTATGGATCGTTCCTCTCCTCTCTTTGCCAATTGAGCAGTGTTGGGGCTGACTGCTGGCCCAACTGTTTGTTGGCCAGCAACCCTCTCCAACTGGTGAGGTATGTCCCCCTTGCTGAGACTCACACTGGTCATATCCATCCTAGAGTAGCTCTTCCCATCTGTCCCATTTCTCTTCTCAGCCCCTCAACATAAGGTCAGTGGCAGTCACTGTCATCTGCTACTCTAGCTCCCCATGCCTGCTAGATATGGCTAGGTCCTTGCTCTCAGGATCTCCTTCCAACCTTCTTAAGTGAAATTTCACTTTGGCTGAGGAGATGTAAGGATAGCCCCGCGTCCTCCTCTTTCCTGCAGTCAGATTCCGGCCCAGGTAAGCATAACATCCTCTTCCTTTTCTTTTTATTCAGTGTTTTGAGTACAGTGTTTGTGAAGGGGTGGGAAATCATCATTATGTCTATGTCAGAGAGACTAAAGTACAGTGAAGTGACTTGACTAAGGTCACAGAACATGTCAGCGTTAGAGCTGGGAACAGAACCCAGGTCTCCAGTCTAAGTTCCTGTGCAGCATCCTATGCGCTGAGCCAAGTTATCAGTGTAAGAATATAAGAGCTCATCTGGGCAGCGCCTCAGACTGAAATCCTGTAGTTATCCAAAGAACAAATAAGGTAGGAATGGTGGCATATAAAGCATCACAGCCGACCTCTTTCAACCTTGGCCTTCAGGAACCTTTTTCTGTTGCTGAGAGGGTACAATGTCTGTCCTCATTCAATCACTGTTTTTTCCTTCTGAAACTGCCAATAAAGGTAACAATATATATCCGTGGTTGCACACACCTGTCCCCTATAAGCTGGATTTAGACTTCCCACTCATTTCAAATAGAGTATCAAACAGCCACCAGCTGGAAGAGTTCTTTTTTAATGTTTTTGAAATATTTTCTCTGAAGGAGGTGGAAAGAGTGGTTCATCAAGAACCCACCTAGAGATATGAAGGCAGTTCAGCCATTTTTGGCAGCCAAGGCGGTAGGGAGTCTGTTTCTATAGAAATGGGGTTTAATACTAATTAGCTCTGTCAGTTCTGAAAAGTGTGTTGTGATTAGCTTTAAATCACTAGCAGGATTAATTCTAATCAAGAGGTATACTAATTAGGTGGTTTCTCTCAGGCATTTTATACTACCACCCATTACTATGGAAGTTACAGGTATTTAGGTGCCTACCTCTCACAGTAATAGGTGGCAGTGTAAAAACCCAAATAAAAAACAAAGTGCCATTTGCTAGTACTCTTTACATTCTTCAAAAATACATATTAAAAAGAAAAAAGAGTAAGTCAGAAACCAATTCATGTATATAAGGCAATAGATCAAATCAGTGTCAAATAGTGTGTGAGAGAGATAGGTGCCTAGACTATTTAAATATCTAAATAGAAGTTCTTCCTGTGCATTACTTTAGCTGAAAGGAAGATAAGACCCATATTGCTAACTGGTTTGTTAGACAGTACTTGCATCATCCAGGATACGTTATTTATTGGGTCACAATACCATTTTTCCTTCTGCCAATGCTAGGACCTTATTAAGGTTGAGAAGATATACATCTTACCAAAAATAAAACACTGTGGATTTAACATAGCTACACTATATTGATATTAGCAACATACTCAAATCCAACGTTATTGTTTGACCCATCACTATTTGACTTTGTTTAAGTTACTGAAAGATACTTTTCCATTGACCTTGTTGATTTCATTATCATTTACTTCTTACAAGTTACAGTTTGTTGAGTGTGCTGCTAGAAAGCTTATTTAGATTCCATCAAAATATCTCAACTCCTTTGTTAATCTCCTTACACCCACCTTGTTCTGTTTCATAGAAAAAATGGCTCTATTTACTGTTCGTTTATGATGGCAGTGTTGTGGTCTTGCTCTTTGCTAAGTGACTAGCCTTTGAGTGTTTTTAATCCTGACTGTCTCCTCTTTTACTCGGACAATCTCTTCTGCATCTTTCCTCTGCAGTCAGATCACATTATCTCCAACACACAAAGACTTTTTCTCTTTCTGGTCCACTGATTCAGAAATAATTTCTCTGTAACATTACCTTTTCCTGCATTTTTTATTCCCACTGAAAAACTCATTTACTTTGATTTGTCCATGCTAACTTGTATAACTTTATTTTGCATTAAGATCAGCATTTGAATCTTTAAGACAGATTTGCACAGCACTTTGTAAAGCTTGCATGACTTGCAAAATAATACATTTGATTACTATGATTAAAATTGATATGTGTTTGTAATACTTTCCTGAAAGAAAGTAAATCTCTCCTTAATCTTTACTATCGGCTAGACATCTATTTAATTACTAGTTAAGTATATTAATAGCTAGTATTACTGAGAGGAACACAAATCTGACACATAAATACAGATACGGTCCTTGAGCCTTATCATTGCAGCTAGTCACTGTGGAATAGGCCTTCTGCCCTGCAGAGTTAATAGCACTGAATAATACCGATTTCCTGCTGGAAAAGGAAGGCTTTAAAAAAACTAATGCAGGAAATCGGTATTATTCAGTAGTACTAACCCTGCAGGGCAGAAGGCCTGCCCCCACACTGGCTAGTCGCAATTTTAAATATCAAAGGCCGTCTTAAAAAAGAGAGCTATTGACTCCATCAAAAAAATATATTATTTTTGAGCTTCCATTTTTGCCTTGCTTATAATAGTGAAATGTCTGAAGAGCTTAGTCTTAGTCCCTATATTGACAAGTTTTTGCTTATTAGCTTGCCCTTCAAATCTTTAGGCTAGAAAAGACAGTTACTCACCTTTGTAACTGTTGTTCTTCGAGCTGTGTTGCTCATATCCATTCCAATTAGGTGTGTGCGCGCCGCGTGCAAGTTCATCAGAAGATTTTTACCCTAGCAACACTCGGTGGGTCGGCTGGGTCGCCCCCTGGAGTGGAGCCGTTATGGCACCGGATATATACCCCTGCCGACCCAACGGCCCTTCAATTCCTTCTTGCTGGCTACTCCGACAGAGGGGAAGGAGGGCGGGTTTTAAATGGATATGAGCAACACATCTCGAAGGACAACAGTTACAAAGGTGAGTAACCGCCTTTTCTTCTTCGAGTGCTTGCTCATATCGATTCCAGTTAGGTGATTCCCAAGTCTTACCTAGGTAGTGAGGTTGGAGTGAGATGTTGGAGAATGCAAAACTGCTGAGCCAAAGGCTGCATCATCTCTTGACTGTTGAACCAGAGCATAATGTGAGGCAAAGATGTGGACCGAGGACCAAGTAGCTGCGCGACATATTTCCTGGATTGGTACATGAGCCAGGAAGGCAGCAGATGAAGCCTGAGCCCTGGTAGAATGTGTGGTGAGATGGCTCGAGGGAACGTGAGCCAAGTCATAACAAGTGCGGATGCACGCTGTCACCCAAGAGGAGATCCTCTGGGAGGAGACAGGTAGGCCCTTCATTCAGTCTGCCACTGCAATGAAGAGTTGGGGCGATTTACGAGGGCTTTGTCTGCTCGATATAAAATGCGAGCGCCCTACGGACATCTAGGGAGTGCAATTGTTGCTCCCGTCGTGATGAGTGCGGCTTCGGGAAGAAGACCAGAAGGAAGATGTCCTGATTGATATGGAAGGCCGATACCACTTTAGAGAGGAACGCTGGGTGTGATCGCAACTGCACCTTGTCCTTGTGAAACACAGTATAAGGTGGGTCCACCATGAGCACCAGAAGCTTGGAGACTCGTCTGGCCAATTAATGGCTCTGAGGAAAACTTGTCTTCCAGGACAGGTATAGCAGCGAGCAAGTTGCTAACGGCTCGAATGGGGGAGACATAGGTCTGGTTAAGACCAGGTTGAGGTCCCAGATAGGGGCAGGGTGGTGTACTTGGAGGTATAGGCGCTCCAAGCCCTTGAGGAACCTGGAAACCATAGGGTGTGGAAACATGGAGCGGCCACTGTCCCCTGGGTGGAAAGTAGAAACGGCCACCAAGTGCACCCTCAATGATGATACCGCTAGGGTCTGCTGTTTGAGAGACCAGAGGTAGTCCAGGATGGTAGGGATCGAGACCTTGGTGGGAGTAACATTTTGCGTTTCGCACCAGCAGGAGAAATGCTTCCACTTGGCCAGATACGTAGACCGAGTGGAAGGTTTCCTGCTATCCAGGAGTATTTGTTGTACTGAGGTAGAGCAGCGTAACTCTGACTGGCTCAACCACGCAGAAGCCATGCCGTGAGGTGAAGGGACTGCAGGTCTGGGTGGTGAAGTCTGCCGTGGTCCTGAATTATGTGGTCTGGGTGAAGAGGCAGGGTAATTGCGCTGGCTATTGACAGGTCGAGAAACTTGGTGTACCAGTGCTGCCTGGCCCACGCTGGGGCGATCATGATCAAGCGAGCTCCATCCCTGTGGAGCTTTAGCAGGACCCTGTGAACCAGCAGGAATGGTGGAAAGGTGTAAAGCAGTTGGCTAGTCCACGGTATCAGGAAAGCATCCAAGATTGAGGCCAGGGAGAGACCTTTGAAGGAGCAGAACATCTGGCATTTCCTGTTCTCGTGGAAAACGAAGAAGTCTATGCAGGGAAATCCCCACTTCCGGAAAACAGAATGAATAATGACCGGATGGATCGACCACTCGTGAGAGCGGAAGGATCTGCTGAGTCGATCCGCCAGAGTGTTCTAAACCCCTGGGAGAAACGACGCTACCAGGTCTATCGAGTGGGCTATACAAAAGTCCCAGCTAGGGAGGTGGAGATCAGCTAAGCTGCGCTCCACTGTTCCAACGACCGACATGGGCGGTAAAAAGGAACTGAAGGGCCGTTGGGTTGGCAGGGGTATATATCCGGTGCCATAATGGCGCCACTTCAGGGGGAGACCCAGCCAACCCACCGAGTGTTGCTAGGGTAAAAATCTTCTGATGAACGTGCATGCAGCGCGTGCACACCTAATTGGAATCGATATGAGCAAGCACTCGAAGAAGAACCTCAGTTAATCATGTCTGACTTTTCCTATTTGCAATTTTACTTCAGCCCCTGGAACGAAATTATTTGCAAAATAGTTTTCATTGAAATGTTCTGTTCCTTTCAAATTGCTCCAAAAGAGCAATGGCAAAAGTCAGAACATGTGGATTAGAGCAACAGCGATAATAATGCTGAAATGGTTCTGTTTATCGATGACTATTTTTAGTACTTGGCACAGAGGTACTCAAATGGATTTGCACATATAGGTTTTTAAAAGCTATAAATGACTCTGGGAATTGAATATGGGATACAGCTTTCACTTCTAGGTAACCAGTTTGAATCTGGGCTGGGTTGGTAGTGATTTGAATTAGTTTCTATTTGATGCTTGTTCAGTAGCGGTTAGTGAAATGTGTAGGTGGTTTCAGTCCATTGTCACCCATGTTGCAAGATAGAGAGATCCACGATTAATTGGGACATGAATAGTGAACTACTCATAGAGATGTCCCCTTCTGGTAAAGGATGAGACATACATTGATAGGCTGGTGTGGGGGAGGCTAGCTCTGTCACTGTTCACACTGTGTAGACAGAAAATGTCAGACTCCAAGGATTTCCATCTTTCACTGACTGTGTCTGTCATAGATCGTTTCCTCCCCCTTTCAAATTTCCCAGAGTAGCTATCACCAGTCAGCTCCTTCCATGGTAGTAACGATAGGAGCACTTGCGTAAACCAGCTGCTCATGTTCTAAGCATAGCATTGTCTAACCCTGCTCTGAACAATTCTAGATGGCACATGGTAAAACACTGATGGCTGCCAGCCCCATGTCTTGTCTTCAAGCTCCCACAACTGCTACCACAGATTGAATGTAACAATGATGGGAAACTGAGAGGGAAATATCTGGTGTAGACGTGGTCCTTAGCTGCAAAATCATTACGTTTTGTTTTAAAACAAACTAGATTACACCTATCTGATCATTCTCCTTAATAGCCATATTTATACTTATCCCCCCACAAGACAAATCCTCTTCCACAGAGGAGGGAAATCAATTTTCTTCTTTCATGGTGTGAAGGAGAGCAAAACCCAGAACAACCTGCAGGGACAGAGGGGAGAAAGCAGGTACATGAAATGCCTCCCTATTCCTCCCATGTAGCTGACCAAGCTCAGGATTTCACTATGTGCAAATGTTGCCTTGTGCAGCTTGACAGAAGGTGTCAGTATGAGAGCTGGAACTAGTCCCTTACTTAGACATTAGCACATACTGCCTCCCACTCTATTGAGCTGCCCTTCTTGTGACTCATGGGTCATTCCGGTTGCTCAGTGGAGGAGCAGTCTCAGAAAGATAGCTGTTAGTGTTCTATTGTCACTAGTGATAACCTGTATGGCACTGTCCCCTACAGCTGACTTCAGGATACAGTTACTGGCAAGCAGTCTCCTTTAACTTTTCCTACCATTAGAGAACTGGTTAAAATAAATTCACAGCAGTTGCCATGACACACAGAACCTTCCCCCGCAGCCCAAATAGACTTGTTTTCGCAGGGCAAAGTCCTCAATAATAGACACACCTATAAACTAACGGGCAAGAGAAACTGTAAACCTTTTAATATAAACAATGGCAATACTTTGACAGAACAGCTAAGCTTCTCCTTCCCTTTCACAGAGAAATGCTGTGAAAATTATAAGTGAAGGTAGTACATGGGGAAATAAGGACATTTCTGTGACAGGTGACAAACTAGTTTATAGTGACAAAATTCCAATGACAAGGAATGTTGTAGAAATCAAGAAAACCAATGAAAAGATAAAGGCTTATTCAATTTGGAAACACAGAGGAATGCAGCACAAAGGCTGACAACTTCTAAAAGTTGTCAGCTGATGGGAAATTTTTGAAAATCTCAGTTCCAGGTGTTAGGAAATCACAAGGGCTTTAGTTGATGCCATAGACTTAGCAAAAACTACGGATAGAATGAGCAAGAGAAGTAGTGGTGGGGTAGAAATCACTTATGTCAACAACTGGAGAGTAAGTTGAGGACATGTGGTAGAAATACTAGACACTGAAATTACTTGTACTTACAATAGTACTAAGTACTAAAAATAATTCATCTGTTCTAAAAGCACAAATACTCTGACATGATGAGAATGCTCCAGAAGTAGACTTGGTAACAGAAGACACCTCGTGGTGGTTAGGGGTAATTGTATGACTAAGAACTGTCATACTGTACTTGTGAATTCATAACAGAATCTGCTTGCAGTGGAACAATGCTAAAGATGTTTTGCTCCATCAGCATTTGCCCTTCAAATACCTCAAAATATACATAACAAAATGACCAGAATAACAAATATACACATTTACACAGACCATGGCAGCTCTGAAATCTACTGGCATGCTCAGCACAGAGTCATTTTAAAAATTTCACAAGCAATAGATATAAACTGGTACTGAAGACATTTAATCCTGATTGTGCAAATGATCCTGAATTGGGGATGAAAGGATGCAGAAGAAGAGACTTGCCAACACTCAGAAATGATTTGTGCAGTTGGATTCCACCAAAATTTCACTTTTATGTATTTGCTTATTATTTAAGTACTGTGCCCAATAGAAAATACTATCTTCCCCCTCTGGAGATCGACTTGTAAAATAGATGAACACCACAAATCACTAGGAGACCCGCAGATTCTAACTTGGAACCTTTTCCTGTCCTCATATTTTTTTAATATTATGGGAGAAAGGAGTTTGTGGGAGGAAGGTAGGTCTGAGGAGGAATCTGAAAGAAGAGAGCATCTGCTGAAACACTTGCTACCTTGACTAGAGGCACCCATGCTACATCCCCTTGTTTTGCTCCTAGTTAATTTCCCAATTTCTATGATATTTGGGTACAAATATTTGCTTCCCTACATAGCTCACAGCAACAAACTATGAGATGTATGCAACAGATAACACAGTCATACCGCTCAACTGCTTTTTCACTTAGTCATATTTATACATTATTTATTGGTAGTTTACAGGAAATACAAAGGAAAAAATAAAACAAATAGCAATCAAAGAACACAGAGACCTCTAAATATCATAAGCCGATACTGACTTCTCCTAAACCTGGCAATCAAGACTTACGTAACCTGAGCCATAAATAGTAACAAGGCAAAACTACGCAAATGAAAAGTTATGACTACTATTGAGAAAAAAACAAAACTCCAGATAGATAGAGTGATGTTAGACTATAGAATAATCTCAAGAAAAATAACGGAAGCCCTGTAGCTTATCTATATACAACAGGAGTAGATAAAATAATCAATAAGGGCCAAATTCTGACATTCATGCTCAGTACCCCCTTACTCCATGTAGAGTCTCACTTCAACAGGGCGTTTTTTTGTGTGTAACAAGTTTAAAGTTTTTAAAGTTTAAAGAATTACTTACTTACTGCTCAGGGAAGGAGATTTGAAGCTGGCAGAGGCCTTGCCTGCGTGAGGTTGCATGTAGCCTGAGGATTCATAACAAAATCAGGTCTTAAATCTGTGGATTCTGGGCATCCACCTGATGTGCTAGTTCTTCTGTATTATTCCCCAATCCCTACCCCCTCGCAGCATGGCTGTCCCAACTGTCATATGGATACAGTGCACAGCTAAGACTATGAGCCAATGCCCCCACCCCTGACACAAGTAGAATTTGCAGTGATGCTGCTGCATATGTTTCACTTGGAAATCTGCCATTGGTTCTGAGAAAGCATTCTGTGCATTGCCAACCTCAAGCCTTCGAGCTCCCAAAAATCATGAGATTGGATTAATAATCATCAGATTTTTTAATAAAAAAAGTTGAGTCCTTTTTTATTTGCATTCTGGGTTCATCTTTTCAAGTTTTTCTTTCCAACTACAGCATCTATTCTAGAAACTTTCATTCTTGATAAACAAAAGCTGAGCTTCTCAGTCACATGGCATCAGGAGTTTGGGCTGGAAGAAAAACACCATGGAGTTATCATAAAATCAAAAGCTGGCATCATTGTATAGATTAGGTATTCTGTGGTGTAGAGCCATGTCTGGACATAATGTGGAATCTTTATTGATTATAGGAGGGGTGACGTAATGGTTTATAACACATAATCTTGGCCATTACATTTCTAAAGGATTTCCAGACTGCAGCGTCTCACAGCAGACAGACTTGGAGAGCAGATCCAATTCAAGATTGCTGCTGTTACAGAGCGAGTCTCTCATGCTGACCTTGTGCCCCCTCTATCAAGGAGACTTTCCATTTGTCTATTTGTGGGGTCCCCCCCCCATCTAAAATAAAAGTAATTCCACATGAAAACATGTTTTCTCTTGTCTGTATTAGTGTTGTCAATCCCACACATTCAAGAATCATGAGATAGCCCTCCAAGAAGTTGGCAAAACTGATATGGAAAAGATAGAAATATCTTATAGCTAGAGTTGGTGGCAGACTTTTTTTAAAAAAAAAATCCATGAAAATAGTAAAGGATTTAAAAATTTCTTCCTATTCGGCATCAGCATGAAATGGAGACGATGACCTTTTTCCCTGAAGAACCAGAGATAGACATGTACACTAGAAAAGCCAATAACCCAGTGTTTAGGGTACTCACCTGCGATGTGGGAAACTCAGACTTGAATCTGGGTCTTCCACATACATGCTCAAACCATTGGGCTATAGTCAGTTCCACCCAGCCCTATGTATAATTATCATGGAGTCCCCGGGCAATGCTTTGGAACTGCTCCCCACAAAGCCAGTCAGGACTTTGGGGAGCCTCCACTCCCTTGGAGCAGACTGTCTTCAGGGCAAGAAGCTCACACGGCTTCACCTTCCGGGGTCTCTGGAGCATTCACCATATGCCCCTCCGTGCGCTTCCCACAGTGAGTCCGCCCAGGCAGGGTCCTGGGGAAGCCAGAGGGTCCTGCACGCACCTCCACTTCGCTTTACAGTCAGATGTTACTCTTAGCCAGCCAGTAAAATAGAGGTTTATTAGATGACAGGAACACGGTCTAAAACAGAGCTTGTAGGTATAGAGAACCGGACCTCTCAGCTGGGTCCATTCTGGGGCCCAGTGAGGCAGACAACCCCATCCGCCCTCACTTCCCGTCCCCAGCCAGCTCCCGACTGACCCGCTCCAGCCCCTCCTTTCTGGCCTTTGTCTCTTTCCTGGGCCAGGAAGTCACCTGATCTCTTTGTTCACCTTTAGCTATCCCCTTGCAAGGGAGGGAAGGGCCCCAGCCATTTGTTGCTAGGAGACAGATTGTCAGCCATTTATGCATTCTGGAGACTTAAGAAATGAATAGGGGAAACTGAGGTACCCACACAGTATTCAGAGGAAACATTAAGAACAGTCCCACTTCATCGCAATAATTATTTACAGATAGTGAAACTGTTCCAGCAGGAAAGATTGGAGGATAATCAAAATGGGTAGCCACTAACCTGCTGGTTAGGGCACTCAGTTGAGACATGAGATACCTAGTTTCAAGCCTTTATTCCGAATCAGTGCTCTAACCACTGGGATTTTGGTTGGCTGTCTCTCTGACCACAAATTCCACCCCAGACCAGAAAAACCTTCCCAACAAAAGTTTAATCAAAACAGGTATGTTCTCATTAAAAAGTTTGTTTCATCAAATTGGTATTTTGCTACAGAAGTGTTTACTTAAAACTCCTGCACAGTTCTACTTAGGACACAAATAAAGATGCTGTAGCATTAGCTTAGTTTTGTAGTATTGCCTAAAGGCCCCTGTTTGGATTCAGTGCCACATTGTGCTGGGCTCTTCAAACTGAGTAAAAGAGCCCCTGCCCCAAAGAGCTTACAGTCTACTGATAACTTGTTACCAGTCTAAGGGTACCAGAGCAAGTTCTGGATTTTTTCCTTTGCTAGTATCAATAAGAAGTTGCACTCTCTACTTTGTGTTTGCAAATATATTTCTCTTCCGCATGTGGTCTCCTCTAAATTTTACTTTCTCCAGTCTTTAGAGACATTCAGTTAGGCAGCTTTTTTTATATTTCTAACGTAGAGGCATAACAAAAGCTAAGCTGATGCAAGCGCCACTCTATTGTTCTGCATTTGTAATACCTAGATACAGGTCAATGGATCTAAGCCAACACACTTTTTAATTAATTTTGATAGTATAATATTCACTTCATTCTAGAAATTTTATTAAAAAAAGTCTAAATATGCTAGGAGATGCCTCATTGTATTTTACATTTGAGATAAATGAGGTTGTAATACTTTAAGGTAAGTGTAAAGTATACCCAAGCCACAAAATTAAATTAGATTAAGCTATGTCCACTTGTAATTTACACTTTCATTGCATTCATCACCTGATCCCAGTTATTTTTTGGCATAGATGTGAAATCTCATTAACTCTCTCCATAGAATTCACTGCCACACAAAGTCACCAAGACAAACAGTATCAGAGGTGTTTTTGTTTTTAAAAAGAAGACTGGATAACTAATCAACAACATGTGCAGCTACATAAACTAAGACAATGTTATTACAATCATCAAAACTTATGCTTCAGCAAGATGGCTAATGGGGGTGGGGGAAAGAGCACTAGGGAACTAAGATAATGAGAACTTTCAATAATTTAACAAGTGAAATTGGCCTCTTTCAAGTATATTTTGGGGGTTGTGAAGGAACTACCTTGTTCCTTGTGTTCTAATATGTTGCTATTTTCTTGTTTCCCCATCTCATAACTACCTGGGTGCATCAGTGTTTTCTACTTTTATCATAAATAATATATCCAATATTGGTCACAGTCAAAGACAAGATGCCAGACTAAATGGACCATGAGAATAGAGACTATGTTCTTTATTGACCTAATTCAGATTGTTACTGAATTTACTTTTAGCCTTAGTCCCAATACAAGTTACGTTTTTATAGTTCAGAATCAAAATTTGCAGTCTGTCCTTATTCAGTGAGGCCAATGAGAGGGCACGATTTGACCCTTAAAGTGACACATAAGGGGCTGTTCAGTAACTGAACTGAAAATGTACTTGAGGCTGACCAAAACCCTGTCTCCCACCCACCCCCTGTTAAATTACTTAATGGTGCCAAATGATTAAAACATGCATTGCTAATTAGATATGCCCCTAACACAGTAAGTATAGTGGCTGAGTACTCTTTACAATTACAGTGTTTCTGCATCTTGTACAAGGGAAGCCTGGGAAGTCAGTCATTAGTCTCATCCTACCAGCCTTCCATCTTTGGCAGCCCCTAGTGAAATTTCAGTCTGATCTTTCTGGCTTATCCCATAGTGGAGTAAGAAGAGTCAAAATATTGCTAGCTTCCCATTAATCTATGTGGCCAATCCAAATGACTGAATTTTTGTATGTACACAGATTTAATTATTAAATCTTTGATGAGCACAGTCTCGGTTCTTTAGGGGTACTGGTGTGAGAATGACATTAGCTGTCCTTTGGCAGTAACTGCAATAATAAGAATCCTTCATAACCATAATGAGCACAGCCAGACTTGAGCCATAGAGTAGATCCACATGTCTCTTCTCTTTCTTTTCATGAGTTGGATGAAAGCAGATTCCCCATCTTTCCTCACACCAGGGTAACTCATTGTTTTGGCTTCAATTAGAGAAATTATACACAGGTGGTCGCACCTCTTTCAAAGTTTCTTCATCTTGACAGCAGGTTCTGGCATTCTTCCCTACCCCCTTCCTCCTCCCCCGCACCCACTGTTAGCTGCAGAGGAGGAAGGGAAGGAAAGCTTTGCTGCTGCCGTTCCTTCCACAGCAAGGCTTTTCCAGGTCTGATCGATAACAATAGTACAAGGCTGTCTTTCAGCGGTTGTCATTCTTAATGAATGCTGCTCTGGTAGCAGGAGAGAACAACAGGAGAGCTGACTTTGGTGGTAACCTGCCTTCCAGTGCACATTTGATTAAGATGGAAGGAGTTCATAGGAATAATATCTCAGATGAACTGTTTTGTGATTCCTCCCCTGTAAAATGTGTAGTATTTGAGGTTTGCTTTTGTTACAGAATATCAGCCAGCTAACAAGATGAAACTACAGTAGAAGAGCCCCTAATGTAGTGAGTTTGTACTCAGGCAAAAATCCCAGTTTAAGACCACAGAGTCAGGCCAAAGCCTATGAACAAAGTAGAGTGTGAATTTATACTTGGAATATTGTAATAAAAACAAACTAGTTGCCAAATGTGATTTCATGCTACAGTGTGCTAAAATAAAGTCATTCACCTGTAATTATGACAAAAAGGGAAGAGAGACTATTTGCAGAGGTGTTTTGAAGAAGGTGAGAGAAGGAGGAACCTAGTAAATGTGAGCAGGAAGAATTAAAAGATTGTGTTCAGTAATATTTAGTCTATTTTTCAAACTGTAATCTCATCTACAATGAAGAGATAACTCAACACTTAAACTTGAAACACTTATTTGTTGAGTAAGACTTTCTCCAGCTGGTCCCGTTGGCTTCAAAGGGGTTGCTTGCATGGATGAGGATTATTCACTTTGTGAAAATTGTAGAATCCAACCGTGTGATTTTTTTATTTTATTTTTTTAAAAGAAGACAGAACAATTATAGCAATAAAGAGGCCTGCTTCTGTCATTGAAGCTAATGGTAAAATTCCAGTAAATTTCACTGGGCACATCTCAAAGTAGTTTTAAATCATCAAGAAATACTTGTCGACTAGTCATTTCTAATCCAACCTCACTGAATAAGTACTTTGTGGAACAGCTATTAAATGCATGTTAAAAATGAAATTGCATAAAATTTAGCAGTTTTCTTTAGGTTCCTGCTACCTTATTAATCCTAGATTATACTCACCGACCTGAGGACAATTACACCTTACTAAGTTACTGTCAGCATTACCCTAGACAGGTAATGGGATGTAGGAGCAGGCTTTCAGCTCAGGTGGCTTATGGCCAGATTTAGCAAAAGAGTTCAGCATATTAAATGCTTTTTGGAAAATCTAGCCACTTATTTTCATTGCTTTAAATGGATGGTAAATGTACATACAAGAAATAAAGGAGAGATCACTCAGCTCTCAGAAGTGCTAACCGCATAGTACCAGCTGAAATGTACACTAGACTGAAACAGTTCCCTAGTGCTGCTTTGCATTCCAAATTGCCACATTTAATACAAACCACAGCTCCAGCTATCTAGGAAAGGACCTGCTAGAATGCCACCTGTAATGGCGTTATATAGCTCCAGCATTAAGCTGATCTGCTAATTACTCAATTGGACAGTTTGATTACTTAACAAAACAAAATGAAGGGAGTGAGTGGTGTGTTACAATAGTAATATACTGATGATTTTATTATTGTTCAAAAAAATTTTTTTCAGCTTGAAACTATTAGCTGACTGCATGGCTTGTGCAAATGGGAAGATAGAGTGAATGGTGTCCCTGTAATTACATAATAGGGTTTTATTTCCAGTTATAATTATGAGACTCAAACAGTTACAGTTCGCAAAATAATAGAAACATTGCCCATATTTATGAACTTTCCGATTAAGTGGCATATAATTTGTTCATTGTGGTACCGCTTATTCTAGCCACCGTGAATTTAGTGATAATTAAAATAGTTTGCATTATAATCAAACATTTACCTCTGGGAGAAGATGTAAACTATAATAATCCACTTGATTATGCTGCAGCGGTGCTCTGAAGTAAAAGACTTTCAAGTGCTTTGAAACCAAGATACTTGCCCTCATTACATATCAGAATTATGAGACTTCAGACAGCATATGAGAATTGTGATACTTCATAGGGAAGAAGCCAAAATCCTTCTCTACTGCAAAGTATGATAGAATCACAGAGTTTAAGGCCAGGAGGTACCCCAGATAATCCAATCTGAGCACCTGTATATCACAGGCCACCATCACCTGCATACTAAATCCAACAACGGGAATTAGACCAAAAGTATTACACACCACAGGAGACTAGACTATTATGTGCCAGAATAGAAGGGATTGAGGCATATCAGTGCTTGAGATCCCTGCAGTGGCATGGAGTTGATATTGAGAGAGAGAGAGAGAGATTTACCCTGATGATCGCAGCAAGAGCTCCAAACCAGCATGCTTCAGAGGAAGGTGAAAATCCCCAGGGTTACTGCCAATAGGACTTGGGGGACAAATCCTTTCCAACCCCACTCATGGTGATCACACAGTCCCCAGGCACTTGAGCAATAACCAGCCAGCCAAGCACCTGAGAGAATGCTGAGTACCATCTCAGAACACCAAAACCCCCTATCCAGTGTGCCATCTCCTTCTGTGGCCATCTCTGATGCTTCAGAGAAAGGGGACAAAATAATTAACTAGCTAAATAAATAGAAATACAAACAAACTCTGCAAACTTGGGCCCTGATCTTCCAAAGGCTTGCACACATGCTGTCTGCACTGAGTAATCCCATTGCCTTCAACAGGACCACTCACAGTACATAAAGTTAAGCACAGGTGCAATACTTTGTAGGACTGGGGTCTTCAGCTGTACCAGGTGCTTGGCTAGTAAGCTAAAGTGGGGAAACAGCACTCACCCTTTCCTAGACGCTACAGAAATGTGCTGCTAAATAGAGATGGGAGAATAATTCATAACACTTACTCAATTCATTTCACCTCTCCTTCCTCCCTATGAATTGCCCTTTGAGGATTGATTTTCTTGAATTTATTTGCTATCTAAAATTTGCCAAACTTTGAGCAATTCCTGATTTCAAGATTGTTCATGAGTGGTTTGTTGTAAGTACTCAAAACATGAGTTGTAATGGTTAGGGGAGTCTCAACACACAGAGATACACCATCACCTCTTCCCAGACTGGAGGAGCATAATTCCTACACTAATATTTCCAGCACAAATACTCACATGAACGAATTCAGAATGCTGTGAATATTAACAATATTTAATATAAATCACTATTTTCTCAGCCAGAAATGTATCTGTAGAACCAAAAGACCAAAAAAAAGCACCATACAGTCAAAGAATATTTGTTTAAAAATTCAAACAAATAGTTGTAAGGTGGTTTGGGTTTTTGTTTTTTGGCAATGTTTAGCCAACCCTAGTAGTGAATACCTGCTTGTTTGGGGTTTTTCCTGGAATTTCACTTCCAATGCATAATGTATATTCAAAATATCCCATTGTGATGCCATGTGAGCACAACATCATAAGTAAAACAAATGGACATAATTATTATAAATCTCCAAGGCTTGGGATTTGGAAAATCCAGGATATTTTATACCTGTATGTCTAGCCCTCAGAGTTAGACATTTCAGGTAGGATTTTCAAAAGTGTCTAAGTGGGGAGCATGAGACTTATGTTAAGTCATCTCAGTATTCTCTGGGACTAGGAAGTACTTTCTCTGGCTACCTATTCCCTATTGTGAGTTCACCCTCTGACAGGAACCTTTCCTTTCCCAGCATCTTTTCCTGTTAACTTAATCTTCCTTTAAGTTTGGAAGAGAAGTATCTACAACAGGGGTAGGCAACCTATGGAACGAGTGCCAAAGGTGGCACACGGGCTGCTTTTCAGTGGCACTCACACTGCCCGGGTCCTGGCCACTGGTCCAGTGGGCTCTGCATTTTAATTCAATTTTAAATGAAGCTTCTTAAACATTTTAGAAACTTTATTTACTTTACATACAACAATAGTTTAGTTATTTATTATAGACATAGAAAGAGACTTTCTAAAAATGTTAAAATGTATTACTGACACGCAAAACCTTAAATTAGGGTGAATAAATGAAGACTCGGCACAGCACTTCTGAAAAGTTGCTGACTTCTGATCGACAGCCTTTAAGGTAGCAATATTGTAACAGTGTTGCAAGGTGCACCTTCCTCCTTTCTGGCTAGTATACAGGAAATTCATCTGAAGAATTGAGAATCTCTCAAACTGGAATGGAGTTTCTAATTTTATCCATTGTATACCGTCTTAACTTTTGCTTTTTCTCTCCTTTCTCTCTCTCCATTTTCATATTCCCTAAATATTCTTTCACACTCCTATCTTCCATTTGTCCCCAGCTCTCCCATTCTACATGCTGTGGGAGGGTCCAGGATAATGTTCCTGACTCTTTTCCATTCCAAACTTCAGTCCTGCACATGCTCAGCTTGCACATTAACTCAGACAGTCCAATACATATATCTTTCCTCTTCCAATTTAATTTGCTGTCTTTTACTGACGTGATAGTCACTTACCCATATATCCAGGGCTGTATATATTCTGAGAAGGAGGTGCACATAACTAAATGTTAAAATGTGAGTTTGTGACTGATTGATTGGCTTTGTGTAAAATTTGACACCATTCACTCTTCTCTGTGTTGCTCTGAGGAAACTTCAGACTGTTGCATAGTCTTTTCCAAAGATATAAAAGCCTAATTGGCCATAGTCAGTCACAATGATTGCCCAATGATAATAAAAAAGTAACTAGAAGTGCAACACATAGGGATCTACACTATGCCAGCTGGATAAATTCCATGAATCTGGAATAGCAATTTATAACTACTATAGTTCTCTCCTGTGCCATCATAAACCTGGAAGCCTTCTTTCCATTCTGGGAGTGGGAGGTTTGGTCCACTCTCTCTCCTCCAACCCTTTCCCCCCTGAACTTTTCATAACTGGTTCACTAAATGGCTAGTTAAGACTCACAAGGAGGGATAGCTTAGTAGTTTGAGCATTAGCCTGCTAAACCCAGGGTTGTAAATTCAATCCTCGAGGGGGCCACTTAGGGATCTGGGGCAAAAATCAGTACTTGGTCCTACTAGTGAAGGCAGGGGGCTGGACTTGATGACCTTCCAGCTCTATGAGATAGGTATATCTCCATATACTTTTTTACTTGGCTAAATGGTTGACTGAAACCTTGATACCCAGGAGATATTCTATTCACAAAACTGTCCCACTCCAATCAAGGGATTGCTAGCATTGATAGTCTTCTCATTGACAATCCATCCAGCACAGTGCAGTCTCAAAAACCTGATCCGATCCTGACTAGTTAGATCAACATTCAACACACTAGCTTATCACTCGCACACCTCACTCTGAGGCAGACCTCAGATTTAATGATAAATGTGTAATACCTGGTATGAGAAATTAGTTTTCATGAAGTTCATGTTAAAAATGTTTTTAATCTTTAACAGCACATCTTCAGAAGTCAGTTTATAGCCTACCAGATAGTCTCCAAGGAAATATGTTAGATATGGCAACAGGATCTTGCCTGATACATGTTAACTTATTATTGATTTCAGTGGAAACAGTATGGGACTCATTTTTCAAAGGGGCCTTCTGTGTGTTCTCCAGCAGACTGTAAGGTCAAATATTATTAGATACTATAGAACAAATCCCAAAATAAGCCACAGAGATAAGGGCAAGAATGTAGGCAGCTTTAAGTGATGTAGATGGGGTTTGTTTTTTACCTTAAACCCCAGTATCTATTATCTGTTTAACCATTCAGCATTTTAAGGTTAATAACTTTACATTCATGGAAGTGACTGACTCCTGAAGCTTTGTGAACAGAGGTAAATCTGACTGAAATAGACATCTCTGGAACTAAAAACACAAATCAGAAGTGTGATTATCCAGATTTACAATATTTGGGTTAATTCTTTATTGCAGCTTTTCTTAACATGCCTGACACTTTCAGTCACATTCCATTTCTTAAAAGAACACAAACCTTATCTACGTGCTAAATGGTCTCACTATGCTAAAACCTGTATTTTGGAGATTCTTGGAACATCACAATCACGATATTACTGAGAACGCTTGTGGATTTTTATCTATTACTTATGGTTAGAAAGCCATGGGATGGTGCTTTCTGCAATATTTCATTTGAAAATGGAGTATAATGTTAAGTTATAAAAGTCACATTGAAAAGTCTGAAACTTTATGATAGTGGAAATTTTGTATATGTTGCATGTTTCTTTACCCTCGTTTGTTGACTGTAGGAGTGGTATAAACCATATCTTTTAAAAAAGCTAGACCAGGGTTTGACAATCTTTTGCACGTGGCCCATCAGGATAATCTGCTGGTGGGCCACGAGACATTTTGTTTACATTGACCGTCCACAGGCCTAGCCCCTCTGCATCTCCCAGTGGCCACAGTTTGCCATTCCCGGCCAATGGGAGCTGCGGGTGGCCATGCCTGAGGACAGTAAACGTCAATAAAATGTCTCACGGCCCGCCAGCAGATTACCCTGATGGGCCGTTTGCCGAAGGTTGCTGACCCCTGAGCTAGATCAGAAGCTACTAAGACAAAATAGCACAGACTGTACCCATTTTCCAAAATAAATCCTGCAGTTGAAATAACATCTTCATTCCCTAAATCACCTTAAGAGGCACATAGTCAGCCATGTGGTGTAACATACAAGATAAGAATCCACTGATTTATATTATTTGAAAATTATTCAGTACAAACTAATACTATATTTCAATAAGAAAAAAAAAACTGAGATCACACAGGCACAAATGTTATAATTAAACTTGCTCATAGAAAGGCTATGAAAATTCCTCTTAAGTATCTTTTGTGGGAGTAGAATGGCTCTCATACCACAGCATAGAACACACAGACTCATCAATCTCCCATTTGATATTTTATGTGCTGTAAACTGCTTATGGTATCAGTTGGTAAAACGTATGCTTTTCAATTCAGCCACAGTTTTATCCCATATTCTCAGTATGGCATGTTTCCCTACAGCTCAGCAATTTTCCAGCATGGTCTAACTACAAAGTTAGGTCCACATAAGTTGATTTGCATCAACCTAGTTATGTTTCTACACTTAAGTTTGGCTCCTGCAAATGTAAGTACCCAGTTACAACCATTCAGTAACACCATCTCCCTGAAAGATGCCTATGACTATGATCAACCCTAACAGTCACCAGCAGCTGTCTCATACTACCTCTTTCCCTGCAACAGTGACCACTTTGGTCACAATTTTGACCTTCACTGCCCAGGGGTCACAGACTTTTTAAAACCCCATCTTGTTTTTGAAATGCCTTTTCCTGATAACCTACATTGGCAAGCACACTTAGCAGCTCACCTTTGTTGCTTGCATATGACTGCCCAATGCACAGAGCAACTAGATGTGCTCCTGCTTGGAGCAGGCAAGAAGTATTGTTCTCCTCAGTCATGTGTGGCTTGGAGGGGTGCTGCCTCCATGACCTCTGAATGTCCGACTCTGATCAGGAGAAGGAAGAGGAGTAGGGAGGATACAGTCTGTTAGATTCTTCAAGTCACTATGCCTCATACCATGGTCATAGATTCTTGGAGGGCCCGCATCATAACACAACCATGAAAAATGATCAAGAATGGACAGAGCAGTTGCTGCAGGAGAGGCAAAAGGACTGGGGTGCACATTGGAAAATGCAGCATGGCATAATGGGGTTGCTCAGGCAACAAACACAAATACTGTGGAGCATGGTTGACCTACTGGCTCAAAGATCCTGGACTCAACCACTTTTGTGCTCCATGGATAGCTTCATAGTCACTGCTCCCTAACATACTACATGGCACCACAACATACATCTTTACCCTTACCAATCACCAGGGAATAAACAAGGAGAAACATAGCTACACATATTCTGACTTGTCAGAAACTACAGATCAATGTATATGTAACCACAGCGGACTACACCTAAACATCAGTTACATACCTGGATGTACATGTTCATTGTTTACTTCCAATTTCACTTGGGATTTTAATCTAAAGGTTCACCCCCTTAACAGTGTTGTAAGATTTTTGTACCCTGGTATGTTTATGTTTGCACTTTTATTCTGTTAACTGCCATTTGGTACACAATGCAGTTCTATTTTTGGAAAGTCAGTATCTTTTAGTTCACACCAAGCAATGGAGGAGGCAAAAACCAACCATATTTATAAACATACATCAAGCATTACAGTATTCATAATGGCAAGCAGGACTGGTGCAACCATTAGCGGACTAGGCGGCTGCCTAGGGCGCCAAGTGGTTGGGGGTGCCAAAAAGCAGTGCCCCCCAATTTTTTTTTAAACAGCGGTACACAAGGCTGCTGTTGCTCCCCACCTCCCAGCTCTAGAGGGGCCGCCCACAGTCCCTCTCCCCGGGGGAGCAGGCGGCGGCGGAGCAGGGAAGGGGAAAGTCTAGCGCTAGCAGCTGCATCTTCTTCCCCAAGGCACGGGCTGAGTTGGGCTTTCTACTGCTCCCAGGGCTCTCAGCAGCAGCGGCAGCAGGATCGGGCGCAGGGGGCCTGACTGCCTGTGCTGCCGTTGAGAGCCCAGCTTGGCCTGCAGCGCAAGGAAGAAGATGCAGCTGTGCTTTGCTCTTTGGGTGGAGAAGCTGGGTATCTACTCCACCTGCAAGGTACCTAGCTGGGCCACGGGGAGCTGCATGGAGCCGCAGAGCACTTGGGAGTGGGCAGGTCCAGTCCCTGGCCTGGGGAATGGTGTATGTGGGAGCAACCCGGGCATCCCTCCCTCAGCCAGCGCCACCCCCTTCAACACCCACCGACCAGCTACCCTTTCCCTTGTGCACCCCCCACCCCAACAACCCACCCTTGTCCTGCCATGTTTGCCTCTGGGCAACCTTCACCCAGCAACCCCCGAGCCAGCCACGGTCACCTTCACCCCTGCATCAACCTCGGGACCCCACCCCCTCACCTGCCATCTCCCTCCTGTCTACTCCTCCCTTGTGCAAACCCCTTCCTGCCACCTTCACTCCCCTGCAACAACGCTGGGCACAGACACCTCCCCCTACCTGCCAGCCCCTTGCAACAACCCCCTCCTGCTCACTTCTCCCTTGTGCCACTCCCTCCCTGCCACTGCACCCCCTGCAATGAGCCCTTTTCACCTCTGTGCAATCTCTTCCCTGCCACTACATCCCCTCCACCTCTTGGCCACCTTCATCCCCTGCAACAATCCCGTGAACCCCCCTCTCTGCCACCTTCACCCCTCTTTGCAGCCCCCCTTATGCCCCCTGCACTTTGTGAACATCTAGGCCCCTGGAGGGAACTTGGCCATAGAAAGGTGGGGTCTGGACATTGGAGGCAGGGAGCAAGGTGGAAGTTTTGCCTAGGGTGCAAAATATCCTTGCACTGGCCCTGGTGGCAGGCAAATATATAACCTAAAGTACACAAGACAGACACTATTTCATGAAAGCAAGAGAGCAAAAAAGATTCAGCTACTAGCTCAGCAGATGCAGAATCATTTAATGTGCCTTTGATAGATTGAAGGGATGATGGCATTGTGAGACAAAGGAGGAAAAGCTGCCACCAGCTTTAGGGTTAAGGTGGTCCGCTGAATTTGAACAACCAGACTCAAGAGCTATTAGAAGAGCCATCCATGGAACTATGCGGCTGAGGGAAGCTTTAAAATAAAAGTTCCATCAGCTACAGAAAAGGCTGGCATTTCAACATCATTAATAATAATCCACTGGTCAGAAAAGAACGTCCATGCTTGCAGCTTTTCAAGAAATCCTGTGTTCTTAAAAATGCAAGTGTTATGCACTTTCCCTGACCAGCCCATAATGATATCAGTGAAGTACCCATGGTGATCCACTAGTGCATGCTTAACATAGAAAAGAAGCCTTTTCTGTTGACGTACTGTGGGGCAAGGAGGGCAGGTGCCAAAATAGGGAAGTGTGTGTAGTCTGTCACCCCACCATAGTTCTGGAACCACATTACTGCAAATCCTTCCGCTATTTCCAGTTAGGGTGACCAGACAGCAAATGTGAAAACTGGAACGGGATGGGGAGTAATAGGTGCCTATATAAGAAAGAGACCCCAAAATTGGGACTGTCCCTATAAAATCGAGACATCTGGTCACCCTATTTCCAGTACATTGCCAAGAGTAACAGTTCTGTGTAGCAGGAGACATTTAATGGCATTTCACACTTGGAAAATCCACAGTGGAGGGCTATTTTGATCCAACTCCAAAATGATTGCCCATTGACAAGCAGCAAGCTGGTGTTGCAAGTTTCCACTCACTTCCCAGCTGTCCATACAGCTTTCATCCTTGTGCAACCACCGCTCATCATCCCAAACATGAATTACGATGTAATCCAATTAGTCAGTGCTTGTTTCTCAGTCCCAGAACCGGCACTCCGCTATATGGAATTTTTATTTTTTTTTATTTTTTCCTTTTACTGTGTCCATCCTCATCCAGTTATTGTGCTCAAAGATCTCCACCTCTTCCTTGTCATGGTCCTGTTTCTGGAACTTGAGGGAGCACTGCTACGAATACTGGATAATCCTGCATCATGTATCAGCAATGCCCATGAGAACTGTTACAAGCTCTGGAGGACCAATGCTTCTGTCAGAGTGATGATGGAGATGGAAAGGCACCACATGGGACTGTGGGAGTGAAAAATTATGGGATGGAGAAAACAGCATGGCGAGAACTTGATTGAGAACTCCCAGAAATCCCTGGGTGAATCGCTATTATCTCACAAAGCACTGCACGTGTCCCAACTGGCATTGTTCCAGACAACAGGACGTGGCACACTGGGATACCCACCTGGTACGCACCACACTTAATGTTGATGCACAGTGCCAATGCAAGCCACCAAGTGTGCACACACCCACATGATACACAAACTTGGCAGCCCTACACCAACATAACTGAACTTTGTAGTGTAGACATGGCCTCTGTGCTTGTGGAGCTTTGCAGGGCTTTTCTCTTTCTACAGTGGCCTCTTATGGTTATTTTTTGCTATACAAATTTAGCAAAAATATTTAAGAAAGAAAAACGAGCAACTCAGCAGCGTATTATGGAAGCATCACTCGCTGTTCCATTATAAAGGTGAAGCTGAATTTTACACAATGCATAAATTCAGCTTTTTTGTTGTGTATGAACACAGTATATTTGCCCCAAAATTACGGTATTTTTTGAATATTGAATGAATTTTCTGATACTTTACAATTAAATTTGTTTTAGAGTAAGAGTGGAAAGTAGTTTAAAATTGGGGCCTTTACAAAGTTTAGCACCATTTTTGTCCTAAATGATGCTTCAGAAATCTCTTGAAAAACTCAGACATCCTATCCATCAGAGATCCATTTGAAGACTATATATTTTTTTAAAGAAATAATGGTAATTTTCCCTTTATTCTTCATAACTGCTGCCCAATAACATAAGAGAGACTGGCACAAAGAATGGCCCTTTTTGAAAAAGGGTTGCCATTTCCCATTCATCCCAATGAGACTGAGCAACCAGGCGGCTGTTAATAAAGGTGGCTGCTCGCTTCACACGCATTGGAAACAGTAGGAAGTGGTTGCCATTTTCAGAGGGCACTTTAAATGAGGACAGCTGTGATCTCAGTCCCACTGAGATAAATGGGAGTTGGTAGCCACTTTGAAAGAATCTTCCTTGATGGAGATTTTTATGGACAAGTCTCTGCTGACAAGCTTTCAGTTGTGAAAAATAATGGTAAAAAGCGACTCAATCCTAAAAACACCTCTACCCCAATATAACACAGCCTAATATAACATGAATTCGGATATAACGTGATAAAGCAGCGCTCTGGAGGGCGGGGGGGCTGTGCACTCTGGTGGATCAAAGCAAGTTCGACATAACGTGGTTTCACCTATAACACGGTAAGATTTTTTGGCTCCTGAGGACAGTGTTATATCAGGGTAGAGGTGAAGTTCTTTTCAAAAAACTACTTGCTGCATCAGATCTACACAACACGGAGGGTAGGCGGGGGGAAACTAGGGGCGTGCATTTGAAGGAGGATGGAAGAAACTGGTCCATGTGTGCTGGGAAATGTGTGGCATGTATGGATAGAAAGTGTGGCGGACAGGTAGGAGGAGAGATTTGGGACATGTACAGGAATGTGCAAGAGGCAGGAGGAATTTAGAGGACAGGAAGTATGAGGAATCTGGGCTATATGTTTTATATTGAACAGCAACACTAAGGAAGCAGTTAAGGCTTGTCATTTATACCAAAACTACAAGCTAAGTCAAGGGAAAGAGCCCTTGTTGGTGGCACAGGAAAAAATGTGTCCCCTGGGAAACAATCATCACAACCAGCAGTGATGTCACAAGAAGTTGCCTACAGATGTATGAGGTTATCAGACCAAATGGACACCTACTCCAAAGAAATAGGTGACAACTTCTCCAGATCCCAGAAGAGCTGGAGGTAAGGAACTGGTAAGGGTACTGGTAAGGGTACAATGTGATTTTGCCCAAGAGGTCACAGACAGGCAACGGTCACAGCAGGGTGAGACAGAGACCCAGCATGTGGAACAACTACAAAAAGTGGACTTGCCCCCTCCTGTCTGCAAAGGTGCCAGTATCTCTTGGGAGACCCACAGGCATATGTGACAGCACAGGGTACCTCAAGGACTAATTGAGCACTTAGTTTAGTAAGCAGGTTGGTTATAAATACTTGACACTATTATGTTAATGTTTGTTTATCACTATGTTCAGCAGGGGGGAGCATACGTTTAAGAAAGTCTATCAAGAGCCAGTTGCAAACCACTGTTTTATATGGTCACCATCCTACAGTAAGAAAACAAATAAAACAGAAACCCTTGTATGAATAAGGATATTGGAGGACAGGGATCTGTAGCATTCAGTTGTTGTCAAATGTCTTATCTGTATGTTGGACATAGTGAGCATAAATAGATTTTATGTTGAGTCTAATTTTCTTCTTTGAAGATTCTACTTTTGCACACTGAGCTGTCCTTTGGGAACAAACTGATACAGTGAAAAATACACTGACATTTTTGAGTCTCTAAATCTCACTTCCTTACTTTGACTTCTATTAACCTGGGAACAGTTAAATAATTAGTAGTAATTTTCATGCACACTAGGATCCAGATTGCACCATCAAGCCACAGGCCCTTAAAAGGGCTGCATGAAACCACACTATTCTGGAGGGAGCTTTGGGGAGTGGGGAAAAATTTCCTTCAGCATAGGATTGCAAGATTTCACACTAACCTTTTTTTGGGGGGGGGCGGGGGGGTGAAGAGGGGGAAGAATGCAGATTTTGGGAATGCCAAAACATTTCACACTCCATATCAACTTCACCAAATTGTTGGTTTGGGGGAAGAGAAAAAAAATTCTGAAGAGTCTAAATGTTTTGTTTTGTTCTTTTTTTGAAATTAAATACTTCATTTTTTCAGTTTAAAACTATTTTGTTTAAAAAATCTCCTTTAATTTTTTAAAAAAACCTATAAATGCTTAAAATCAAATCACATTTCAATTTTGTTGAAACACATTGTTTTACCCAAATTGTAAATGAGTTGGTTATTCACCCAGCTCTATTCAGCATGCTCTCCCTTCTGCAGACATACAGCTCCAGTTCCACTGTCTAGTCTGTAAAAGAGGCCCTGTCTCCTCCTTGCCACTTTGGCACAGTGAGGTGCAGTCCCTGCATTCAAAACACAGGATGCAATGTGCCAGGTCCCTGTGTAGAAGATGCAAATGGAAAAACCTCTTTGCAACCTCTCAAGGGCCAGGCACAATTTGGTCCTAAAGGTAAACTTTTTCCCAACTAAACAAGCTGCTAACAATAGCTCACATTGCAAAACAGAATGCAAACTATAAACAGGATGTGCTAATTGCAGAACTTGTTCCTGGGAACCTTCCTCAGCCAGTGTTTCATTGACTTTTGACAGTTCAATAACTTTGATGTACAATCCAATTATAGAGGGCCATGTAAAATTGTTGTTTTGAAAGCAGTTTGGACAGTAATTGGCATGCATTTGATATGTTTATCTTTTGTTTAAATGAGCAAAGCTGACCAGTTTATCACTGCCTTAGGTCTCTGTTTTTAACTTTCTGATGGCCTGATCCAGTACCCCTCTTGCATGCTTAGGGTCAACAGGAGTTTTGCATGAGGAAGGACTGCAAAAATCAGGTTTCTGAATAACAGGTTTCACTCTAGATTGTGATCCCTCTTTCTTGTGAATAAGGTCTATAATTTCTCCTTATCCCCTATAAAAAAAAACTTTGATGCTGGTCCCCCCTATGACCAGCTGTGTGCTGCTGATGTTCTGAGATTGGTTATTTTGATGTACCTTGTATGTTTAATTCCAGTCAAGGGGATAATTTCTTACAGGCCGCAGGACTGTTTCTGAAAGCATGCAGAATCTCGGGTCACAAGGGGGCTCCAGAATTAGACAAGGTAGGGTATCAGACAGCTTGCTAGAGAGTGGATTGTATGCATATTCCTTACTCCTCCACACTCTTGACCTTGCTGCTCTTCTCAGGCTCCACTCCTTCCCCAGACTGTCCCAGCACACCCTTGTTCATTTCTGTTTGTTTTTTATCATGTAGATCTACCTACAAGAGGCACTGTTAATTAGAGCTGGTAAAATATTACTTATTTTTGTGGTAACTTTAAAAAAAATGTTGTGTGAGAAAATGTTCAGGCTTTTCAACAAAACTTTAGGCCTTTAAGAAGTTATTTGGGTAACTTTTTCCCCCCGTTTTTGAAAACCAAAAAATGAATTGGAACACAAATTTTTTAAGTCAAAATGTTACTTATTATTGTTTTTTGTTAATTTATGAAAAAAATTCAGTGTGGTCTAAAAAAAGCACCTTTTCTTTTTAGAAAAAGTTTCATCAGGTTTTTTTAAATCATATATAGTTTTAATGATAAGCATGGGGGAAAGAGGGAGGGAGGTGAGAGATTGGATACTAATAGGGAGATTGTGGACTAATAGAAATGTTCCAATGGAGTAGCTCCACAGGAGAGCATGAATGTCTCTTTCTCGAGGGCTGGGTTAGGAATGAAAGTAAGGGATAATTAGTGGATTTATAGTTGTCTTACCTGAAGACTCCATAAAATAGCTTCTTCATTAGCAGATACTCATTTGCATGTACAATTATGATAGAATTGGCATATGCAAATAGGCTATGCATACCCATATTTGCATGCACAAATCCTAGTTGATGTCTGTCTGTCTGATTTGCATGCATGAATTTAGAAACCATAATGAGGCTGTTTTAAGAATGTGGTCTTGCAAATATTAATTAAGGAAATGCATGACCTCATGGGAAAATTGGGGGGTGGGGAGGGCAATTCTTATAGCCTCTGAAAGTCATAGTTAAACCACAAGACCATGAATCCTTGTTCTAACAATAATGACCATTTTAAAATAACAGAGAAAGTGAGTGAGGTAATATCTTTTATTGGACCAACCTCTGTGAGTGAAAGAAACAAGCCACACAGAGCACTACTTGCGGTCTGGAAAAGAAGCTCTATCTGTCTCGAAAACTGGTCTCCCTCACCAACAGAAGTTGGCCCAGTAAAAGATATTACCTTGCCCATCTTACCTCTCTAATATCCTGGGACCAACACAGCAATGATGACACTGCTTTTCCAAATAAGATGTTTCGCTAAATTTTAAAAATCACACCAATGGACTAATTAAAAATACAGGTTTGTTAACACTTGAAATGCTGCAGCCACTGTAGCGTTTCAGTGTAGCACTTCACTACTCATGCTAATGGGAGAGCATCTCTCATCAGCATAGGTAATCTACTTGCCTGAGAAGTGGTAGCTAGGTTGACAGAAGAATTCTTCCTTTGACCTAGCACTGTTCTACACTAGGAATTTATTTCAGTAAAGCTACATCTCTCAGGATGTGGGTTTTTCCATACCCCCTCAGAGACAGAGCTATACCGAAGTAAGTTCCTAGTGTAGACCAAGTCTGAAGGCTTATGGCATTGAAAGGAGTAAAGATATAAAAAAAATTGCCAATACCCAAGAAGCAGAGAGTTCTATAATATCATTTGGATCTAAACCATCTTACATTTAATGATTGTTATCCAAGTAGCAATTTTAACGATAGCTACAGATTATTCAAAGACATTTAGGCTTCATATTATTTGAAATGAAATGATAAATAACTAATGTTAACAGGGTAATAATTTCCAGGATCTGCAGCACTCTGTACTGAAGTTCCCTATTTAAAAAGGAAAGAAATACATTTCTCTATCCAGAACTGAACCAAAACTATGCATCGGCACTTCCTAAATATTTAGCTTCAAATCCTAATTTTAAAGCTGCCCCTTAAGTGAAAGTGTCTGTACTCCACCCCCCCAGCCCCCAACAGTTTTAGGAATGTTTGGATTTGTGGGTTTTACTCCCTTTTACTCTGAACTAAGCCATGGGGGAAAAAGCCAAAAATGTAGCACAGCATATTAAAATTACTCATTTTTGCCCCTTTCTGATCTTATGCTGTTTGAAAATCCCATTTAGGAACAATAAGCATGGGCTACAAATGAGACAACCTGGGAGTACTTTTGTATCAGAAAGAATAAAACTATTATGCAGAAGAGTTTTGAAACTGTTTGAGAAATTCTGATGTTAACACCCTCCTCCCAAAAGGCTTTTTAATAACTTGCTCTTCCATTGATCTAGAAAGCTGAGGAAAAATATATTGTTTAATTTAGAATATCTTAAAATATGTTTTTATCTTATTTTCACCTTGCAGACGATGAGCATGTGATGACTCTCAAGCAATTTGAAGGCTTTTTGGGGGGGAGGGGGAGTGTCTTGTTTTTTGGTATAGCCTACAAAACTATTATTTAGGATTTTTACTCAAATAGCCACCTCTTGGATGAGGTATATTTGAAACTTCATAAAACTCCAAGGTAAACTACATTTTACATCTCCTAACTTTCAATCAGGTTTTCCATAAGTCTGAGTACTGTATCTCTACTACGCTGTTATTGAATACCTATTGGCCTTAGTGGATTCAGTTTCCTCCTGATCTTTATTCTCTTTGGTATATCTGTCACATTCAGAGCAGGCTTATAGATCACAAGGGAAAAACAACAACAACATTTACAACCATTTTTTTATCAGGAGTATTAGAAGTGGAAGCCATTGGTGAAAAGCAGCTTACCAAGGCAGAAAGGCAAAAACAAAAAGTTCAGTCATTTCAACAGAACATGCCTGCAGTCATATCACATAAATCATAAATATGACATGCTCCTAATAGTTAATCCTTACCATGATTAATTCGAATGTTTAGTCTCTTGACCTCTGGGAGCTGCAGAGGGAAGGGAGAAACATTGTTTGGGGCAGACAAGGTCAAGGTCTCCAACTTTTGATGAGATATAGATAAAATGAAAGATTAAAACATTGCGCACACTGATTTGCTACCTTTCATACCCACAGAAGTTGTCTCATGCAAACATAAATCCATCTGTTGGGGATTAACAGAGCCTTCTCTGCTTCCACATCAATTCACAAATAGAATTTTCTGATCTTCAGGAAAAACTGGTGAAAGATAGCTGTTAGAATCCAGCATCAGATGTCTTCTCCTAAAAAGTCACAGAACAATGCCAAAAGAACAATCCATACACTTTTAGAGTCAGCATCTAGCTCCCAATGGGTGCTTGTTTATTGTTTTAAAAAACAAACAAAGCTGAGATGTGGCCTTCTGACTTATGTAACTGGGATTACATTTCACTTCTCCACTGTAGAATGTTTCAACAATCATATTTTTGGAAGTAAAATTATTGATTTTACACAAATGTCTATTTAACTCTTGCCCTTGGCACAAAGTATACTTTCATTGATCAAGTAAAGAACTAGTTAGATGCATAATTTTACAGTACTTTAGTCTGAAACATTTCTCCTGCTTTTCTATGATAAAAAATGCCAGGTGTCCCTAGCTCTGTCAGAAATGACATCAAATTCTGCTCCAGCATTTATCTCGATACTTTTCCATGGGATTTTTTCTGTCTTTTTAAAGTTTCTCTCATTTCTAATGCTTCCCACATTCTCAGCACTGGTCTTATTCCCAAGCATTTACCAAGTTTTAAAAGTCCAAGGACAAATATGAAAGGAGCCCAAAATGACCAATATTATGCTTGACTGACAAATGATCTATCCAGTAAGCTTTGACACAGTTTACTGACAATATAAAATAAATGAATCCATACAAGAGTAAGCTCTATGGTGTGTCTATCGCTCTCTCTCTCCCTCCCATATATATATTCAGAATAGCCCTGGAATCAACAAGATGAAATGCAACAAAGACAAGCACAGAGTGCTACACTTAAGGAGGAAAAATCAAATCCACAAATACAACATGGGGAATAACTGGGTAGGCAGTAATACTGCTGAAAAGGATGTTGGGAGGTTACAGTGGATCACAAATTGAATGTACATCAACAGTGGGGCAAAATTGCAAAACAGGCTAATATTCTGGGGTGTATTAACAGGAATGTTCCACTCTACTCAGCTCTGGTGAGGCCTCAGCTGGTCTATTCTGTCCAGTTTTGGGTGCCACACTTTAAGCAAGATGTGAACAAATTGTTGCTCTCCTCTGAACTCTTTACAACGATAAAATGTTTAGAAAATATGACCTATGAAGAAAGTTAAAGAAGTGACATGTTTAATCTTGAGAAAAGACAATTGACGAGGGGCCTGGTAACAATCTTGAAACATGTTAAGGGCTGTTATAAAGAGGACAAAGACAAGAGGACTTCCCAATGTCTCTTCCAGCGCTACATTTATGTGATTCTACACACACACTTGAGTAAACAAGTTTTGTACAGGGGAATTATACAGGGGATTTGTGGGTATGGATTTTAACTCCCAGACTCGCACAAAGAGCACAGTCAACCCCCAGTAATCCATTGATGCTATTCAGTTCTTGGGCTTTCAGTCCCTACACAGCAGTGAGGCCCCCAATTTGGTAAGGTACTTAGCATGTGCCTTTGAAACCAATGGACTATTTACACGCTTACAGTTAGGCTTGTGTTTAAGAACCTTGCTGAATCAGGGCCTTATTGATCAGTGGAGTCGTATAATCATAGAGTCACTGGCCACGCCCATGCTCATCACTTATTCCATCCTAAACCTACTCCTGTGCTGATTTATGCGGAGTAGATTAAGATTTTTAGGCTAGTTTTGCAGAGGAAAGCATAGTCTTCCTGCATTCCTGCTTGCACACCTCCCAGCCTTCCATGCAATGAACGGAAACATAGTTCTTCCATACTGAGGAACTTATCCTGACCCTTACTATATTACTGTATAAGTAATTTGGGCAAATGTTATTATATAGAAAAATATTGTTAAAAGGGCTAAAATTTCTCCCTGATTAACTATTATATGACTACCTACCCAGTCAATTAGTCACTTTGTGCAAGCTGTGTGTTTGTTGGTGCCTGATAAAAGAATTTGACTTCTAAAGGAATGTTTGTGTTGAACCATACATTAGGATTATGTACATTAGAGTTCCCGCTTGGTCTAATTTTAGCATGTTTAGTTTCTAGGATATTGCTGCTTATCTTTTTCTCTTTACTCTGTAAAGAATTCTCACTATTGGTCCCATTTGAGTAAATTAAAAATTACACACAGAATAAGATGACAAACACCTTGTTTCTAACTAGATTTAACCATACTACTGCATCAGCAGGCATGGGCCTATGTTCAGGATGGGGTAGACCACCGAAACTCCCAGGTGAGATGAGCATATCTCCTGCTGCTATACCCACTAAATACAGCATGCATTCCTCTCTGTCGTTGGCCAGCTCTGCTGGTGGGTGCCAGAGGGTCAGTCCCTGACTCCCTTCCTCCTGCATCCCTTTGTGGTTTAGTGGTGTTAGTCAAGACCAGTCCTTCCACTCAGGTTATAGCTTTGGCTGGTCTCTGCAAGGTGGGCCCAAAGGAAGGAGGCCCCCTTAGCTCTCACTTTCTGACCAAAGCAGGAGCTGACCCATCTCTGATCCTATGCTAGTAGCTATCATAGATCTCCTACTCAGATCTGAACCTTAGAGTTCAGAAAATGAGAAGCTAGCATGAAACCCTCCAAGCTTAATTACCAGCTTGGATCTGATAGCGCTGCCACCAGACAGGAATTACAGTGCCTGCCTCACTCTGGTCTCCCCAAAACCTTCCCTGGGGGACCCCAAGACTCAGATGCCCTGAGTCTACAACAAAGGGAAATAACCCCCTCCCCTTGTCTCCTCTTTATTTCCTCCCAGGCTTCCCCTCCCTGGATGGCCCTGGACGATCACCCTATTTCAATTCCTTGAAATGCAAAACAGAGGGATCAAGTTTCTTTCACCCTCAGTCAGAGTCCCTGCAAAGGTAAGCTTTGCAACTCTGACACAAAGAGATTTCCCCCTCCCTGTCTTTCCCTGAGAGAGACCGTAACCCTGGCACAGAGATTCCTATCCCCTTGAGCCTCAACTAGAAAAGAAAATCCAACAAGTTTTAAAAAGAAAGGTTTATATAAAAAGAAAGTAAAAGACATAAAAATGGTCTCTGTATCAAGGTGACAATATACAGGGTCATTGGCTTAAAAGAAAAAAAAATGAATAAACAGCCTTATCCAAAAAGAAATACAATTTAAAACATTCCAGCAAACTACACACATGTAAATACAAAAACAATATAAAAACCTATATTGTCTTATACCTGTACTTACAACTGGGAAACAGAAGATTAGAAAGCCTGGAGATAGAGAGATCACTCTCAGAGCCGAGAGAGCAACAGAGACACAGATAAAGGACACACACCCAAAAATTCCCTCCCTGAGCTTTGAAAAATCCGGTTTCCTGATTGGTCCTCTGGTCAGGTGTTTGGTTCCCTTTGTTAACCCTTTACAGGCAAAAGAAACATTAACCCTTAGCTATCTGTTTATGGCAGTAGCATCATTCTCACTAAGTTTACTGAACTTGGACCTCTTTTCAGTCCATGTCACTGTCTTATTCCCATGTCTAATACTTTTGTACTCACTTTGTCTATGAGTCAGTGAATAATCACAGCTCCCTTTCTTACACCAGGCCTGGGAATGGTTACATAGCATGCCTGTTTTCACACAGAAGATGGAAGTTATGAGTGGTGACCCAAAACATAGCTGAAGACTTCTCATAAATTCAGCATATGAGGGGGCAATGGTAGAAGACAGAGTTGACTTGTCTAAGCCATGTCTAAGACTTGGTTCAGATGTAGAGTGATCTGTTCAGTGCTGATTTATTTTAAAAGTGTTTGTAAGACAGACCAAGCCATCCGTCATAGGAACATACAGATTGCTGAGCACATAAAGAGATTGTTAGGGGAGTACAAAAGATAAAGCAAATAGTCTTATGAGTTAATCATTTGCAGCAGTAGAAATTGCTAACTTTAATTGAAAACTTTGAGGCCTTGTCAGAACACAGAAATTACACCAGTTTAAATTTAACTCAGTTTTTAAACCAATTTTATAAAGCTTTGTATAGACACTTAGTGGTTTGAAGAACAAGAGTACTTGTGGTACCTTAGAAACTAATACATTTTTTTGAGCTTAAGCTTTCATGGGCTACAGCCCACTTCATCGGATGCATAGAATGGAACATACACACACACACACACACAAACATGAAAAGGTGGGAGTTGCCCTACCCACTTTAAGAGGCTAATTATTTAAGATGAGCTGTTATCAGCAGGAGAAAAATAACCTTTTGTAGTGATAATCAAGATATCCCACTTCAGACAATTTGAGAAGTTGTGAGGATAGTTAACACAGGGAAATAGATTCAATGTGTGTAATGGCTTATTTCAATTTAACTTAATCCACTTCTTTTACCTCATTACATTAAATTGAAATAAGTAACAAACTGAATTATCTACATAAAAAAAATCACAACTTTAGTTAAAGTGGTGTAAGTTTGTGTGGAGACAAGACCCAACCTCCTTAATATATACTTTCCGTATAAATCAGTTATACTGTTGCTTGAACAATAAGAAGCTAGAAAAAGAATAGTTGATTGATTGTCAAGAACTTTGATCTGAGTTAAAGCTAACTGTTTTATTGAGCATGTTAAACAGCACTTGTGTGCATAAGGTACCTGGACAGCACTCCACAAAAGGCCTTAGAAACATCATGCACTGTGACATTCAGATTGACTGCTAAACAATTAAGTCTTTTCTGAGTTTACTTTCTTATTTAGGGCCTGATCCTGCAGGCTTACTCACTCAAATAGCCCTTCCTTCCCCAGTAATTCAATAAGTTGCAACAAGACTACTTGTAGGAGTAAAGACGGTAAAAGACCTCTCATAGAAGTAAGGGCTGCAGGATTTTGAACATAATTTTGTTCTTTGTGGAGGACTTCGGCTATTTAAAATTTGCAGTGACTGCAAGCCATACAGGGGTATCATACAAAAGGAAATGAGACTCCAGCTTGTAGCTTCTGCATTTCCTTTAGCCATCTGCCTGTAGGAGATAATGAGGGTATAGGAGCAAGGAGAGGAGTACATTCTGATCTCAGTTACACTAGTATAAGACTGGAGTTACTCCATTGGCTTAAATGGATTTACTCTAGATATACACCAGTTAGAGAGCAGAACCTGACCCTAGGTCAACCAATGTTCAGTTATTTTCACATAAGGAAAGATATAGGATATTATACAGCATTGGCCACATTCTGCCCTCAATTCCACTTGACATCAGTACCAGTTATGCATGTGTGTTCAAAGACGGAATTCAATCTAATAGTGTATTTATAACTTCCCAGCCAACTTTTTGCCAGCTGAAGGGGAGATACAGGAGGCAGCAGAGGACAGTGCCTGTTGCTGACTGCAGCAATCTCAAAAAACTCTCCTCTCCTTCCTCTGATAGCCACCAAATGGTGGCTGATCAGCAGGGAGCCAGTTACAGGGCAAACTCCTGCCAGCAGGGGGCAATTATTTCCTGTGGGAAAAGTTATTATTACATTCTACTATAGAAACTTTGCTGAAAAGTGGGACAAATAAGGTTTTAATGGAGATAAGAAGTTTATGAAAATGGGACAAATTAGGATCTACAGTAACTACATTAAAAATAAATTGTACATCTTAGAATAACAAAGTCATAGGCTAGGATTGTACCTTCTGAGGAAAAAAAACATTGTGGCATTTCCTCCAAATTGATCCATTAAGAAGGAAGGGTTGGTTTCCCATTCCACACCATGGAAGAAGCAGGTAGTCCAACCCCCTAAGTTTTTCTGATCCTGGGATCCCCAGGGACACATTCCCAAAGGCAGATTTCTCTATACTACTATTTGCATGTATTCTCTGTAGAACTGTGGGAGTAAGAGGAAAGGAGTGGTGTGCGTCCCCCTCTCAACTGTGGCCCCAAGTCAGCCCCTTCCAATGCTTTTTCTACTCACTACTCCTGTGCAGACCCTTGGTTAGGGGGAGATGATGCCATGGAAACAGCCAGACCCTCCCCCTTTCTATGTAAAAAATCCTGGAGAGGAATGATTCCTACTTCCCACCCAGAAGTTTAAAGATCCATGGGATCATTTAGTCTGGCAGCACAGATGTGTTCTCCCTCAGGATATATTTGCTAGTGCTTTGTCCTGTTCATTTTTAAGTGTCCCAAGCAATAAGGCTTCCATCACTTCCCTTGCATAGTTATCTACAACTATTCACACTTACATTTTTTTCTCTCTTTCCTCAAGTCCCTATGGTCCATAGGAGATACACACTAACTTTTCTATTGTTTTTTCGTTTCTTATATCCCCACCTACAGAACTTCACCAATGCACGCTTCATTGTCAAATTGCATCTTGCTGACATTGGACATACTTGTACTGTAAAGGACCACCTCCTCCATCTCTTGTTCCCTTTCTGTCCCTGCTGTATAAATTGCACATCTATATTAATAATCAGTTATGAAAATCGACCTATCATTCTGTTATGCCCTCATGGTTTTAGTCTCCATCATTCAGCATAGGGGCTAGCTCCTCTTGTGTACGTTATGAACGCCTTGCATTTGTGAACTGAAACTCCAGTGCATTACTCCTCATCTTACGTTTGAGAACACTTATCTTCTGCCTTATTGTATATTGGAAGTATGACAGATCATTTATATTAGACAAGAGCTACCATTTCTCCTCTGTCCCCACTTAGCTTAAAGTAAGTCTACCGCACTATCCATTTTGAGTCTAGAGAGAAGGGGGCACCAGCCTGCAAGTAGAGACCATACAAACAAACAAATACTTCATGAATCCAAAACCCTCCTCTCTGGGCTATCTGTGCACCCATGGTTTGGTCTATACCATTGCTTATTGCTTGTTTGGTTTCCAGTTTTACAGGGATTATGGTACAGTAGTCATTAAATGCTAGGACTCATTGAACATTAACATCGGGACTGCAAAGTTATTCACCCGTTACATCTTCAGCCCTATTTCTCCCAATTTACTTTGAGTATTTTAACAGGATATAAAACCAAAACAAAAATCAAAACAAATGAAGAGGTAAGTGTCTGAATCTAAGTTCTGTAATAGGATGTTTGTCAAGCTGAAGAGGCAGAATGACATACCTTTGTAAGATTTTGCATGCTGGGAACAGTCTTTTCATGTGGGAGCTTCCTAAAAGTAAATAGGATAGAGCATTGTCAGTTTAGTTTGTATAATTCTAAAAATAGAAATAATACAGCCCTGTGGTATAATGGAAGAATTCCTATCAATCTTATGCCTCCATCTGATATTATTTCAAGTTAAACTAGCCAACTGGCTTTCCAGAAACTATTCCCAAATTTGTAACAAGAGGCAAGTCTCTCAGTAGCAAAACCAAGAGAGGAAACTCTCAGACTGAATGAACATTGTAATTTTTGCTGAAGAAGTTGCACCAAGCCTTCTATAAGCCACCATTTCAAGGATTTCTGGCTTGCAGAGATAACTTAATTCTGATTCAGATGTTTGATATTCAAGGTCCAGAAACAATGTTTTACTATTGATTTTTTTAAAGAAGTATTTTAAAGTTATGACAGTACAAAAATAGAAGTTTACTGATTTAGTTCTGGCTTGTGCTTGCATAATCCAATCATGTGCTTGCATTAAAAGATCAAGTATTTTAGCATAAAGTCTGAGCATGAATTATATTTTTTCAATGTCCTGTAAAGTGCTTAGCATACTTTAGACACTGTATACATCACTTTTTGTATTTTAAATCTTTTTAATCCTCTGAAGTATTTATACCTTAAAATGGGTACTGTGTATATGCAGTAATTGTTTTTCAAGAATATTTTATAAAGATTTTAAAGTCAAATATTCAATGGCCATAGGAGTAAATAAATTAATCTAATAGTTAAAGCATATATAAATATGTAAGTAAGTTATAGAGCAGAAAAGCCCTGAGGGAACCATTCTAGTTTCTTGAGAATATGCAGTTTAAAATATACTCCTACAATCCCATGCATATTTGTATGGAAGGATTTTGTACTGCCACCTTACAGCAGGGCAATATGAACTTTCAATATGTTCACATTTATAAAATCTTTGGATCCAATTTTGGTTTTATGCCATTGGCTGAACTGATGAGGGGCTGCAGAACCATGGGACTCCGCAGTGGAATTCTTGCTGATTCAAACAGAATTCCTCCAGGGGCTAGGAGGGAGTGCAGCCGCAGCAGGAGTATGGCTCCATTTTGCAGGATGACGATTGAGCTTCCTCTCCTACTCACTTCCAAACACAGACACCAGGAGCTGGATCATGGTCCTACCTTCACTTTGCCCTATCCCATTTGGGGAAGCTAGCACCAGCAGCAGCGCTAACATAATACCAAGCCTGCGCTTCCCAGCTTGATTATTTAAGCACCAGCCACAGCCAGAGGGTAAAGCTGCTGGTGCCTTCTCCTCCCTGTCTCAACCCTCCCTCCTCTCTCCCCCTCTTCCTTTTAGCCCCAAACATACACTTGACCAGCCACAAACTTTTCTTTTGTGCCTGGTGTGCAACTATCTGTGTCTGATTCTTAAGAAGTCAGCTAAAATTTCCCATAATGCATCTAGGCCCTAATCCTGCACCATTTAAAGTCAATAGGAAGTTTAACGCTGACTTCAGGGGAAGCAAACTCTTAGCCAAGTACAATACTTGTGACAGATCTCAGGCAGTGGAAGAGCCAACAAAAGGAAAGCAAGGAAACCCTATTGTTTCAGTTATTTAAAACTAGACTGGACAGAAGATTAGAGCATGTACTGTTTGAGACAATCCTACCCAGAAAAGGGATGGACAAGATTTTACCTAATTGGTTTTTAGCATTACATAGTTCTATGATTTCAGGGGAACAAAATTCCTTCCTGAACCTCACTGAAGTTTATTCCCTGAAAGAATATATTCTGTTTTCAGAAAATAGCCTAAATAGCATATCAGTGAGCAGAAGATGTCTGATGTCACAAAATTGGAAATTATCACCTAGGAGGGAGTTCTGAAGACGAGGATCTGGGGGTCATAATGGATCACAAATGAAATGAGTCAACAATGTAATACTATTGTGCAAAAAAACGCAACCTGCCCCCCGCACACATCAAACATCATTGTGGAATGTATTAGCAGGAGTTTGAAAGCAAGATGCAAAAAGTAATTCTTCCTCTTTTCTCAGCACTGATAAGGCCTCAGCTGGAATATTTTGTCCAGTTCTGGGCACCATGCTTTGGGAAAGATGTGGACAAACTGGATAAAGTCCAGAGGAGAGCAACAAAAATGATTAAAGGTCTAGAAAACAACCTATGTAGAAAGACTGGGAAAAAAATGGGTTTGTTTAGTCCACGGAAGACAAGACTGAGGGGAACAGGCTCAGGTTCCTTGACAGTGGTGGTAGTGAGCAGAGGGGGGAAGGCAGGAATAAGCTATAAGCCTGAAATGAGACATTTGGTTTTAAAAGTTGGATTTTTTGTTTTTAGTCTTTGAAAACCAGACACATTTCAGGCTTTTGCAAGACACAAGACAAATGTGCGTGCTCATTAGAGCTCTTGACCTCTATAAAAAGGTTGTGATGTCGTTATTTCCTGTGTGATTAATAGCAAAGCAGTCAATATTTGGGAAAATGCTCACATCTACTTAGAGTTTACTGGAAAAGAGATAATTTGGATGCCTTCATTCCACATTTTGAAGTATGTCATTCTGTGAATCATGTTATTAGTAGAGTTGTACAAAACCCAGTGGTTTTCTTTTGCCTTGTGGGTTTCAAGCAATTTTTTTTTTTGTTTCAGTCCATGGGGGTTCATACCTCTGCATACAGTTTTGTTTGCAAGCAATCTCAATGTAAGTGTCAGTTTAAGCCAGTTTCACCAAATTTCATGCTACATCCATATGAAGTCATGAATTTTGCATGATTTCAGTGCAAAATACAAATTACTAAAGATTCCCTTCAAACTGAGCACAGGTTCTCTAGAATATGAGCAGAAGTTTTCTTAAAAGGTGTCTGAACCTTGTGATGAACCTAATCTGCAGCTGCTTTGGTTTTAATTCCGACTGTGAAAAACTGTCAGAGCCTAGTTATGCCAGAAAATTCTGCATCATTAACATAAACTCCATCCAAGAGTTTTAGAAGAGCTAGCTGTGGAGATTGGTGAACTGTTAGTGTTGATTTTTGATAAATCTTGAAACACTGGGGAAGTTCCAGAAAACTGGAAGTAAGCTAATATTGTGCTAATATTTTAAAAGGGTAAAAGGGATGACACAGATAATTATAGGCTTGCCAGTCTGATATTGATCCCAGGCAAGATAAAGGAGTTCAAAGAATTAAAGGAGGATAACGTAATTAATGCTAATCAACATAGGTATATAGAAAATAGAACCTGTCAAGCTAATTTGTAATATTATCAAAAAAGTGTCATGTTTGGTTGATAAGGTAGTATACTTACACTTATATAAGGCATTTGACTTGGTACTACACAATATTTTGATTAAAAAAATTTGAGCAATATAAAATTTACATAGCACACATTAAATGGATTGAAAATTGGTTAAGTGATAAGTCTCAAAATGTAAGCGTAAAAGGGGAATCATCGTTGAGCAGATGTGTTCCACAGGGATTGGTCATGGGACCTCCAGTATTTTACATGTTTATCAATGACCTGGAACAAAAGAAAATCACTTATAAAGTTTGCAGACGACACAAAAATTGGGCAGTAGTAAATAACAAAGAGGACAGGTCACTGATACAGAGCGGCCTAGATTGCTTGGTAAGCTGGGTACAAGCAAACGATATACATTTTAATATGACTATATGTAAATGTAGACATCTAGGAACAACGAATGTAAGCCATACTTACACAATGGGGGACTCTATCCTGGGGAGCAGTGACTCTGAAACAGATTTGAGGGGCAGAGTAAATAGTCAGCTGAACATGAGCTCCCTGTGTGACACAGTGGCCAAGCGGTCGATTACAATTCTTGGATGCATAAACAGGGGAATCTTAAATAATAGAGGGGTTAATTTTACTTTGGTATTTGGCACTGGTGCAACCACTGCTGGAATACTGTGCTCACAGTTCAAAAAGGATATGGATCAATTGGAGAGGGTTCAGAGAAGAGCCATGAGAATGATTAAAGAATTAGGAAAACATACCTTATAGTGAGACTGGAGAAGCTTAATCTATTTAGTTTAACAAAGAGAATGTTAAGAGGTGACTTGATTACCATCTATAAATAAATTTTAAATATGGGCTCTTTAGTCTATCAGAGAAAGTTATAACATCATCCAATGGCTGGAATTGCAATCTTAACGTGTCTGTCTTGCAAACCAAAATATTTATAATGGGCCCTATCCTGAAATCCATACTATTCAGTAATTACAAGTTTCAAGTACTGAAGTTTCCTATAAATTCTGCCTTAATGGGGGCAAAGTTCCCTGGAAGCAAGGATTCCATTCCACTGCCTGTGGATCTCAGAGGAGCCTGATGAGGCAAAGGAATCTTCATTCATCCTCCAGCTCCTGCAAGGCCCAAAAGAGCATAGCAGTTTTGTGCTGCCAGAGAGAGTCCTCTGCCTAACTTAACCACCCCAAGTGGGGAACCGTGGTACAGAGCAAGAAACAGACAAAAATAATATGGCCTCAGGCTGTCTGGATGAGCCCTGGCTTCTGCCTTCTCCTTCACTAACTTAGGAGAAGAGTCCAGCAGGCTCCCCAATCATCTCCTTCATCTCTGTGGAACCTGAACCCCCCAGAGTCTTCCTCAGGGTCAGGGGAAGTAACAGGGCCTCCCGGAGGGGGCAAGTGGGGCAATTTGCCCCAGGTCCCACAGGGGCCCCACGAGCCCTGGCCCGGTGGTGGTCTAGGTCTTCGGCAGCAGGGGGCCCTTCAGTGCTGCTGAAGACATGGAGTGACTGAAGTGCCCCCACCGCCAAAATGTCTTGCGAGCCCTGGCCTGCCGGCGGTCCAGGTCTTCGGCGGCAAGGGGCCCTTCAGTCGCTCCGGGCCTTTGGCGGCATTTCAGCAGCAGGGGGCCCTTCAGTGCTTCCGAAGACCTGGAGCGACCAAAGGGCCCTCTGCTGCCAAAATGATGCTGAAGACCCGGACGGCCGCCAGGTGAGTACAAGCGTCACAGCTCCCCCGCTTTGCCGCAGGCCCCCTGAATCCTCTGGGTGGCCCTGGGAAGTAACAAGAGTAGCATGCTGTCTAGGCAGAATTCCAGATTTTTGTGGTTGCAGCCTTCTCTCATATAGTGAAGAAGGAAGCATGGAATTCTGTGGGAGGACTGGGCCATGTTGTCCTGAGTGAAATGTTCAGCAAAGGCAGAAGGATTAGCAGGCACTTAAAAATGATAAAACTACTCATTTTAAGTCAGGTATAATTAATTGATTTCAGTGGAACCATACCAGGAAATAACAAGGCCCAATGTATTTTTCAGAAAGATTTCATTATCTGATATAGGTGTGTTTATAAGACTTGTCAGTAACTTCTACCCTCTAAGTAGTGTTTGAAAGATGCAACTTCACCTTTTACATTTTCTTCATGTAGGAATAAACTTTGTGATTTTTTTTTTCTTATCCCATATTGATATTCTTATACACTTTGCCACAACTTTAGGAACAAAGTAATGCAATCTTTTTAAATTTCTTTTATTGATGCAGGAAGAATTAGTGAAGGACTATGGGGCAGAGTTCCAGACAGCTGCCTTAGCTCTCCTCAGTGAGTTTGAATGAGCCACTTGCAGATTGCGTTTAATGACTTTTGTGGAATCAAACTGACTCTCTGGAATAGAGCTTATGAAAAATTTTCTGAAGAACAGTTTTCCATAGAATAATGCTCATTTGACAAAATGGAAGTGTTTTGCAGAACATATTTTTTCATCAAAATGGTAATCTAAAGTTGTGAAAGTCCTTATTTCAAACTAGCATACTGTAGTCAAAATGAAGTGCTTTGCTAGGGCCTTTGTAGGGTTTTCTAAAACAATTTTTTTTTTGTGGAAATTTCAGAAGAGGGGATTTGTTCTGATTTCAAACAAAAGGAAATTTTAAAGTGTTCAAATTTCCCATAGAATACAAATTGAGTTTTGACCAGCTCTAGTTTGGAATGACAATGGAATAAAAGCAAATACTGACTCTAGGACTTCTATCCTTTCCTGCTCCCTCCCAACCCCCTGATTTTTGTGTATCATGATCACAGTAAGTGGTCCTGTATTTTCGCAGTTCTTTCCTCAAGTTTGCTTAAAAACTGAACTTGAATAACAGTTAAAATAAAAGAACAGATTCCAGATTATATTATGGTAGATTATTTTTTAAAAAACAGGAAAAAAAAAAGAGAGGCAAATGAGAGAGTCTGACATTGCTGATCCTTTATTTATAACTGGGTTCACTTGACATTATCAGCTGAATCCACCTTGAATTTTTACTTCAGTTACTGTAAAAGTGATCAGTGAAAACCAATCATACTAAAATGCTACTATATTGAACACTTTGTGACTTGTTTGCCTCAATAGGAAGTTTATGACTTTGTTGATGTTGATGCTGGGGGATGTTTGCTTTGAAACCACTGACCTATTCGGTTGGTAGTTGAGGCACAGAATTTTTAGGGCCTAACAGTAGATTCTGTATCATGGACTGAGCAAGGAAAGGAGGCATAGCTTGACTTCAAACTGAACATCAACTTCAATAATAAGTACAAGCTACCAACATGCTCAGTAAGTCAGTGGTGCCTTCTGAAAGCAACAGCAGAAAGCACCCAGCTGAGCTGTGCAGCTGTGTCCTGTGCTTAACAGGGTTCCTTATTAAGTTGATACAGTGAACAACCATCTTTATTCTTCTTTCTGAAGCTTCACTGGATTTCCTTCCCCTTGCTCCTTCATGGATCTGGGAACATAAGAATCCCATTAGCTGATCCAAATCAGCCCTAACCAGATCTCACCTTTATCACTGAATATCCCCTGGTGCTTGCTGACGGAACATAATGAGCTCATTTGGACTTTCTTAAAATTTTAGGGGGGATCTGTCATTTTATTTTTGGCTGTATTTTGCCCTATTTCTCTATTTTATACCAAAAATTATTATAAGACATAAGAGATCTTTGTGATCTTTCTCAGAAGCCACTATTAGTGGCTATTAAACTAGTTTTCTTACACTGGGATAAATCAATAGTAAGTTTAGTCCTCTGTACCCATGAATATTAGGGCATCTGTACGGAAACTCCTTAACTCTGCAGTATTGCCTGCCCTCCCATCTCACCAGATGGTATGTGCCCCCCTGACAACGAAGCTTCTTCATGGAGTTTGTTGCTATGGGCTTTCATGACTACCACTGCCCTTAAGCCCCTCCCTCAGGGAGAGTTCCAGCACAAAAGAGGAAGATGCACAAGACTCCATTTGAAGTAGCTTTCACTGGTTTCTTCTGCAAGTTTGGGGGAGCAAGAAGAATCTGAAGACATACGAGTTTCTTCATTTGTAAAGTAGGGTAATGATACTTGCCCAATTACCTCCAGGGGTCATGTGGGATTAATTAATGAACGTAAATCACATTGAGAACTTCAGAAGAGACTATAGGACTTCCCTACAAATCATTCTTATGGCCTATGTTATGCAGAAGGTCAGACTAGAGGAGCATAATTATCCCTTCCAGACTTAAAAATCTATTAAAACTATTGAAGTTACATTGAAAAAGTTTATTTACCCTCTTGGATCTTTGCACGACAGACTAGATTTTTCTTTACTTCAATACATATTTAGAAACAGTTTGAAGAATTGATATGCAGAGGACTCATCAATATGGACTATGATAGGAGAAAGCCAGAAATGAAATGTGAATTCTTCTATCATACTTTGATGACAGTTCAGCTAATGACTTTATAGAGCTGTCCCAACACTTGATGTTATGAGCAATGCTAGGCCACACTATGTATATGAAATGACATTGTTGTGGCTTCTTTATGGCAAAAACCGACACTGAATTTATCTTCCTTCTTTTGCTAAGGGTTTTTGAATGATTATGCTCTCACTTGCAGGTGAAGTATTAATTCATTAGGACTTTGTGCTCTGTTGGCCTTTAAAACCACAAACACACATTTACATTGGGCAAGTTCATTATTTAGATAACTTACCATCTGTGACACTAGTTCAAAGAGACTTCCCAGATTCATTATTAGATAGTTTCCCATTAGCTACGATATGAGAAAGTGCAGGATTTTAAAGATATCAGATGAAATAAGGATTCAGAGCCCCAAATCTGCAACACTTGCTCAGTTTGAACACAACTATGGGAGTAATTCAATGCACGTAGTAAGAGCTGTTCAGTGAAAGTAGGGGTGACAGACTCAGCTTCTCCATGGCCAAAGCTAATGTACAAAACTTATGCCCAGTACAAACCACTGTAGCTGCGCCACTATAAGGTATCCCATACAGTCACTCTATACCAGTGGGAAAGAGCTCTCCTGCTGGTATAATTAACCCCCTTCCCCTACCCAACAAGCAGCAGTAGCCATGCCGGCTGGAAAGTGTCTCCCACCAACACAGTGCTATCCGCACTGGCGCTTTTGTTGGTGAAACTTTTATCAGTCACGGAGATGTTTTTTTCCACACCCCTGACCAAAAAAAGTTTCACCAGAAGAAGTGCTAGTGTAGATAAAGCCTCAGTGGAGGCACTTGACAATCTTTTGCCAAATTTCACACACTCAGCAGAAATTCAGCAGGATTTTTAAGAGGATCTGTCATTTTATTTTTTGCTATACTTTGCCCTGTTTTCTATTTTAATACCAGCAATTATAGCAAGACATAAGAGATTTTTATGATCTTTCTTAGAAGCCACTATTAGCAAGGATATGGACATTTACTGCTGCTCAGCTAGATTTTGATAGAAAGCACCAAATCCCACAAGCAACACCATAGAACCCCAAACATTTTGTCCATTGTCCACATGCAAATCACTTTAACCAAATTTTTGATGACGTGAGTCTTCATTTTGATTAGACAAATGGCTATCTATTGGATAGCCACATGCTCAGTTATTAGTGCAACACATAGCCACGAGAGATAAACAGGTTCCGTTCCTTTGCCTGATATGTTAGTCCTCTTTTAGCTGGAAGTGCAAAGGCTGTGATCAGAGCTTGTCAAGGGAGCAGGTTATACTGCTCTGAAACAATCCCTGTAGTTGGGGGTGGGGGGAGAAGGGGAGGGAAGGAAGTAAATAGATTGGAATGGATGAGTCTCAAAGGGTATCCCATCCAGCCTTCTGTGGCAAAAGATGGTCACAGCAGGACAGATTTAACAAGTCAGAGATGGTTGGGTAGGGGACAGGGAGGGTAGCTGGAGTCATAGGGAGAGCTTGTCCTATATTGTGGGTAGCAGCTCAAAAAAAAATAATGCTCCCTAGTTCATTTGTGTAATAAATGTTGAGAGAACTGTTCAAGCCATTTTAGGTCCACATAACCATAAAAAGAGCGTTACAACAAATATACTTATTACAAAAGATTACTCTTCACTAACCCAAAGCAAAGCTGTGCCATCTATCAAAGTTGAGAGTTGCACATTAGAACAGAACCTCTGAGAAGTTCTTAGTGTTTCCCCTGTGGCTTGACTGACTGACCAATATTCAGGGTTGGTTGTTAGGGGGAGAAACTGGTGAGTCAGGTATTTCTTTGGTGCAATCCTGTGTGTTTATAAAGAACATACACCAAGTCCTATTTCCCTTAATGCAGCAGAAACAATGGGAAGTAGTTTACTTGTTTAGAAAACCCAGTCTGCATTTCCAGCAAGTACTGTACCCAAAATAATGTCTCACTTTCACCACTGCTTCTCTTTTTGCCTCTCTCTCTCTCTCTCACAAACACCCCCCTGCAACCAGTCAACCCCTCTCTCCATGTTTGCAATCAGTCCCAGTGAGACCCCTTGTCCACAAGGCTTAGCTTCTGATCAGCCTTGCTATGTGGCTTACTGCCTTGAGTGATGGTTCCTATTGTTTCAGTTATCACTATACAAGGAGGCATTTACTCAGAGCCGGTGTAACCACTAGGTGAACTAGGCGGCTGCCTAGGGTGCCAAGATTTGGGGGAGCCAAAAAGTGGTGCCCCCAATTTTTATTTTTTTTTACACTACAGTGGAGTCACATCTTACTTGGGGGTCTTACCGGCCCTCTGCCGGTCTAGGGTTCTGTCTACCAGCTCCTGCCAGCCACAGTCCCAGCTGGCAGCTCCGCTCAGCCTCCAGTTGGCCGAGGTGAATGGTCTGGGGCTGGCAGCAGGCTGAGGTCCTGGCTGCCGGCCCTGCTCAGCCCGCTGACGGTCTGGGATTCTGGCTGCTGGCCCCTTGCCAGCCAGGGTCTGAGTGGGGCTGGTGGCCGAGACCACAGCTGGCAAGGGCCAGCAGCCAGAATCCCAGACCGTCAGCAGGCTGAGCAGGGCCAGCAGCCGGGACTCCAAACCAGCAGTGGGCTGAGCTGCTCAACCTGCTGCCAGTCTGGGGTTCTGTCCACTGGTTCCTGGCAGCTGGGCCAGCCCTGCTCAGCCTGCTGCTGGCCTGAGCGGGCTCAGCAGCTCAGACCCTGGGCTGGCAGTGGGCTGAGCGGGGCTGGTGGCTGGGACTCCGACTGGCAGGAGCCAGCAGACGGAACCCCAGGCCGCAGCAGGCTCAGCGGTGGCCCAGACCCGCAGCCTGCCATTAAAAAATGGCTTGCATGCCACCTTTGGCATGTGTGCTGTAGGTTGAGGACCACTGTTCTAGTGTATATAGTGTATACTGTGTGTATTGCGCTTTATGGTCATTTTCACTATACGCAATTTTCCTCTTACACGCTGACCTTAGAACCTAACCCCTATGTAAGATGCAACTCTACTGTATTTATTTTTGAAAGTGTATATTAAGTGATACTCGGGGGCAGGGGGGAGGGTGTGACATGGAAGTTTCTCCTAGGGTGCAAAATATCCTTGCACCAACCCTGCATGTAATAGCTCCTTCCATGTAACCTTAATGAAAGGTAGTCAGTCACCTGTCAACTTTAGCCAGGTCTCTGATTGATCTATAAATCAACAACACACTTGATAGAAACCATTAACTTCTTTCACCAGAATAGTAACTCCATTCAAGAACAGGAGAAGGTGTCAGCATTTGTCCACTCAGCCAGCTCTCTATCCAGTCAATGAAAGAGGTAAGATAAAAGAAAAGACAGAGGGGACAAGGCACTCCATAGAGTTCTTGAGATATGGAATGTTTAAGGACCTCTTTGATTTTGCTCATAAAATGGCAGCACCAAATATGGAAAGAACTGAGGCATCTGCAATAGAAACTGAAAAATATGATGTTAAATTAATAAAAGACGAGACACCTAGAAAAAATATTTTAAGACTATTTCCATGATGTTTTCATGTGGTTAACTGAGTGGATTCTGATACCAGAAATGTCACATGTATTGTGTTATTCTGATATATTGAGGAAAATGAGCTTTATATTTACCTTCCAGGGTTGCAATACCTTTGCATATGGTGGGATACACTAATTAGAAAGACCACATATTATCACATTTCTGAAATATTAGTCATTCTTTGAGTACAGACATTAAAGACGAAGAATGCTAGGAAGCAGCTGTAGTTTTTATTCAATGTCACAATACAGTCATGGTGAATGTTATTATTTTACAGGCTTCTCTTCATCAATGACAAATGTTATTAGCAAGCTTGTGCTCCAATGCCTGGAGCAAAGATGCGCTAGGGGAAAATCAGTGATAATGCAGTTGCTCTCTCACATTTCCAGTTTGGGAATGTCAGTGTTGTTAATTGAGTTTGAACATATCACTGATGTTCAAGTCTGTGTTGATTGTTTTTAACAAGCGTGTGTCAGTTTAACACCTAATGAGGATTAAAAAACTGAAAAAATGGGTTGGAATAGTGGGGTGGCAAAATATTCTGATGACATGTAGGCTAATCAAAGGTTGCGAGGGATTCCATAAGACCTAGGACCACATAATTGGTCAGTACAATAGCAGCTGTCATTTCTCTGTTAGTTTTCCTTCCAGACACTGTCCCTAACTTCCATTAATTTTTAAGAAGTGATATAACACCCATAATCATTATGGTAACTATAGAGCTTTTGCTATAATAACCTGCAACTTCCCATATTGCCTTCCTCACCCATTTTAAAGACATCCCTTGCTGTGTTATGTTATTTAAAAGCTGTAGAATGCTGAAGCCAAGTGCCTGTCATTTTTAATGATCTGCAAATCACTGTGCACGCTGGTAGTACTGTATAAGAGTATGAATTCACTGAATAAAAAAAATACAAGGTATTACATACCAGAGAACTAATCCTGCATTCCTCGAGCATCCAAAAGCTCCCTCAGATCTCTTATTTATATTGCGGTAATACCTGGAGGCCCAGTCAGAGACTGTGGTTCCTTTGTGCTGAGCATTGCACATGTGTGCACCCATGCACACGCACAAAATGAAGATACAGTCCTTGCCCCAAAAGAGCTTATAGCCTAATCAATGAAAGTTTGAAATGCTCGTAGAACACGGGTCCAGGCTATAGGTGACATAATTTAAGTTACATGTACACAGTGATCCTTGACTTGTCTGTAACCTCTCAGGAAAGACGACGCTGTGGACAGCTTCATCTTTTATAGAGGATATAGGTTTCCTCCAGCACTTATCTACATTTCTTTCTCCAAGGGGATGCAAATAAGGTGGAATGAACTTAAGCCATATTCCCAACCTTATGAAATCACTGGCACTTGATACAGACTTGCATATCCTCACTCTCAGCAAATGTCAATCATGGTGTATAGCAAGGAATTAGAACTCCTCTGGGTCATCACAAAGTCCACAATTTCTGCTACAGACTTGAGGGTATTGCAGTACCTATTGGCAGAAGAGTTTTCTGTTTACATCTCCTCACTTTTGTTTAAAAGTATAATGAAGACAACTAAGTGTATTCCCACAGCCACTGGCTTTGTGATCACACTTTATGGTGCTGAGCAGGAGTCAGTCCCTATTTTTCAAATCAGCCTTATGCAGGGAAATGCTGACTATGATACCTGTCCATAGCAGCTGTCAGTGGCAGATGTTAGTTATATTTCTGTACCTGAGAGTATGTAAATAAAGTAAATGGAGTTTGAGTTCTTATCCATCACCTCTGGATGTCTTTGACATTTGGAGATTTTATTGCCTAGAATGAGGCTCTGCACTGAGACGGAGAGGAAGGAAAAATACAAGCAGAGCAGCCACTATGATCCTGCTGATGTGAATTTTTGTGCACCTTTTGCTTTCATGGATACTTAGCACAATGGCAGATACGTTAGATTTGCTGAAGAACCCTTCTATACCAGTATTTACAATGTGTTTGCAGTGTTATTGTGGCCATGTTGGTCCCAGGATATGAGATAGACAAAGTGGCTGGGAGAACATCTTTTATTGGACAATTTCTGTTGGTCAAAGATACGTGCTTTCGAGCTCCACAAAGCCTTCACATGTAAGTAGATCTTGAAAGCATGTCTCTCTGACCAATAGAAATTGATTCAATAAAAGATGTTGCCATATCCACTATGTCTCAGTTTTTACAATCACCAATTAGAGAAAGGAAGTGTGGTCTGAGTGCTAGCCTAGGCCATGGGAGACCCAGGTTCAATTTGCTGCTCTGCCACATACTTGTGTGATCTTGGGCAAATCACTTAGTCTCTGTGCTTCAGTGCCGCATCTATAAAAATGGGTGGGAGAGCACTGCCCTGCCTCACAGCATATTGAGAGGAAAAATATAGGCACTCAAATACTTTGATGGGGAGCTAAGTGTCAAAGATAGGTAGACTTACCATATTGGGTGGGGTGGGGTAGAGATACCCAGCCAAAAATACCTCACTCCAAAGCAGGAGAAATAACATCCTTTGAAAGGGTGCAGCCAGCGTGTTAGCAGGACTGTACTGGGTGGTACACAAGTTGAGTCAGCCCTTTTGGGCTTGACTGCATTACAAATTCATTGTTTTTTTAATTACAGTTGCGAACAATCAAGGTAGCTAACAGAGTTGACCATGGCTTACTGGTCAGCATAGACTAGGACAAAGCATGTTTGGTATTATGTCCAATCACCAGGATTGAACCCTGGTCCCATGATCACCTCATCTAATTCAACTGTTCACAGTTGCATTTAAACATGATCGTATTTTGCAATGGAGGCAAGCCCTTCAGGCAAGCCCTTTTGTTCTGCTGTTGACCTGACACACCCCCATGGCTTTGTACACCCTGAGGGCAAAGGCAAAGAGACCCTTCACACACAAGGTGGAAGTTCCTTTCACCTCTTTCCATACAGGCCTACCTAACTCAAGCCCTTAGTTTTCAGAGACAACCCACCTCTCACTATAAAGTGATTTCCTGAACACATCTCACTTATTAAGCAAGATTTACTGGAAACGTGTAATGAAGCATTCTTATTCACCTAGCGCAGCAGTTCTCCAATTGTGGATTGGGACCCCAAAACGGGTCAGGACCCTATTTTAAGGTTGGTGTTAGACTTTCTGGGGCCAAAGCCTGAAGCCCAAGGCCCACCCCACCGCCCAGGGCCAAAGCCTGAGGACTTCATGCCTTAGTGACAGGGCTAAGGTCACAGGACCCAACCTGGGGCTGAAGCCCTTGGGCTTTGCCTCCCCACCCAGAACAGTGGAGCTCATGCTTTAGACCCCCACACCTGGGGCAGCAGGGCTCTGGCAAGCTCAGACTTCAGTCCCCCCTCCTGGGGTCATGTAGTAATTTTTGTTGTCAGAAGCAAGTTGCAGTGCAATGAAGTCTGAGAACCCCTGGCCTAGAATATACAAAGAAAAACACTGAAGTTTTCTTTCAATAATTTCAATAAAATGAGTTCAGCAGTCCCTAGAGCCACATTCTCTCTCATAATCAGAACAAACATACATGCCATTAGAAGTGTACATTCTTCAAATTTCTCTCTACAAGCCAGCTTATTGCCAGTAACCTTAAGCCTTCCAAAGGCAACTTGTTCAAAAAGCACATGGGTGCTATCTGCAGGAATCCAGCCTTTTCTGATGATTAAGAAACAATGCAAAACTTCACTGGGCTGACAAAACAGACATCTGTAGAATCTGGAACAGTCCAGCTATCCACTAGTTTCCTATATTTTACCTCAGAAGCATAATACTGCAGATTGCAAACTGCAATTCTTCCCTTTCCCTGTTCAAAATAGAGAAAGCAACTATTCCCAAGCATAAATCCCAATCACAGTTGATTAAAATACTAGGCATCTCTAAACACTCTGACCCAAACCCTACCTCAGACTCTGAGGAAGAGCAGCCTGACTTAGTGCAGAGGGCATATGGGTGGATGAGGAAACCTTTCTGCTCCAGAAGTTTGGAGCTGTTCCACAGTTGGTTGTACTGCAACTCCTGCTCCAGTGAGCCATGTTTTGGCATATTAAATACCCTTGTTCCTCAAACTTTAAGAACTCTGCAGATCTTTAGGGCAGTTGTGTCTAAGTTGATCATAACCCTTGGCTGTATAGGTGGAGGCATAACAGCATTTGTTTCCCCAGTTCAGAGTCTGCTTTTTTTCTTGTGTCTGACTGACAGAGACCTAGTAAATTAGACTGTTAATGATAATTATATGAGTACCCTCCATAACTCTTTCAGTTATTGGGAACAATGTGATATTATATAGTTTGGCACAGATAGCAATTATAGCCCAGTTTTAAAAGGTAAGGTTGTTCAGACATGATTTCTCTTGTTGCATCAGTGTATTCCCAGCAGAGGATGATATAGTCTTCCTGTAATTATCCCAGCTAGTGAGAACCATCTCATTAGTGCTGTATGCACTGTTTGTGTTACACAGTCAGCCATCACCCAAGCATACCCTCTCATTGCCAGGGATGGCTCTATAGCAGCCTGACTCAGTTTCCCTTCTCTCACAAGGCACCTCACTAACTCACCATCACAGTCCAATATGAACTATGAACACTCCCCTCCTAGCCAATAAAGTGACCTGGCCATCTGACAAGTGGTCAGGCCATGGCTGATGATGCAGGAGATAGCATTATTAAATCAAGAGTCAGGAGCTTTGGGAATATAAATGAGAATCTCCCTAATAGAGTCATCCTCATTCCCTATAGCACTCAGCTGCAGCTTCCTCAAGCCAACTAGAACTTCCCAGGCTTCTAGCCTGCCTGGACCTCCTCAGCAAAGTGTTACCAACTCCCACTTCAGCCCCTTTCCTTTCCTCCATTATCTCCCTGTAGATGTGTGGGCTCACCCCTGCGGCACCTCCTGCTGGTTGCTTTGGGGAATTAGCTCAATTCCAGCCACAGAGCACCCTCTGCAGGCCAGTGATCCACCTGTCCTCTGCTGACCCCGGGTCCCTCCCTGGACTCAGTGCCCCTTTACCTGGGTCTCCCCTCCTTCCCAGGGGAACCCCACCACACTATCCCCACTTCACCTCAGTATTAGCTACTGCCCAGTCATTATCTAGCCCCCATGCCCTGAGGCAGACTGCAGTATCAGCCACTCATCATAGGCAAAGGGGTTTTGGCCTGACTGCCTTTACCCACCCTCCGGCTGCCCCTCTGCAAGCCCAGTACCTTGGAAGCCTAGAATTAGGCCCTGCAGCCTGGGAAGTTACTGGCCTAGGGCTTCCCAGCTCCTAAGGCTTTTCCCCCAGCCCTGCCTTCCTTTAGGTCCCCTGGGTGAGTCCCCAAGCAGCCAGACCTGTTTCCCTCTCTAGTCAGAGAGAGACTCTTTTTTGCTTCTGGCTCCCCTGGCCTTCTTATACAGCCTTGTGGCTCAGTTTGGGGCATGGCCCCCAGCTGCAGCCACTCCCACTATCAGCCCAGACTTCTGGCTCCAGCTAGGGCCCCTTGCCAGGGCTGTTTTAACCCCTTCTCTCTCGGAGCAGGAGTCCACCCTGCTACACTCCCCCAGGCCGCCCAGGAACCCAATAGATACACTCCCCCAGGCCTAGCCTGAGGTAATCCCAGGCCCTCATTATTGCCCAGCAGGCAAGGTGAGCTAAACTTCTCACAGGTGGGTTGAGGCCCCATTTCCCCTTCAAGGAGCCAGCCACTCCATGACAGCGTACACAACAAGGTTGGTCCTGCTTCTGCATGCTAGAAGTGAGCAGAGGACAACTAGCCCTGCCCTTGCTGTTAACTCCAGATGGGGGATGGCTGAGTGAACCTGGTGCCTCTGCTTTTCACATAGCTGAGACACAGATGGGGGGAAATGGCTACACTTTGCAAAGATGTAGCAAGTTTCAATACCAAAGACATGCTCCACAAGGCCCAGAAAGCATTAAGCCTTACATATGCACTCAGATAACACGGTATTGGGGGCAAGCCAGAAATGTAGACTAATATTCTTAACCTGACCATAGTGAATTCCCTCAAAAAGCAAAGATATGAAGGATAAAATCTTTTCACATAGGAGGGCTCTATGCACCAACAGAATTCCCTTCTTTACTGGGGCTGAGGATGACATAGTTCCAGCACAGGCAGCTGGTAAGAGACTTCATTTTCAGAGTCCTCAGGGCAAAAGACAGCAGGACAAATCTTTGTTTGTATAAAACAGCATGGTGCCACTGAGTTCCGTAGAGCTAGGCCAATTTACACCAGCTGAGGAGCTGGTCCAAGGTTCACCATCCCGTTCTAGTCTGATAAGTGACTGCATAAAAATAGTTCCGTCTCCTCTGACTCAGCACATCTGCTGCTGGTGTGTATTTAGAGCTCTAGCTGCTCATATAGTGAGAAATGGTTTTCCTGGGTGTTACTCCTGTTAGCTCTGCTGAGCCAACACAGCAGAACTCGTTTCTCATTCCTTCCTATGCATCAACAAAGTTGGGTACTCAGGTCCAATCACTTACACTTGAGCAATCCCACGGAAGGAAATGGGTTTGCACAGCTGTAAATAAGGGATTAATTTAGCCTGTAGAATCTTTATTAGTCAGAGCCCACTCTGACTTTCAGATTGTAGACTGAGTTTACAGGGCTGGCAGGGAGACAAATAACTATTCAAAAAAAATGTAGCATGAGGAGATAAACACAGAAAGCCAGGCCTTATGTAGTAACGACAGCATTCCCACACAAGGCAGTTCCTCTCTTTAGTAAGTTCTCTCTACAACACATCCTGGTGCTCGCTGGTAGGGATGGAGGAACAGGAACTCTAAATATATTCTGTTTGTAGAGTGGTTATAATCGGAATTTGAGAGATGGTAATGATGGAGTCCCACAACACTATTTTCACAAAGTCACTTTTAAGAGTAGAAGAACATTTTAAGGGGAAAGTTGTGCTAGAGTGGTCTTTTCCAAATAGTAGGTCCCAATCCGCCAGTGAGTTATGGGAAGGTTCTAATCCAGGATTAACCCATGAGTGATCCCTGGCCTAGGCAAAGATATACTTCTTCCAGGGCAGTGCAGAGGGAAGGCCCTAGGGAGGTTAGAAAACAAGCCTACCCCACAGCTGCAGCTCCTGTCCCACAGGGCTGGGCTCAGCTCCCTGCTCTGGCCATTGGGACCTGGAAGACCTGTTTGCAGTACCTCCCTTTGGCTCAGCCACCCCTCCATTGTAGCTGGGCCAAATCTGAGTGGATTTCAGTCCCAGGGCAGGTAATGCATATATGCAGTGGTGGATCATGTTAGTAAACAGTTGGGGAACCACTGTACTAGAGTCCACCTCTGTTTCCAAGGGTTTGTTTGTTTAATTTTATAACAAACATTGGGTGCTTTATTTAGCTATAAACTGTGGGCTTGAACCTCCACCACCTTGCACCTTGTCAAAGTGGACCAAAAATGCTATTCTAATTTTGATACCATTTTCACTTGCTTTATACTCACTTTGCACAGATGTATGTGATAATACAAAGAGCAAGGCAATGGAGAATCAGATCTTATGTCCATAATGCCTTCTTAATCAACATCTTTGATTAACTCTCTTAGAGCAGTATTCATACATGTCCCTTTCTTTGATATCAAGAACTTGGCGGCAGATTTAGAGTTAGTGGGGCCCTGTGCACAGCTTCATTTTGGGGGGCCCCCCTCAGGACCCAGCCAAGAAAAGGAACATTCTCTTTTATGTCCTCCCCTCTCACCTCATTTTTCATTCTTTTTTTCTTCATCCTCCTCCTATATTATAAGTAATGGGAAGTAAATGAAAATAAAGTGAGATACCTTGATTGGTGCAGGAGGGGCTGCGGGCTCCAGGAGGAAGTTTGGGTGCTGGGGGCTGGCCATGTACCTTGGGCAGCACAGCTCCCAAAGTGACAGGCTCACACACCCATCCAGCAGCAGCTCCTAGGTGTGGGGGGGAGGGACAGAGGGTCTCCATACACCACCACACGCAGGTGCCACCTTGTCAGATCCCATTGGCCACAGTTCTTGGCCAATGGGAACTGAGGAGCCAGCGCTCAGGGCAGGAGCAGCGCGTGAAGCAGCACAGAGGGAGGAAGGCAGAGCAGCCAGGGAGCCGCCTTAGCCCTGCTGCTGGCATATCTCTGCAAGCCCCTTGGTGGGCAAAGGGGCAGCAGGTCTCCCTGCACTGCCCAGGACAGGGGCAGTGCCTGGAGCTGCCTCCCCCTGCTACCAGAGGCGAGCGGACATGTGCCAGTAGCCAGACACTTCCGAGAGCGGCATGAGGCCACCAGCCACAGCATGCAGTCAACCTACCTGCCTGAGCCCTGCTGTGCCACTGGACTCAGGGGCAGGTTGTCAGATATTTGTTCTGAATTTTGGGGGCCCCATATCATTGGGGGCTCTGTGCCACTGCATGGTTTGTTTCATGGTAAATCTGCTCCTGCTAGAACTGTATCTTTCAAGATTGCATCCAAACATTTTTACATTTAAGCCTGCAACTGACAAATTGCAGTCTGCAGGGAAAGCAGCAGTCTTTAACATTAGCTTGTAGTTTCAAATCTGACAGACTCCCAGTAGCACATGGTCGGCTGGAAATGAAATGGTGCCAGCTTTGATGAGTGTTTACTGTATAAAATTAAACAGCATTACAGGGAGGGTTGCTGACATCCCTTTAAATCATAGTAGTGGCTTTAAAGATAGCAAACATAGCTGGTAGTAGGCAAAGGCATTTGTGAAATCATATACTTTATGCATGGAGTGTTAGTTTGAAAGACTTCATAACAAGTATATTTGCATTATAATTCACTTCACCAGTGTGAAACATGTTAGCAACTTTATAGGTTTGTACTCCACAAAAACAAATGTCACTTTCAAAATACCTGCTTTGAAAATGCTCTGAGTTAAACTGGCTGGTTGGCAAGCCCAGCTACATCACAACAAATATCGGATGTTATATAAAAGAACCATGTTAACAGCAAGACTGGCCATTCCATTATCTTGTAAAGTAGCCTATACTTTGACATTGGATGGCGATCAGCTAGATAAGCCATTCTGGGTCATGCCATACTGATATTTATACCCCTGAAAAATCACCACTAAGATTGGATAAACCAATGAGATTTGAGTAACAATCCATTCAGCCCTGCCTTCCCTCAATAGCCAAACCCAGATCACATTGTGAAGTGGGGTTAATCTGTTTCCCAGCATTATATTCTGATGGCAAGATCTGGCCTGCTTCAGCAGTATACAGGGGCTTCCTTGTTAGTGGTGCCCCAGTGAGCACATTGCTCTGGGGATGCCCCAAATCTGCATGATCTAACCTTTCAAGATGGTCTGTACATCTTAGAGCTTCACATCAAGGGATGCCTCAAAGCATAAAATTGAAGAGAAGAAGCAATGTTTGCTGCTATCAAGGGTATGGCAGTGGCACTTCCCACCTGAGGAGCACTCCAAGGAGTGGACTGAAGAACAGCTTCTCTGCCAGTGGGGGAAAGGGTTTGATCCTTCTCCTAAAGAAGATTGCTGCTTTGGGGGAAAGGTGCACTAAGCAATGATCTATTGGGATGGGCTCCTGTGAGCTCCTGGTTAAAATTCTACCTACTAACTCCTGGGAGGTTTAGAATAATTTCCCTGCCACTGACAGAGTTACTTCCCTCCAAGGATCATCCTTACCTATCATTTATAAGAACATATGTATCCCATTTGAGGGCTTCAGAGAAACAGCTTGCATGGGGGCAGAAACTAGAACTGCAACTGAGACTGCCTGCCTTATCTGTGCTGAAGGGAGAGACTGTCTTGGCGGGGGGGCTGGACCAGGACTCAGATTAGAATGCCTGGGTGACCAACTGCAGGCTAAGGAGAGCCTGCAAGTGGCTGGCCCACATGACTCAGGAGAGAAAGCTGGCTGCAGGAAGACAAGGTTGGAGGAGAAGCAGCCAGCCTAAGAGTCGCTTGCTGCAGTAGATGGCTCTTTTGATACTTCTTGTCAGAAGACCTGAGCCCTCAACTCCACAACAGAGACCAAGGCCCAAGATTCTTCTTCTCCAGTGAGGCCTGAAAGCTAGCTGAGCCTCCTCTGCACCAAGCGCTAAGACCCTGAGGCCCACTGGTCCTATGGTGGGTGAAGAAGTCTCTGAGGAGGGAAAAATAAAGGGCTCCATCAGGAGTGCCCCAGGAGAAGACTATAGAAAGTCAATTAATCTTCTCTAGCCCCCAACATCAAAGCAATTCACCAGCCCTCACACTTGTCAAATTAACCTGCTCCCAACAATTCAATTAACTCTTCCCTTCCTCCAGCCATCAAATCTAATAATCTGCCTAACTCCCCCATCAAATCTGCTCACTTCCAGTTATATCACTTAATATCCTGCTTCCTCAGTTCAATTCACCCCTTCAGTCCCACTAGCACTTACTAGCAGGCAGCTGCTGTTCCACATCCCCCAGTTAGCTTCCTCTCCCCAGCCAGAGGCTGGGAACCCTGCTGAGTGTATCTTCAGCCTCTGGATGCTGTTCCTTTCCCTTCAGCCCAGGTTACAGTGTAGTACTGTTGGGTAGTGGGAGTGTTGTCTGAATTCCCTGCGCTCCTACAGACTACACCAGGAAGTGCAAATCAGAGCTTCTACCCCCAATGTGGCAGCCAGTGAAGGTTCTATCTGTGGCAGGTGCCTCTTCTCCTGGGCAGCTTTGGTGCAGCAGTGGCTATTTGGGGACTGGTTGATTAGGCTGCTCCTCCTCTGCTCAAGGCAGACAGAGAAGGGAGAGGTGAGCTGGGGGCAAAGCTGCCCTTCCTCCACAACTCCTTGCTATGACCTGGCAAATGAAACCACAGTTGCATTTGAATGAGTGTGTTACCAGGCTCATCCCCTGGTTGCTTACATCACATGACTGGCCTAGGGGCAGCCATGCACACCTAGTGGGAGAGGCCTGATGATGTAGTGCTTCTATGTCATGGTTCATTGTGTTATGCCTCTGTATACAGCCAAGAGAGTTGTGTGAGTAGAAATCTGTCAGACCTGGTCTTAGTCTGTCCTCCCAGCATAGAAAAAGGTTTTATGACTGTTGCTCACATCACTATCATTAGCTGTTGATAAAGAATAGTTGCCATTTTGTTAAATCACCTAGACTCTTAGTAATTACTTCTCCAAACACCACACAGCTGACAAACCAATCAATACACTTGCTTGCCATAGAGTCTTATTCAGGCCATCTCTTTTATCTCATTTATCCCACGAGCATCAGTAATTTTAAATATTAAATGTAGCATTGTATTAAATTTCATAACTATGGAAACATTACTTATAACATGAAAGGTAAAGCTGTCATTTCTTCCTTTAAATGGGTGTCATTTACCATGCTCTATGAAAAGAAAGTAGCACATCTAAGTCCTTTCTGTTTTGTGGAAACTCTAAAATCCAGTGTTTTCTCTTCCTGCTCAGATCCAGGAGCATCACACAGTGGATTTTAGACAGTCATATGAATCCTTTGAGTTGGTCCTGGAGCCCTTATCTAAGCTTAGCAAGGGACAATCCCACTGAAGTCAATGGTGGTTCATCTAAAAAGGACAGAGCAAAGACCTCAGAATCTGGCCCCTCATTAAGTCTTATGAGGATGATTTTTAAAAAACCTAACACACTAATGATAATGAGACCTAATTCTCCTCACACAGGTTTTATGCTAATGTAAATTTACTTCCCTCCATTGAGTTGCTCCTGATTCTTACCAGGGTGTGAGAAAACAGAACCTAGCTTCATGCTTCTAGCTAGCTGAAATTGTATTGTATTCTGTTCCTCCATTAACCACACCTTTTGTAAACCAGCAAAAGTAAATCAGGCATTTCAAAATCCTAAATACATATGATGGCTAATTCTTGGCACTACCAAGAGGTTACTCTCAAAGCTTTCGGCTTTAATGGTAGTAATATTGAGCCCATTTAAAAATCCATGAATATACTGCATAAAATACTGGAGTCATTAAATTCTCAGCCTAGCTAGTTTAATTTATACTATGATGTTTGATTTCTTGAAGATGCTGTTGCCAAATACCACACATTTGTTCTTTTGATATTTTATTATTGCTTATTGTATAAATTTCTCCAGCTTCTTTGACAGGCTGGGAGGAAGGAGCCAGGATAGTGTGGGGAGGAACCAATTTGGATGAAATCATATAAAACTGACCTACTTCCCAGGTCTAGGGTCACGATGGGGGTAGGTAATTTCCAATACACCTCTACTCTGATATAATGCTGTCCTCGGGAGACAAAAAATCTTACCGCATTATAGGTGAAACTGAGTTATATCGAACTGGCTTTGATCCACCAGAGTGCGCAGTCCCTCCCCGCCAAAGCACTGCTTTACCGCATTATATCCGAATTCGTGTTATATCAGGTCATGTTATATCAGGGTAGAGGTGTATGTCATTTGCAGGGGAAAAATGAATTTCAATCACAATTGACTCATAGCATTATAGATTATGGCTTTTATTTAGCTACCATGTAAACTGATAATGTTCATGAACTCTGTAGTTAATATTAATTGTAAACAATATTGATAGAAGATTATGTTTCTGGAGATATATAAAGTGTCCATGAAACTTAGAAAGGAATTTAGAAGTAACCTTGGAAAAAACTAGTTCTTTATTTCTAAATGCCCTCCAGGACTGTTAAATATTTTTCTAAGCAAGCAAAACTAACTGAGTTGTCATATTAAGTATTTTTCTGGGTGACTGGATGTTCTATAGTACTGGTAGTTAGGAATGCTGCTTATTCACTTTCTTTACAGTGCTATTCTCTATAACACCTTTATGTATTTCATCTTCTGAGTCATTAAGGCCATCTCAATTGATGGGATCTGCCAATCTTGCAATATAGTTGGTATCAGCTTTGAATATAAACTACTAGACTTAGGATCACTGATCCCATCCATTGGCAGCTGTAGAGGAGATTAAATAAGCATAATTGTGAGCCAAACTGGCTGGCAAAGACACAGGGCCTGATCCAAAAAATGTTGAAGTCAAAGAGTCTTTCCATTGATTTCAACAGGCTATGGATCAGGCCCATGAGGGAAGAGGAGAGCCCTCAAGACTACAGATGTTCCTCTCTGCAAATACAGTGCGGCAGGGGCTTTCTGAATTTTGTAGTGGAAGCCAAGCACGTGGAGGCTGGCGGGGGAGACAAGGGAGGAGGTGCTGGGGGAACAGTGGTTCTGTGCAGTTTAAGTTCTCCAGCAAACAAGCAGATTTTCAGCAGGGAGCTAATATTGCTAAATCAGCTCTGTACTTTACCCTCCCTCCCCTCTTGCACACACAGATGACAGAGCCAGTGACAACACTGCTGCCTCAGAAGCCAAGCAGCTAGGAGGTTACTGGACAAGGGAAGAGAGAGGAGAGTTTGAAGGACAGAAGGATTGACTCAGGATCTGCGCAGGTACCCCCTGTCCTCAGTGTATCTGCAAATCCCACTTTATACAAGGGGATGATGGCTAATGTTTTCTACAAAACACATACTGTTGTCTGGATATGCTGAAAGAAGGACAAGAGACATTTGACATAGGTTTAATCAGGCCACAACTTTATTATTAGACGTCTGGGACTACCCGGCAGATAACAGTGTACGGTGCAGGTAACTCCATGTTTATTCCATAATTACCCAGGGTCTTTTACCAGCTCCCTCCCTTTTTCCATCCATGTCTCTTTGGCAAATCCATTGCCTGGACCTTACCATCTACCTCTTCCTCGTAGAAGGGTTAAGGTGGGCTATAAGAATGGGGGGGCTGGCTTTCCGCCGTACCAATCATAGGAGTCCCCAACTGCCTCCCATTCGTTCCTTTAATGAACACTTCATGTTAAGTCCTTTTCCAAGCCATTTATCTGGTCACTGTATATCTTTCCTGTCCTCTGGGGTCTGTGCCTTGTCGTGGCAGCACAGCTTGCATGCTCTAATGATCCCCAGAGTCTTTGTTGGTGGGGGCTTTTTGCTCCTGGTAGGTTCAACCATGCTGGATTGGTCTGTGGGGAGGGGCCAGACAAAACAGACACCCTGGTCCTCCAGGTTGGGGGTTAGGCACAGGGCTAACAACCCTGTCCAGTAAAAAACAAAATATGTTACTGAAACAGCGATGGAGAAATTGACCATTAATGTGCGTGGTGGCCTTCAGGAGTCAATGACCCATATGACTGCTAGTGGTGAAAGCTGAAAGGAAGCCACTGGCATCAAGACCGAAGTGCTCAACACCAGGATAAAAACCAAACATGTTTTTTGGAACGTACAGACAATGTACAAAACAGGGAGGCTAGCTCAGGTCACAGCAGAGATGAGACACAGCAGAGATGAGACACCTGAAGGCAAGCGAAAACGAAGCTGCCCAAAATCAACATAGTGAAGAGTTGTGGAAGCCGAGCTAAAAAACCTGGGGCACAGCTGGGAACCATTGAAAGACTTGCCAGAAACAAACAGGAGTGGAGGAGCTTTGTCACTGCCCTAAATGCCAGAGGCCTAATAGGAACATGATGATGATGTACATCTTTCCTATGGAGTACCTGCATTGGACATCCGCTACAAGGAGGTGCCAGCAATGAGCTTGGCTACCTCCTCTCCACAGCCAGTTGGGTTCCCAGACATCTCCTAATGCCATCTTTTATGTCTATTAAAAACATGACAGCATCTAAGTCAGACAGGTGAACCCCATGTTCCCGAAACAACTGCTGCCCCATATTCTATGCCAGGATGTGAAATTACTGACCCTTCTATGGTCCCAAGGAATTTGGCCACCTCCCCATTCACATACCTCCTTGCTTTGTCCACTCTGGGGGCACGGGGAGGGAGCTCATGGCTCCCCACCAGACTCTGCACTGAAGCATGTCTGACCAAATCATGTTAACTCCTGGAAAAAGTTCAAGGATCAGGCCCCAAGTCCCTCCTTGCTCTGAGCATTAGTTCTGCCCCTTTAAGCATTCCCAAATCATTTCCCACAAGATGCACCATAATTATATCTGGGAGCCGCTGGCAGGTCCACACAGTATATAGCATCAGTATTAGTTGATCCCATAACATGCCCCTCCTTGCATGCCAACTGAGTATCGCCTCATCACTGAAGCCCAGCTGCAGACCCTCAGGCAACCTGGACCTGTGCCTATGGGCCCAAAAGACAATACTATACCTGCAGATCCACCACCTTCTGCACGGCTGGTTGTCCAATATCTGTAATGAGATTATGACAAATTAATGCTGACTTACTGCCTGAGGTCTTACATACGTTTGGTACACATCCGAACGGCAACGCCCGATTGTCTGGATTGTCTCTGCTCCCATACCTAGTTGTGCTGCTGCTGTTGCCACCTTGATTCTGAATGAGTGGGAACCAAATCATGGGCTGGCAGCCCCAACCTCATCAGCCCCCTTCTCAACACAATAACAAATTGATATACTGTGAGGGGATTCCCATCACCATGCATAAAAAGAGGGGTTTTCCCCTTTGGCTGTATAACCCTGTAGGCCTTCAAAGCCCAAACTGGGCAGACCCCAGGCTCATCACCCTGCCGGAGGATCACAGATTCACCAAGGCCGACTTGATCTGTCTTTGACCATCACAAGTGTAATATCATTGAACTCTCATGCCATTGTATATCTCGCAGTTGCAAAGCCCTTCCTATTGAGTCCCCACTGAACCCACATACTAGTTCACTGATCCTGAAAGCACCAAAAACTGCTGTCAAGAATGCAGCCCTGAACAAGGCTGCCTCCTGTCCCTTATGACATACGTCGCCAAGGATCTGCACAAGATCCTTAAGTATGTAAACCTTGATGGGACAACGGGAATCCTCTGTGGGGCCACCGGTATGCGACCACCCAGCCAAAAATCTTTGAAGTAAAAAACCACTGCAAGGATCAGGATAACCATTTAGGCTACTAATGAATGTAATGGCAGAAAGGCAATTCAAGATTGTGGAGGACGCCAGTTGATGGTTTGCCAATGACAGCATGTACCGCAGCACCTGTTCCTCTGTAATGGGCCATATTTCTGACTGGCCTTCCTCATCCTGAAATTGCATGAAAGCATTAAAACTTCTCCCAAGTGCATGGAGCAACTGATCACCACACCGCACCGACAACCATTGTTCGTCAAAGTTCCATAGTACTAGTGGCATCTGCCTGGGTTCCCAGCTGGCTCCTGGTGCCAACTCCAGATATCTGTGGACCTGAAAATGAGACAAGGCATGTGCTATACATGGGATAAGAACCCCCATTAAAAAACCCAGCACATAAATTTGACCCCCTGGCTTTGCTAGGGTAGTCCCACAGGAGGCCTTAGCCCATTCCAGTGTTTGAAGCTGGCTCTCTGCATTGGCCTGCCTTCTATCACCCATGCCCTATTCAAACAGGGCCTACCTGCAGGAGCATTTGTTCTATCCTGCATCCTGTACCTCCCCTCACTATTGTGGAAGGAATGTGCTCTATGAGACCCAAAACATGTTTTGCATGTGTGCCCGAATGTACAGATGCTGCAAAAGCCAGTGCTATAAATGTATTGTGAATACAAGCCTGTGAATGTATTGCATGCCCACCCGATGCTGCAACAGCAATTGCTGTGATTAGATGTATGCCATTGAATGTTATGTAAGGAATCAAGTATCAGAGGGGTAGCCGTGTTAGTCTGGAACCAGACTAACACCAGAAAAAATCAGCATACCCTTAGAGCCCCGACCAGGGTTATTCTATCTACTACCCAAGATCCACAAACCCGGAAATCCTGGACGCCCCATCATCTCGGGCATTGGCACTCTCACTGAAGAGAGATCCTACTTCATCTCCAGCTTCCATCCCGGCAATCACACGATCCATTGTCTACAGCAGCACGTGAGGTACAACCGCATCTCTGCTCTATCCCCTCAGCACAGAGACCAACACCTACAAAATCTCCACAAGCATTCTCAAACTACAATACCCCGCACGAGGAAATTAGGAAACAGATCAAACAGAGCCAGACTGTACCAGAAAGCCTGCCTACTTGCAAGACAACACAAGAAAGAAACCACAGGACTCCACTGGCATCACTTACAGCCCCAGCTAAAACCCTCAACGCATTCATCAGGATCTACACCCATCCTGGACAATGATCCCACACTTCACGGATCTGGTGGCAGGCCAGAATCCTTGCCCCACAGACAACCTGCCACCTGAACGTATCTCAACCAGCAACTGCACACCGTACCATAAGTAACTCTAGCTCAGAACCAATCCATGCAACAAACCTCGAGGCAACTCGTGCCCCAATATCTACCACCAGCGACACCATCAGTAGACTAACCAATCAGCCATACCACACTGTTTCATTCACCTGCACGTCACCATGTAATATACGCCATCATATGCCAGCAATTGCCCTCTGCTATGTAGAGTCGGCCAAACTGGACAGTCACTACGAAAAGGATAAATGGACACAATCAGATATCAGCGAATGCAAATACAAAAACCTGTAGGAGAGCACTTCAACCTCCCTGGCCACATCTATAGCAGACCTAAGGTGCTATCCTGCAGCAAAAAACTTCAGACCAGACTGCAAAAGAAACTGCTGAGGCTTCAGTTCATGCAAATTGACACTATCAGCTCTGGACTCAACAAAGACTGTGAATGGCCTTGTCAATTACAGAACCAGTTCGCTCCCTGGTTTCACACTCATCTGAGAAAGGGCCTCACCCCCTGACTGAACTAACCTCGTTATCTCTAGCTTGCTTGCTAGCTAGCATAATATATACCTGCCCCTGGAAATCTGATCCTTGCCCACAGACAACCTGCCAACCTGAAACGTATTCTCACCAGCAACTGCACACCGTACCATAGTAACTCTAGCTCAGGAACCAATCCATGCAACAAACCTCGATGCCAACTCTGCCCACATATCTACACCAGCGACACCATCATAGGACCTAACCAGATCAGCCATACCATCACTGGTTCATTCACCTGCACGTCCACCAATGTAATATACGCCATCATATGCCAGCAATGCCCCTCTGCTATGTACATCGGCCAACTGGACAGTCACTACGGAAAAGGATAAATGGACACAAATCAGATATCAGGAATGGCAATATACAAAAACCTGTAGGAGAGCACTTCAACCTCCCTGGCCACACTATAGCAGACCTTAAGGTGGCTATCCTGCAGCAAAAAAACTTCAGGACCAGACTGCAAAGAGAAACTGCTGAGCTTCAGTTCATTTGCAAATTTGACACTATCAGCTCTGGACTCAACAAAGACTGTGAATGGCTTGCCAATTACAGAACCAGTTTCTCCTCCCTTGGTTTTCACACCTCTACTGCTAGAACAGGGCCTCACCCCCCTGACTGAACTAACCTCGTTATCTCTAGCTTGCTGCTAGCTAGCATAATATATACCTGCCCCTGGATTTCCACTACCTGCGTCTGACGAAGTGGGTATTCACCCACGAAAGCTCACGCTCCAAAACGTCTGTTAGTCTATAAGGTGCCACAGGATTCTCTGCTGCTTTTATGTAAGGCATGCAGCCTTTGCAACACACCTCTCCCAAGGCTATCCCCATATTGGAGGAACTTAATTAGCCTGTATCAGCCATGCAATACCCTGCATCTGCTTACAGGGATGCCCCCCCAGACAAACTGAGATAGTTTCTGGCTGGCCCATGTGATACTGCATCGTGGTTTTTTTGGGGGGGGGCGGGGGGGGTGTAAAGCCTCAGAGGAACCACTAGTGCCCGCAATCCCCACCTTTGCCACATGATTTTGGTATGGGATCCTGAACCACCTTATGTACCTCTTCCCAAAGCAGATCTAAACACCTCTGCAACTGGGAACCTTTATCCCTTGTTGATTTAACTCACCCCTCCCCTCGGTGTCTGCCTTGTCTCCTGCAATCACCTGAGTGGAATGTCCTAGAACTGCGTGAACCATTACACCTTGTACGGACTGCAAAGCTGTGGAAACAACCTCACACACAATAACTCTGATTACTTGCATCAAATCCTGGCTGACTGTCCCACTATTTAACACAGTCAGCTCACTTGCCTGGGTGATTCTTTCACCTTAAGCCCCCTTTGCCCAAGCCTGAGAGGCTGCCCTTGGTAATGAAAGGCACTATCCCAGGCTCTCCCAGCCCCTTGCCCTTGTTGCAAGAATCCTGCCCTTGGCTCACCCTGGCCCAAATCACTGCACTCCGCCTGCCCTGTATGGGGTTCGATTTCTTCCCAGTTCCCTGTCTCATTGACACTAACTGGGAGGGAAAAGCACAATTCCACCCTCTCTGCTGTCTCCTGCAGCAGATAAAACCAGAAACCCTGTTCCCTAAACCTCTGTGCACTGCAGAGCTGCTATGGCAGGAGGCCACACTCCTCCTCCCTCTCCTCATCTGTATCCCTAGGGACAGAATCTGGCTCTGAGATGCCTCGCTACTCACCTGCACCTACCTTTGTGAATTCACTCTGGTATGCCTGCCTCGCCCTGCCTGAACCATGGGAAAGGGAGAATTAATCTTCCCACTGTTTCTTCCGGCTCTCATTATTCTGTGTCTGCCTGGAGCCATGCTGGGACAAGGCCCTGCTTCTCTATTCTGGGACTGAAGTAGGAGGAGGGCTTTCTCCCTCCTCCCTCTCCCTGATCTGCTTCCACGTGGAGTGGAGCCCAGTTAAGCTGTACCCGGAGCAGTCCTACTGAGATTTGCTGCTAGTTCAGGGGTGGGCAAACTTTTTGGCCCGAGGGCCACACCTAGGAATAGAAATTGAATGGCAGGCCATGAATGCTCACAAAATTGGGATTGGGGTACAGGAGGGGGTGAGGGCTCTGGGTGGGGGTGCAGGCCCTGGAGTGCAGCCAGAAATGAGTTCAGGGTATAGGAGAGTGCTCTGGGCTGGGACCAAAGAGTTCAGAGGGCAGGAGGGCGATCAGGGCTGGGGCAGGCGTTTGGGGCATGGAGAGAGGCTCAAGGGTGCAGGCTCCGGGCGTCACTTACCTCAAGCAACTTCCAGAAGCAGCAGCATGTCCCATCTCTGGCTCCTCACGGAGGTGCAACCAGACAGGTCTTCATGCTGCCCCATCAGCAGGCACTGCCCCTGCAGCTCCCATTGGCTGTGGTTCCTGGCCAATGGGAGCTGCAGGGGCCATGTTTGGGGCGGGGGAAGCATGCAGAGCTGAGCCCCCTGTTTGCCTCTATGCATAGGAGCTGGAGAGGGGCCATGCCACTGCTTCCTGGAGCCACGTGGAGTGGCCCCCAACCCTGCTCCCTGGCTGTAGCGCCAGAGGGGGGCAAGCCCCAGACCCTGCTCCCCAGCAGGAGCTTGAGGGCCGAATTAAAATGGCTGGCAGGCAGGCTCTGGGCCGCGGGCGGTAGTTTGCCTACCGCTATGCTAGTTCCTGCCTTTAGTCTGGGACTGAAGTGGTGGGGGGTGGGGGCGAGTGACGGGCTCCCCCGCTCCCTCCTTCTCCCTACTCACCGCCCTGCTTCACTTTCATGTGAAGCTGAGAAGAGATGAACACTGGAACCTCCTGTAAAAAAAAGGCTCCCGGCACCGTACTGTTCCTTTTCAAACCCTGCATTCCCAGGGTGATGAGTCAGTGACAGTGACCGCTCTGCCCCTTTTGCATCTGATTTCAGCTCTCCCTACTCCTCCAGCCTTCACTGGACCAGACCAGCCAAACATCCCCTCCCCCCCCCCGCTTAAAGGTGCACGGTGGTCATTCTGAGCAAACAGGAGAACCTGGACTCCACAAGATGGTTATTTCCTTTTCAGAAGAGAAATGATTTGACACACTCATAAGATACTGTTATTAATCGAGTAGCAGAAGATACAAGTACGTTCTCAGTTGAACAGGAACATTAGATGGCAAGAGCAATGTGTAGTTTGCAATTTGTCAGAATAGCAGAGCAGAACTGAACCAGGAAATCAGCTCTCTATTCAGACCATCAGCCAGACTATATTCCTATCCATGGCTGTTTCCCTCAGGATGCTACTGTGTGCCTGGGTAAAAACTCAGAAAACACCTTAAATGCTGTTGAGTTGTCACTCAAAGTCAAGCGCACTCCCCAAGCCAGGTGACTTGCAGATGATATGCTTACATCGGTGGATTAGACAAATGGTTAACCGTTCTAAACTGACTCACTGGCATTCATTTAAAATGAGGTAGGATCAGAATCTAAAATAGGGAAAGAACAAGTCAAAATTACTTAGACAATTTAGATGTCTTCAAATCACCAGGGCCTGATGAAATGCATCGTAGAATACTCAAGGAGCTGAGAAGATATCTGAGCCATTAGTAATTATCTTTGAAAAGTCATGGAAGATGGGAGATATTCCAGAAGACTGGAAAAGGGGAAATATAGTGCCCATCTATAAAAAGGAAGTAAGGACAACCTGGGGAATTACAGCCCACTCAGCTTAATTTTTGTACCCAGAAAGATAATGGAGCAAATAATTAAGTAATCAATTTGCAAACACTTAGAAGATAATGAGGTGATAAGTAACATTCAGCATGGATTTGTCAAGAACAAATCGTGTCAAACCAACCTGATATCTTTCTTTGACAGGGTAACAAGCCTTGTGGATAGGGGGGACACGATAGATGTGGTATATCTTGACTTTAGTAAGGCTTTTGATACTGTCTCTCATGACCTTCTCATAAACAAACTAGGGAAATACAACCTAGATGGAGCTACTATAAGGTGGGTGCATAACTGGTTGGAAAATCATTCCCAGAGAGTAGTTATCAGTGGTTCACAGTCATGCTGGAAGAGCATTAATGAGTGGGGTCCCAGGGGTCGGTTCTGGGTCTGGTTCTGTTCAATATCTACATCAATGATTTAGATAATGGCATAAAGAGTACACTGATAAAGTTTGCAGATGATACCAAGCTGGGCGGGGTTGCAAGTGCTTTGGAGTATAGGATCAAAATTCAAAATGATCGGACAAACTGGAGAAATGGTCTGAAGTAAATAGGATGAAATTCAATATAGGACAACGCAAAGTATTGCACTTAGGACGGAACAATCAGTTGCATGCATACGAAATGGGAACGACTGCCTAGGAAGGAGTACTGCTGAAGGAATCTGGGGGTCATAGTGATTCACAAGCTAAATATGAGTCAACGGTCTAACCCTGTTGCAAAAAAACATCATTCTGGGATGTATTAGCAGAAGTATTGTAAGCAAACATGTGAAGTAATTCTTCCGCTCTACTCTGTGCTTACTAGACCTCAACTGGAGTACTGTGTCCAATTCTGGGCGCCACATTTCAGGAATGATGGACAAATTGGAGAAAGTTCCAAAGAAGAGCAACAAAAATGATTAAAGGTCTAGAAAACATGACCCATGAGGAGACAGAAAAAATTGGGTTTGTTAGTCTGGAGAAGAGAAGACTGAAAGGGGACAGGATAACAGTTTCAGTACATAACAGATTGTTAAAGGAGGAAGGAGAAAAATTGTTCATCTTAACTCTGAGGATAGGACAGAAGCAATGGGCTAAATTGCCAGCAAGGGCGGTTTAGGTTGGACATTAGGAAAAACTTCCTAACTGTCAGGGTGGTTAAGCACTGGAATAAATTGCCTAGGGAGGTTGTGGAATCTCCATCATTGGGGATTTTTAAGAGCAGGTTGGGCAAACACTTGTCAGGGATGGTCTAGATAATACTTAGTCCTCCCTTGAGTGCAGGGGACTGGACTAGATGACCTCTCGAGGTCCCGTCCAGTTCTCTGATTCTAAATTTGAAAGGAAGCTTTACTTCTGTATAACCACACCACCTTGACTACTGTTTCAGTGAGATCATATAATTTCCCGCTCAAATGTCTTTAAGTGCTGCACTGTTAACCCAACTCATTAGGATGCTGCAAGAGTCTTTTGTATAATGATTTTAAGTAAGTTAAGGCCTTTTATGGAGTGCCTCATCTCAGTTATTTAATTAAATATAGTGACCAGTTTAATATGTTCACCACTAATATTAAGATTAATAAAAATGTCAACAGAGAGAGAGGATTGAGACACTGTAGGGATGAATAATGGCACTGTTCTGGAGATGGTGATAAGGAAGTAGTTTTCCAGATGAGGAACTTATGGAAGGAAAAATAAATCTGAGGATTTCTGGTCTTGAGAGAAAAGCTAATGTGTGAATTCAGAAGAGTGCTGGTGAAGTCACAGACGTGGTTCTAAAAGGATGGCTTGGATGATGATACATTCATTTTCAGGTAGCCATTTCCAGTCAGGGAAATCTGATTTATGACAGAAACACTTGATTATTCTATATGGATTAAAATGCACCTCTACTTACATAAAACTTCATGGTCACTCTTCAACAACATTGTGATGAAAACCAAGTGCGCATATCGGTGAGAAAGAGTTAATGGGTTTTCAATCTTCAATTTACTTTTTCAGCCTCATATTGATTATGTTGGGCACCAGTAAAGTGTTAAAGAAACTTTCCACAGTCTATGTATCAAGAAATGTGTGTAAAGATGGTCACAGAAAGGTTAAACATTGTTGGTATGGTAGTCTTGCCAGAAGAAAGAAAAAAAAATGTTTTTCTTAGCAGAGAGATTTTGTAGCTCTTTCCCACAGAGAAAGGGAGGGATAGAGATAATGTGTATTGAATAAAATACAAAATGCCCATTTAGGGAGATCTAAAGCAAATCATCTTTCCTCCTCCCTCATGATTTTAGCTTTTAATTTAACTCCACATTCCTGTCTTCCACCTGTTTGCAGAGAAATTATAAAACTGTGATAGTATTTTGGTTGTTTTCGCCCTGATCTTGTTGTACTAAATCCTCACTTTGTACTTTCTGTACAGTGCCTGAAAGGAGAAGAATCTGTGTACAGAAATAAATCCATTGTGGTGAGGAGCTATCTTGGCTGGAGCAGTAGCAGGCCTGCAAATCTGAGGCTTTTATTGAGAATCTGGAGGGAATTAAAGAAAATAAAACAAGGATACTTGAATATCTTGACTTTTTGTGTGTGCTTAACAACATTGGAAAGAAAGCTCTCTCAGTTGTAGCCTCTAAATTACAAAAATAATTACAGCCTGTGTCATTCCAGCTGTCTTTCTACTCTCTTCTGAAAAATCGCAACCTTATTTTACACAAAATGGCTCAGATGTCCCCCTATGTATCACACACATTTACAGTGAGATATCTGAGAATTAGGCTCCTGGACTTTAAATTTTCTTTTTTTCTAAATTTTATCTGGCATAAACAATCAATTTGTTTTAATTCGTTATAAATGTTCATCCAATTAAAGTTTTATGCTGGAAACACAAACTATTTATTTACGTATTACTGACTGGTGTTGCCTTCCAGATAAGGACCAGCTTCTACAACTTTTTTTCATAGAAATACTCTTCTCTACTCACACAAGTAGTCTCATTTATCTTAATTCAACTACTCCTGTAAGAGAAGAGTTGCTGGATTGGGAACTTCACCATGAGGAGTCATGTTTTTCAGAGATAGAAAAGCTGCTTTCTATAAACTACATTTAACTTGAGATTAAGCTATGAAACCATCATCCCATTTGTCTTGGGACATCAGGTGAGACAAAAATAGTAGTTTCAGAGGCAGAAGTTCTTTTGTTACTACACTGAAGGATAATTTATTTTTGTGATCCATAAATCTTACTTAGATGGTAACAAATGATTTGCTATTTGATTTTGTGTCTACCTCATCCTCTTATGTTATAGTAAAACAAAAATCGGTTTTTTCTCACAAAATAATTAATCAGGATACCATTACCTCTGGATAACTATTGGCAATTGATTTACAATCTGATTTAAATCACCTTTTCATTAAAAATAACCTGTGTAGAAGCACAGGAGAAGACACTAAGTTTTGACTAGTAATTGGTACTATATATAGAGTAAAAGAACAACACTTCCCATAACTAAATTTAGCTTTCAATAATCATCACATAGTCAATATCAAGTACGCCTACAGATTTTTTATGTCAAGCAATATTGCTCAAGCACAACAAACAGATGAATGTTAAACGCAAACTTATTTTTGATTTGAGCAAAACATGTCCTGACACATTCTGGAGGCAGATAAAAGCTATAGTTCAAAGGAATGCATAAATAAGAAGTGATCACATTGCTTCTATCTGTGTTTAGTCAAGTAATTATTATAAAAATTGTTGAAGTAAATATTTAATTTTTGTTTATATAAACAGATATCGCTTTTAAATATAGGCTCAGATCAATTCCTTTTATGGAAAGGCCAGTGGAAATGGGTCTAGGGAGAGCAAAATTCCACAACGAATCCTCTTACCAAGTTCTCCCTCCCCCAACTCATTTCCAAGGGGGCCATTTGTCTCCTCTATCCTTGCCTTTCCCCTAATGAACCATGTTCTGACTATAGAACCAATGGACTATTGCCCTTGGCCTCTCTGATAGCTTAGCTCCAGTGGGGTTTTGCTACCCGGGCCTTCCATGCCCACAGCTGTCTCTCTCCAGAGCTCTTTGTAAGTGAGGGTTCCGCCTCATCAAAGTATTTCACACCAGTGGTAATGCAGCCTGGAACTGTATTCCTAGTCATAGCAGTCTGCACAGGCTGCCTCTTCCCAACCAAGTATGGTTGGCTCCCTCTCTCTCACCCAACATGAACCCTGACTCTGCAGAGACCCTTCCCTAAATCCCCGGAAAAGAAGAGTGGCCATTCCCACTGTCTCTTCTCTGCAAAAAGAGGGTAGATCTCTGAGTATGAATCTTACCCACAGTAAGTATGGTATATAGTCACTATCTGGCGGCGTTTCACTGTTTCCAGCCAATGGGAGCTGCGGGAAGTGGCAGCCTCGGATTTGCAGGCCTGCTACTGTTCCAGCCAAGATAGCTCCTCACCACAATGAATTTACTTCTGCACACAGATTCTTCTCCTTTCAGGCAGTGTACAGAAAGTACAAAGTGATGATTTAGTACAACAAGATCAGGGCAAAAACAACCAGTTAACTGAATTCCTTTGTCTCAAGGTCCAAGCTTCTTTTAGTAAATGACCATGAAAGCTCACTCACAGCCACACAGTTTCCTTCTCAACCGCAGAAGAACATCTTTTAATTTTTATTGGAATGAAAGCAATGCCCATTCCTGGCTCTTCCAGGTGGAAGCTAAAGTAAGTGTTTTAAGGAAACACAAAGAATTATGAGTATTTAACTATTCCAGACTTTTCTTAATCAGACATAACTCCTTGGTTCATCTTTCATCTATTTATTTTAACTCTTGTGTTTTAAAGAAAGAATCCTTAATTTTCTGCTTCAGTTTCCTATATATGTATCATTAACAATAACTGAAAACAAAATAACCAAAAACAATAGAAAAGTTCCCTTAATCTCTTATGCCACTACAGAAAAAGGTTATGAGCACAGCTCCTAGCCTTATCAATTCCGCCTATTAAATCTTAACTAGATATGGCATGGCTCAAGAACCTCTTAAGTCAAGACAAAACTTCAGTTGGCTTTGGATCCGACCTACAGAGCTAAGCTGTGCCTGGCAAGCGTTGGTCTGAGTAGTAGTGATGCTGAGGGTACATCTACACTGCACGATTATTTCGAATTAGCTTAAACCGATATTACAAAACAGATCTAATAAAATCGGTTTAGCGCGTCCACAGTGGGATCCCGAAATCGATTGTTTGCGTCCATGGTCCAAAGCTACCATCGATTTCAGGAGCGGTGTAACTGTGGGTAACTGTTTTCTACATGCTACCACATAGTTCCACTTCCGGGTTGAGAGCACGAGTGTCCTGATGGGGGCAGACAACATTGCCCCGGGTGGTGCTGCCGGTACAGCCTCACCCTCCTTTGTGAGGCAGCAGACAACCCTTTGGCGCTTTTCTTCCCGAGTGCATCTGCAAGCAAACGCCAAGCACAGCATCTTTCCTTTTTTTCAACCGTGGTGGTGGGGGGAAATAAACTGAGGAGCTTGTTTCCCTGATACCACAGCAGATACTGTGTTTGTAACCTACAGACATCTGGGAGCTCAGCCAAGAATGCAAATTAATTCTCAGCAGACACTGCTGTGGACTGTGGGATGTAGCTGGAAGTCCTCAGTACACTCTCCCTCCCTTCTCATGAGTGTCCATTTGAGTGCTCTGGCTCCCGTTACGCTTGTCACGCAGCGCATGATATACCTGGAGTTTTTTATTCAAACGCTTTGGCATTTCGTGTTCTGTAACGGAGCTGGATACAAACGAGATTGGTCTCCCAATACAGCAGGTAGACCCCTGTAGTCATCATGTCCGCTCACGGTCTATCGCCTCTGGACGCTCTTCTCTTCGATTTCAGAACAGTGCAGTGGCAGCCGTGCTGATCAGAGTTCCACACGCTGGCAAGCAGGAGAGTTTGTGAAAGTTCAAAAGGTTCGCGGCCGTGCCCTTATTCGCTGTTTTAACCTGCCTGGTCGCGTGCATCCGAGTTCGATTGCGTGCAGAAGCGGTCAAGTGCTTTTAGCACATCTAGGGATGCGCCCGAGGGCCAAACGTCAGATTTCCGTCCACACGAACCCTAATCTGAGTTATCACTATCGAATTTAGCGCTACTCCTCTCGTTTGGGAGGTGTTCCGAAATCAATTTAAGGAGCCGTTTAACTTGATATTAATGACGACGTCGTGTGAACGGATACAGCGTTAAATCGGTATATCGTCCATTAAACCGATTTAAAGTCGCAGTGTAGACCTGGCCTGAGTGTCATGCTATTGGGAGGGATGGGAGGGGAAGAGGAAGGGGAGGAAAATGCAGGGAAGGATTTTGCCTCTGAAATCCCTCCCTAACTCCAAACTGTGCACTGGGAAGCTGGGTCAACCCATCTATTGTTTTCACCTGCCCACAGAGGGTCAGATTGTGAACCCCTTCACTGAGATTGGCGAACAACTCTCCACAAATGGAGTCCTGCTCACTCGCCTTGCCAATCTGAGTAAGGGGTTCATACTCTGGGCCAAAGAATAGATGGTGGCAAAGGGAATGTGGCCATATCACAGTCTGCTTTCTATGATAGAAGACTGTTCTGTCAGTTGTCAGTCTGATATCGTCCTTGTTATTTGGACCAGTTCAGTCCCATATTGTCAGACTTCTGATATAAATCAGACAATTTCATGGACTGAAGTGGAATTAACCTGTGTATATCAACAGTGAATTTTTTGGCCTCTAATGCTGCTTGTGACACAGCCCCTCCTCTCCAAAAACAACAATAAATCCCCTTTAGATTATTTGCTATCCTTTTTTTAATAATGTATCTGCATAGTTAGTTGATACTTTATTTACAAACTTTTATATAATGCATTATATAATTTTACTAGGGCTGTCAATTAATCACAGTTAAGTCATGTGATTAACTCAAAATTAATTGTGAATAATTGCACTTTTAACAATAGAATACCAATTGAAATTTATTAAAATATTTTTGAATGTTTTTCTACATTTTCAATATTGATTTCAATTGCAACACAGAATGTAAAGTGCCCAGTGCTCACTTTATATTATTTTTTATTATAACTATATGCACTGTAAAAATGATAAACAAAAGAAATAATATTTTTCAATTCATCTCATACAAGTATTGTAGTGCAATCTCTTTATTATGAATGTGTAACTTACAAATGCAATTTTTTTTTTTGGTTACATAGCTGCACTTAAAAACAAAACAGTGTAAAGCTTTAGAGCCTACAAGTCCACTCAGTCCTACTTCTTATTCGGCCAATTGCTAAGACAAACAAGTTTGTTTACATTGACGGGAGATACTGCTGCCTGCTTCTTATTTACAGTGTCACCGGAAAGTGAGAACAAGCATTTGCATGGCACTTTTGTAGCCGGCGTTGCAAGGTATTTACATACTAGATATGCTAAACATTCATATGCCTCTCATGCTTCAGCCACCATTCCAGAGGACATGCTTCCACGCTGATGATGCTCGTTAAAAAAAATAATGCATCAATTAAATTTGTGACTGAAGTCCTTGGGGGAAGAACCGTATGTCTTCTGCTCTGTTTTACCTGCATTCTGCCATATATTTCATGTTATAGGAGTCTTGGATGATGACCCAGCACATGTTCATTTTAAGAACCCTTTCACAGCATATTTGACAAAACGCAAAGAAGATACCAATGTGAGGTTTCTAAAAATTGTTACAGCACTCAACTCAAGGTTTAAGAATCTGAAGTGCCATCCAAAATCTGAGAGGGACAAGGTGTGGAGCAGGCTTTTAGAAGTCTTCAAAGAGCAACACTCTGATGTGGAAACTACAGACCCCAAACCACCAAAAAAGAAAAATCAACTTTCTGGTGGCAGCATCTGATTCAGATGATGAAAATGAACATGCATCAGTCCGCCCTGCTTTGGATCATTGTCAAGCAGAACCCAGCATCAGTATGGAAGTATGTCCTCAGTAAGGGGGTTGAAGCATGAAGGGACATATGAATCTTTAGCACCTCTGGCATGTAAATATCTTGCCATGTGAACACCTGTTCTCACTTTCAGGTGATATTGTAAACAAGAAGCAGGCAGCATTTTCTCCTGCAAATTGTAACCAGTCTTGTTTGTCTGAGTGGTTGGCTGACCAAATAGGACTGAGTGGACTTGTAGGCTCTAAAGTTTTACATTGTTTGTTTTATTTTTGAATGCAGGTTTTTTGGTATATAAGTAAACATTTGTAAGTTCAACCTTCAGGATAAAGAGATTGCACTACAGTACTTGTATGAGGTGAATTGAAAAATACTATTTCTTATTTTTACAGTGCATATATTTGTAATCAAAAATCTAAAGTGAGCACTGTACACTTCTCTGTGTGTTGTAATTGAAATTAATATATTTGAAAATGTAGTAGACATCCAAAAATATTTAAAATAAATGGTATTCTATTGTTGTTTAACTTCACACGTCTAAAATAAAATAATCTTGCGACAGCTCTAAATTTTACCTGTTTTATATTGTGTGTTTTTTCTGCAAAGTGCATTTGACTTCAACTTAATTCACCCTCCACCCTATAGCAAAAATGTTTTATTATTTATACCAATTTGATTGTAGTTTTAGTCACCAGGGTTGACAAGTTTCCTCTAGAGATTTTTTTCCATAATGTGGCAAAAATAAACAATTTGAAGCACAAAGGAGGTATCATTAGTTGAGATTCCTTCAGAGCAGGGAGACTGAAAACCATGCAATTAACCTAATGGTTTCAGTGATTACTGACATATATGAAGCAATTTGTGTTCCTATTGTGGCAGCAGCATTATTAAATTAGTTTTAATTATACAGGCATGATAATTAAATAGCTTTTCCATTTTCAAAGATTCTACAGTTTCAAGTGATGTTCCCTGTACTTCTTGTGCTGGTAAGAGCCCTGAAAGCAGAATAAATATTTCAAGACATACTGGTGCCCAGCATCATTGATGCACCTGGGGTCTTGCAGACAAGGTTTGTCTCTATTATGAAAACCATGCATTGCTGAAAGCAGAGCGTCAGTCATCGGGACAGCTGAACTGATTGCTGAAAACTGTTTGACTACATAAATAGCCAAGGATAAACTGTGTTCAGCACGACCCTCTGGCCTCTGAACAGTCTGTATTTAGTTAAAACATGTTCAGCACTGATTCAGTTGCACCCACTTATTACACCTGTTATCAGCAACAGGTAACTTTCCATAAGGACACACATGACAAGATCTCTGCTCCCTCAAGACATGAAGAGGTTGTTAATTAGTTATTTCACCACAGTTGACCTCTTTGGTGTTAGGTCCCTTTTTTCTTTTGTGAATTTTGGTTTAAAGTGTTCATATTTACAGTTGTGTGAACAATGTTTATTACACCATTCAGTGGATCTATCTTTCTATGTTATACTGTATGGTTGATACCTCCAAAATATCTAACTTGTCTTTTTAAGGTTAATCAATACTAATATAGTGATTTGTTATTTAGTACATGCAGGAAATGTAGACAAAAATATATAGTGTAACAACAGGTGAACACCAGTGGGGACTGAATTTGCAACCTTCCTCTAAGTTCACATTCCTTTCACAGCCAACTGCAAATCAGCTTCCAGAATCAAGTGTAGGAGATAGTTGGAAACCACCACTTCCAAGAGGAAGTCAAACAATGGAATGATTATATTCAGGTCATTTGGCACAAGCTGGTTCCTTGGCTGTGTCTGTGGTTGACAGCAATGGAAGTGCCTCTGGGGTGGTCTTCGGATCGAGTTGCTTTGAGTCTGATTGAATGACTTTGTCTTTTCTGGGAACACAGTTTCCCTTTCATTCACTTACTGCAAGCTCAGAGAAATTTTCAGTACATACTGTGCTCTGCTAGAGAAAAATCCTGCAACACAGGCACGGTCCTATCTAATAGTGTAAAGTTAATGTTCCCAGTGACAACAGAGCATCTTTTCTTCACAAGTCTATCCACTGACCACACTGATCTTGGCTATTCTGCTTTCTGAGTCACTTCTATGCAGTTTGCCCCTTCTCAATATGGAGCATCCATACCAAAAAAATGCACATTCTTTTCCTCTTTATCCATAGGTCAAACTGCAGAATATTTCAACACAAAATTTAAAGGAGGAGAAATTAAATCAGGATTCCTAGACTCTTGCATCAGACTTGCTGACACATACACTGTGGATTTTATTGTAAAAAGAAGCAAGAGGTTGTAAATCTTGCATTTGACATATTAAGAATTTGGACACGATGGAATTATTATTGGCCACAACTCATAGTACTGACATGCTGAAGGTAACTTTACTTAAAATGGCAATTAGTGAGATTTAAAGAAATGCCTGCCCATCCCATGATTTAACAAAACAAAACAAAAAACCCACAAACAAAAAACCACAGTGTAGCTCTTTGAATCTTCAAACACTCCAAAATTTTAAAACCGACAGACAGCTAATCATAAATGCCTTCTATCTCCCAATTAGGAAGTTAATACATTTTCCGTTGTACACACTTCTCAGGTGTTTCGAGGACATACAATAGAACCGTGTTTATTTTGGAGACAGTTTTGTGTGTCCAAAGTAACACTTTTACAATTTTAAAAAGCATTCTATTTACAAATTTTAATTATGAAACAAAAAAAAAGTTACTGTACCCTGAGTGCTGTTACCATGATGATGGATAGCCACCAGAGCTTTCTAAATTAGAGAGATTTGACATGTAAATAGCCAACTTATAAAGTGGAAGGAAGGACTTGTGGTTACAGCACAGGACTGTGCATCAGGAGATGTAGGTTCAGTTCTTAACTCTACCATTGACTTCCTGTAGGACCTGGAACATGTCGCTTAGGGCTTGATATTGCTATATGCTGATTTTTAATCAGGAGTCTTCAATTTTTAAAAAAAATTATGCCTTAAGCAGTTTTTCCAAAGATCAGTAGAATGATTCATAAAAACATGCAATACACAAAGCACTGAGAAACACAAGGCATTCCAGTAAAATAACATACTTGCATAAATCCACAGCTATGGGTAAGGAGTTCACAGTTCAGGGAGGGCATAGTACAATGGTTGCTCTATTCCCCAGCCAAAACCTGGTGAAGCTACTCTGAATTACTTCGGCTGACAGTAACCCCAAGAGGTCAACATGATATATCTGTGGCTCATAAAAACACCCAGCTGCACTCTTTTTTCCTGGCCTTGGCCTCAGACTAGATATGGTTAGCCTAAGAGCTACATTATGCTTACTGTATGTCATTGACTTTTGCTTCTACGCTGGGGTGAGCCACCAGCTTTTTGGCTGCTTTGTGCCACTGGTGTGGTGCAAAGGAGCTGCACAATTGTACGTGGGCATCTCTGCATTGAATGAAGTATGTAAGAGCCATCCAGCATTATGGGAACAGAAGGACATGGATACCATGGGGGAAAACCCTAATACAAAAATATAATTAAAATAATGCTCGTTAATCACTGTTGAAACAAACAGAAAAAAAATCCAATTTAAATAACCAACTTCACCAGTTACAAAAGGATTAAATTTAGTCAAATTCTTAACTGCTAAGTCAATATCTAGAAGAGTGCTGGGCAACCTGCAGCCCATCAGGGTAATCTGCAGCCACTGGGAGCTGCAGGCTGACATGCCTGCAGAGGTCAATGTAAACAAACAGGGTCTCCCACTGTCACCTGTCTTTGAGCAGGAACCTGTGTCCCACTCCCTTCTGACTGTACGTTTAAAGGGTGGACAGCTCCCTGCCATAATCCTAGCAAGCCAGTCTGCCTAAAGCCAACTCCCCAGCTTTCCTTTCTCTCCAAGGGCTATGAACAGTTTTGTTGCCAGCAGTCACAGTGCTTCCTCAGCAAGCACATTATTCTTAAGGTAAAAGCATTACAGGGAAAACATTAAAAAACACTAGAAGTTCCTATAAGCATGCTAAAAGCTTGCCAGAGGTCACCCATTGGTGTTACAGGGCCCTAGTATGTAAATGTCTTTTCAATCCTTCCATGAGGGTTGGGGACCCTGTTTAGGAAGAAGGTCCTTTCTGTTTACTGGATCAGAAAGAGGGCCCTGAGTCAGTTCAAACTCATCCTTTTATAATGGAAGTCCTTTGTTTACTAGTCTGTGGAAAATCCAGACTCAACCAATATAAGCAAACAGCCAGGGGGAGCTTTGTGCTTCTCTGGAACTCTTTACTAGCCCAGAGTAATCACCCCCACCATGTCTGGTACCTAAAGAAACTGTGGTAACCCTACGGTAAATAGGGAAAGAACAAGTTAAGAATTACTTAGACAAAAAAAATGCCTTCACGTCTGCAGGGCCTGATGAAATACCTCCTAGAATACATAAGGAACTGGCTAGCAATTATCTTTGAAAACTTGCAGAGGATGGGAGGGAAGAGGATAAATATAGTACCTATATATAAGAAAGGGAATAAGGGCAACCCAGAGAATTACAGACCAGTCAGCTTAACTTTGGTACCCAAAAAAATAATGGAGCAAATAATCAAACACTCTATTTGTAAGCACCTAGCAGATGACAAATCCATGCTGACTGTTACTTATCACTTTATTAAGAACAAATCATGTCAAACCAACCTAACAGCTTTCTTTGATAGGGTAACAAGCCTTGTGGATGGGGTGGGGGTAGCTGAAGATGTGATCTCTCAACTTTAGAAAGGCTTTTGATACGGTCTCACATGACCCTCTCAGAAGTAAACTAGGGAAATATAGCCTAAATGAATCTACTATAAAGTGGGTGCACAACTTATTAGAAAATCATACTCAAAATAGTTATCAGTGGTTTACAATTAAGCTGGAAGGGAATACTGAGTGGAGTACAGCAGGGATCTGTCCTGGGTCTAGTTCTATTCAATATCTTTATAAATAATTTGGATAATGGCATAGAAGGCACAATAATAAAATCTGTGGACACAAAGCTGTAGGGGGAGCGGGCTTGAAAGTGCTTTGGAGGACAGAATTAGAATTCAAAGTGATCTTGAAAAGGTGGAGAAATGATCTAAATAAAATAGGATGAAATTCAATATAGACAAATTTAAAGTACTCCACTTAGGAAGGAACAATCAGTTGCACAAATACAAAACGGGAAATGACTGCCTAGGAAGGAGTACTGCAGAAAAGGATGTGGGGCTTATAGTGGAACAAACTAAAATATGAGTCAGTGTAATAACTGTTGCAAAAAAAAAGCAAACAAACATTCTGGAATACATTAGTAGAAGTGTTGTAAGCAAGACATGAGAAGTAATTCTTTCACTCTACTCAGCACCGATAAGGCCTGTGCTGGTGTACTGTGTCCAGTTCTGGGCACCACACATCAGGAAAGATGTGGACAAATTGGGGTACGTCCAGAGGAGAGCAACAAAGATGATTAAGGGTCTAGAAGACATGACCTACACAAAAAATTACCAAAAAAATGGTTTTGTTTAGACTAGAGAAGAGAAGATGGAGGCAGGGCATGGTAACAGTCTTCAAGTATGTAAGATCTTGTTATAAAGAGGAAAGTGATAAATTATGCTCCTTAGGCACTGAGTACAAGACAAGAGGTAATGAGCTTAAATTGCAGCAAGAAAGAATTAGTTTAGACGTTAGAAAAAACTTCCTAATTGTTGTAAAGGTAGTTAAGCACCAGAACAAATAACCTTAGCAGGTTGTGGAGTCTGTCACTAGAGGTTTTTAAGACCAGATTAGACAAACACTGGTCAGAGTGGTCTAAATAATACCTAGTCTGACTTCAGTGCAGGGGTCTCGACTAAATGACTTATTGAGGTTTGTAACAGGGTCAGCACCCACCTCTCACGAGCGCCCTCTCTGGTTGTGTGCATCCACAGTCTTTAAACCAGTCCCAGCCCACCATCCAGCTGTACCCCCAGGGCTTCCTCCCTGGAGGCAATGATTTTGCCCTCTTAGTCTGTTTTGGCCCCACTCTTCAGCTGGGCCTCCCAACAGTTCAGTCCCCTTCTGGGAGTTTACTGATGTCTAATTATAGGCGCTTCCCCAGTGGCCTTCGCTCAGGGCTCTTCTAAGCTGAGGCCCAGTAGCCACCCAGGAGTTCTTCCTTGCTCCCCAATCCCTACTAGCACTGGGCCATCTGTTATACTTCAGTTCCCTCAGCCAGCTACACTATCCACATTCCTCCAGCTCTAGTGAGGAACTGCACTGTCTCTGTAGTTCCTTTTATAGGGCCCTCCTAGGCCCTGATTGCTGCTTCCTCTGTAGCCACTCTAGCCTGATTGGAGGACCTCTACACTGCTCCTTATCCAGGACTAGTGTGGCAGGGCCCTGAGACCTCTAGCAGGGGGCCTCTGGGCCTAGTCCATCTCATCACAAAGTCCCTTCCAGTTCTACATTTCTATGATTTACAGATCCAGTTGAGGATCTGCCAGATTCCTGTATAAAACATAAAATGAGTCTTCTAAGCCCTCTTCCTAATCCCTCCCACAGCTGATGACTGAGCTGAGCAGATGGACCATTAAAATAATAATTGGCCTAACTTGAATTCAATATTGAATTGAATTTATGTTGTCTCATTACTTAGTTGGGGTTGTTCATTATATGGAATTCTCATTTGTATTTAAATGCTATCTGATGCATACAGAACAAGTGTTTAGGCACTAGCTTCAGGAAATGGGTTTAAATCCCTGTTCCATCACAGACTTCTTGTGTGAGCTGGATCAGCCTCTGTACCTCCATTCCCAATGTGTAAAATGGGGATAGCAGCACTTCCCTACTTCACAAAGGTGTTGTGAGGAGATATACATTGTGAGGCACTCATATATTATGGTGAAGGGGGGGGGGGCATATAAGTACAGGAGATGGAACAAAAGAACACTCAGAGTCCGATTTGCAAAATAGTTCAGTGCTATCTTAGCTGCTCCCTTGGAAGTTAATGGTAAAATAAATTAGAGTTAGGATTTTCAATTGTTCACTGATGCCCTACCCTAGAGGGTAGGATTAACGTCTGGATCCAAGTATCACATAAGCTCTTGAAGAAACTAGCACTTAACAAAAACATTGAATTTTGCCCCAAATATTTAGCGGGGTTCATTACTTGTGGAATCTGCACGTTCTACTGAATGACACAGAGAGAGGTGAAGCATATTAACTGCACAGACATTAAACTGGACAGAAAGCTCAGAGGAGAAGTGGTTTTCAGAGCCAGGAAGAGCTAGGTTAATTTTTTTTTAATAGTTCATTTGACAAATCATGTAATTTCTGTTGGCTCATAACTATTCATGAATTTTTACACAAGTTCACAAAATACCTTCACAACTTTTTGTTCCCCTTTCAGAACTCAAACAGCATTCATAAATAGCAAGAGGAGGTGAGAGTCACTCCCTTATTCCCAGGGATTAGGGCACTCACCTGGTTAAGTGAGAGACCCAGTCTCAATTCTCCCTTTTGCCTCATGAGAAGTAGGAATCTGAATTTAGGTGTTCCCCAGTGCAGTGAGTGCTGTAACTAGTGGCCTATGGGATATTTTTTGGTGTAGGTCTCTCTCAATCTCTCCTGTAAAAGCTGTTTCACTTTGTGTAAATAATTAAACAGTCACTGGAGGAAGGACATGAACCTAGATCTTTACCGCCTAGGTGAGCAGCCGAACCAGTGAGCTACAGCATCACTCACTCTTTGATACCCCGGCTATTCAAGTATTTTATACAAAATAGAACAGCTTCAGCAAGTCCAGTGGTTAGGGCGTCTGCCTATTGTGTGTGAGACCCAAGGTTAGATACCTGCTGGGGGCGGGGGGGGGGGGACAGGGACGACTGAACCTGAATCACACACATCCCAAGTGAGTAGCTTAATATCTTTGCTAAAAGTCATTTGGGAGGAGAGAAACTGCTTCCTCCCATTTTGTGAATCTAGCCCTTCATTTCCTTTGCTTGTATTTTAAACAGCGCCTGGAAACAAAACAGAACATTTAATTCAACCTGAAATGAAGTTTGTCAACCTTTTCTGATTTGCCAACATTTTTTGGGATGTTTGGTTTCAGTTTGGGCTAAACTAAATTATTTCTTTTTTATTTTGGGGAACTGCCAGCAAACTGTAAAATCAGTTATTTGCCTCATTCTAGAGCCAGCATAGCCCAGGCACTTGAACATGCATTCCAATACATGTATGGTTTGGGGAGATGTAGCTAGTCTGAAGGAGGGAGGTAGAATCCATTCTATACGCAAGCATACTGCTGTGGTCAAGTTGTGAAGAAAACACTGCTAACTCACTCATAAGATAATGCTTATTGAGCTGGCCTTATAAAATGTTTTCAGATGTCTGAAGCTGTTCTGGCATCCCTCCACCATATATCTAGCTGCCTGTGGACCTGGGACATGAGGAGGTTGCAGCATAGCGCTACACCAGGACCGGCACCAAACTCTTCTTCCCTCTAGCAGCTGGTCTGTGGTATTGCATTGTGCTTCCACACTTCCCTGCTGCCACATCATGAATTCTCCCTGCCCTCATTAGATTTTTCATGCCAGGGATTTTTCTGTAGCATCAACCATTTTTCTATATTACCTATCACCAAGCATCATAGGAGGCATAGAAGGCAGCTTGGAATTCTGGGATAAGCCTGTTAGCTGCATTTTTCTGCTCAGCTGATCAGTAGCATAAGAATTAACATTTTAAACCTTCAAGTATCAGAATTAATAATTCATAGTTAAGTTACCTCATTCATAACATTCTCTGAGCTTTTTTTCAGGCTGCTTGCAGATGGGGAAGGTAAGCCTGTTTTGGCTTATGTTTGGTTTCTGTTTTCAAAGTTATCTTCACAGTCAGAAAGGCTAAAAAAAAATAATCAAGGTTTAAAAAAAATGAAAGCTTACACTCTGAAGCACATTTCTACATCAAGTGGGGGATTGTATAGCTAATACGAGCTGTAGAATTGCAGACCACAGGGGATTCCTGCCTGCCACAGTAGCATCTAAGGTCCACTGACTTTTGCTCCCACTAACAATTCAGGTTGCATAACTTTTAAGGAATCCAAAGCATGCAGCAACATGCTATGTAACTTCTAGTATTTCTCATATCTTTCACACTTATCCACAGTGACCACTACAATGCAGACCCATCTTACTTTACAAGGCAGTAGTGTGAGATTCAGTATAATGGTCCAAAGAGTGAACAATGTTATATTGAGGGTTTTTTGTTTTTTTGTTTTTTTGTTAAGTAATTTGTGAGTCTAAAGCTCTTCTGATGGTATTTTGTAAGCTAAGAGACCAGTGCCATGCTAATGAGTTTTATACTGATTTTAAAAGAGCTGTGGAGTCTTGGGTAGGGAGAAGGAGAGACTGTCTCCCCTTGAAGCTTTCCCATTCACAAGGCAGCTGGAAGTCACTGGGGTTTCCATGATCTTCTCTTGTGTTGTTGAAGGAGGAGAGAGTGCGAGAGGAAGATATAAATAATTTAAGTGAAGAAAAGTTACAAGACTGCTACTTCTAAACAAATGGAAATGGCAGGAAACCTAAATAGTTTCAGGTACTTTAAACAAGTAGATCCCATGGTGGTAATTTGGCAACTGGCTGCTTTTACATAAACATATCCTACTGGGGGAGTGGGATCATCTTTTCAGATATTTATACAAGTGGGCAAATACAGTGTTTTGCATTGTAGTTCATCCTGGGTTGTAGCTAGGATACTGTATTCACTCCTATGCACAAGCCACTGTAGGCTCCAAGCTACCACAACCCCCTTTCTGGTAAGTAACCAAGAGCAGATGAGCTAATCAGTCAGGCCTGCTGAGGAGAGGGACAGACCAAGGCACCTGGTAAACATGAAGGAACAATTTAATTTAGTGGATATATGTTAATGTAACACCAAAGACTGAGGTGAGATTCTGGCCCACATGTTCTTAAAAGAGTCATGCAAGTTAACAAGCCAACCAAGTGTTAAAGTTAATCAAAGGATATTTTTTGTTACCATGGGCTTTACAGAATTTTGACAGTTGTGCAATTTAAACTTGATCATCATCAGCATTCTGGATGATCACAAGTTAAAAACTGGAAAGGTTATATATACACACCTACAGGTTTTTCAGGTACTGACATTCCTCAAAAGACATACTGGTAGGGAAGCATATACTTTGGGTAAGTGAATCATCTCCCAGCTGAGGTTCATCCAAAACTCAGAGTGAGTAACTTTGCTGTAAAATGCTCAGGAGCCTGTTTCAAACAAAGCAAAGCAAGGGATGGCTGAACATAACAAAAAAAGGGTGTTAAAAGAATTAGAGGATTACAAACTCATTTTCCCTTTCACTTCCTCCTTCCTTGGGGCATATTTTTAGAATTCAGCATGTGATCTGCACTAAAACATTCACACAGCAACATCTAGTTTCACTAACTCCACAGTCAGGACATCAGTCATGGGTCCACAAATTTGCAAAGCCACTAGCCCAAAACAAGACCAGTACAGGGAAAGCTCAGTAGCAGCTGCAGAACAGCCATATGCTAATAGATGCAGAGTGGGGATACCTGCCTATCCCTCAGACCTAGGGGCATATGGCTGATATATACAGCCCACTTACTTCAGCTGTGCCTTCATTTCTGAGATTTCACCAATAACTCATAGTAAAAATGCAAAATATTTAAAATCTGCTCACAGTTAGCTATAGACAAGAGTGTGTCAAGGGAGATCACCTTTTCTCTTTCCTAATTTTGACTGAAGATAGGCCTCTTACTCTAGGTTTTCTTAATGGGCTCATTAAGGCAAGGGAATACATCTGTCCTGAAAAGCTGGCTGACTGACAAGCCTCAACTGCTTTCCATTAGATCTAGACAAGCTGGAGAGGGAGTATCATCTGCCCACACACACTTCAGGCATTCCAATAATAGGTGAGACCTAGCTAGTATTGGGAACACTCAATTTAAATCATTTTAATTCCCCAAGAGCAATAGGTGAATTCTGAAAAACCACAGGTGATCTGTATACACTCAGCTGTGGGGCCTGGTCAACTGGTCAGCCTGTAGCTTTTAATAAGAACAATGAGTGTTTTTTTATTGTTGAATATCAACAGAGTGTTTCTAGGATAATAGGATTCCCCCCACTAAGGCATAAAGGGAGTGTACAATTTATCACAGATAATTTATTTTCTCAGTCATACATTTTGTTTCCAAAGGTTCTCCTCCCTTCATGGACTTCCCTGGGTGTGGTTCAGACTTGCAAGAGCCTATGTACAAGAATTTCCTGACTGAACTTCCCCAGAGCAGCCTAAATGTTAATTTGTTCAGCTGGTAGTCTTAAGACCTTGATTCACTCTTTAATTCAGGACTATCTTTTTAACTATGTAGCTGTCATCTATCTCCCTCTCATCCAAAGCAAGGGCCTCCATCCCAATACTCACTCTAGACAAAGGAATCATAGACATCCTAGATTCACCTAGTCTATCTTCTGCCAGAGCAAGATTTTTCACTGTTTTCTGATGCTTTGTCCAAACTATCTTTTTAAAGGAATATTTCTCTGGGATGACAACTCTGTCTTTTAGTAGGCTGCTAGTGAACTATACTCCCAGCTCCAAGGAGACCAAAGCAATTTCAGTTCTAAACTGACTCAAAAAATGAGGTCTCCAGTGTGGCAGCTGTAACAGTAGCATGACAAGTGTGATGTATTTCTTTGCTGGGCCTCTGCTTTCATTGGATTCTATTGAATTGAGGGGAATCTACCAGACCATCCTTTTTCCATTTAATTTTTCTTACCTAATAATTTGCGTCCATCAGTATAAATGTGCAATTAATACATCTTACACTAGTTTTCTTAATAACTTTATTATAGAGTTTGACTTTATATATAAAAACTTAATGTATATTCTTTTCACCTACCCATTTAATTAATTATGTACCTTTCTGTAAACAGCTCTTTGAAACCCAAATGAAACATAGATGCAGAGTTAAGATCTTTCTTGTGGGGTAATAAAGTACCAACATTAAAACTTATAACATTGAAAGCGCCACAAGATGTGGAGGAATAAAATGATCTAACTTGCAGTTGCCCTGTCAGTCTGTCTAGTCTAATCTAAGATAGTTAGATATACATGATTTTGTCTTTAAAAAATCATAATTCAGTGTAAGCATGGAAAGGATTAAGATCAATTAACTGGGTAAGTACAGCATGTTAATCTTTTTTTAAATTAAAAGAATTCACATTTGATTACTAATATACTTTATTGGAACAACTGACACATGCATCTCTTGTTTCATTGTATTTTTGTGTACTTACGTGATGTTTCTTAAGAAACATCTATCGTATCTTACCGGTTTTAATTAATTTCTATGTAGTGGCATTTCATGATGTTTTACAACTTCAGTCAAACTTTTTTTTTAAAATGAGAACAATAGACTCGAGCCTACTCCCACTGAGATCAAATAGGGTAGTATTTGGACAGTGAAAAGAGTATCATCAATAGCAAAACCAGGAATAAAGATGCATGCAGTACACTGAATGTGACAGAGCAGAGGTGTTGTGATGCTTCTGGACATTCATATTCTTAACTATTTTCTCATCTTTATTTTAATTAATAGGAAAGAGATGAAAAAATGACAGAGAGAGAGTAGCAGGCATCCATGCCTGACCTTGCATAAGAACCCTGGAACACCAAATACTGCTAGAAAACTATAGCCCCTAACTAAATATTATGACTGTTTCTTTAGTATTTGTATTACCATAGCCTAGGCTAGGGAGTCTGGGGATCCCAATCAAACACCCCATCGTGTCAGAGCTGTGTAAACAAGTAAAAGTAGGACAGTTCCTGCCCCAGGGAGTTTACAAGCTAGTTTTCTGACAGATGGCCTTATAATCTTTTTACTCCATTTAGGATATATGTATATTTCTATTTTGCTACAGTAAATATAGGTTGAGCTTGAGCACTAACTTCATACTGGTGTCTGTATGGAGTTTGGAACTATTTGGAACCCACAAGGCAATAAAGTATTGTTACAGTGATAAACAAAAACTAATACAAATTAGTAAAGTAACAGTACTAAATAATAAAACATCTCGGTAGAATAAACAACAAATTCCAATGCACTTCCACTCAAGTGCACAAGTGCTCCTGGCCAACAAGTACCAGAGGGATGTTCTTTGAAATTCAGGAAGTACACAATCTGCTGGTTCATATTGATCTGTTCTGACTTTATGAACTTCAGCAACTTAGTGCAAGTTCTGCACTTCACATCATAAATGGAGAGAGACATAGCGTATTTATCATTGGAGCCATCGTCAACCAAGAGACATACCCACCTTCCTGTTGGTACAAGGGAGGATGACTGTTTAGTAACAGAATCCCTCAGCAAATGCTGGAAGGGAAACTAAGTGGGCAAAGGAAGGAGAGAACTGTCATGAGACAGTTGGTAATAGATATGGCAACAGACTAACATGGCAACAGAACAAGTGTGAAAAACAGAGTCGGTTCTTTTAAGGTGGTTACTTAGTGGTTACTGCCTTGCAATCGTATAAGAAAAGAGATGAGAAGACATAACATATATGCCAGGAGACTGCACACCAACCTAAAACACATGGACATGGCCAGTGTTCCAGGCACTCAGGAGCTTGTAACACATTGTATCTAGGATGAAACTATCTTCATTTAAAAAGCTCCATTTGGTTCAGAACATAGCAGCCCATTTATACAGCAATACCTGCTACACAGAGTGTGCTACCCAAAGTGCCCTCTTCATTGGTTCCCCACTCAATAATATCTGAAATTCAAGGTTTTGTTCCTCATCTTCAATTCCTCCATGAGACTGGTTATCTCCAAATTATCTGATGGATCATTTCACTATAGGTGATTGTCACCTCTCATGACAACTGGGCTCCCTCGAACAATGCAGCAATCAAACTCAAAAGTGAGATTTGTGCATACAGGAGAGAGATTCCTTGGCAACTGGCCCTTGACTGTAAACTCACTTTCAGAAGAGACCAGGATGACCACAAACTTCAGCATCTTCTGAACAAAATGAAACCCCCACACTTCTTTGACCTAACATTCCCACAAATCCCACCAAAATCACGCAATTAAATAAAACCAACTCCTGAGAGTAAGCAGCAAGGAGAAAGAAAGTTAGAGGGGTTTTCTTGTGTTCATCTTAGTACATTTCCTAAAACTCTCATATATGATGGTGGTGAGGCCATTTAGGAGACTCTAGATAAGTAAATAATAGGATCTGATATAAAGCCTGCTAAAGTGAATGACAGTCTTTCCAGACCCTTTAAACTGTGTTTGGAGCCCTTGCCGGAGAGCAGTGGAGAACTGACTGATCACATTGTGCTAGACTCTGCTCCATGCTTCCATATGTTGCGCCGTAAGACAAAGAATATGTTCAATATGTTTTGCACTATTGCCTTTCCATGGAAGTAATTGCTGTAGAAATAGTAGCTAGAAACAAATATGTACTGAAACTAATTTATAAAAAAGTCTACTATAAATCCAGAAACAATTTAGGTAGAGCAGGGATTCCTCCAAACTGCAAATTCAAATGCTGTAAAAAGAATGAAACGGGTTATAAATAAATGTTTGCTATACTCATGAATTGATTAAATAGAACAACTGTGATTTTATGGCACCAATTAAAACTAGCACTTTGGTCAAGTTAGTGAAAACATGTATTTGCATAATTAAGCATAAGAAATAAGTATGCAATAACTTCAAGTTTTATAATACATTTGCATACCCTATATTATTCAGGCTGGGCTGCAGAATGAGGCACTTGGATTTTGTTAAAAAAAATAACCCACCACCACCAAGGTTCTACAAAGCCCACTATTAATAGAAAAATATAAAAAGTATTTAGTTTTGCATTTAAAGATTTCCTTGCTGAATAGGCACAAACACTATGAGGGAATTCTCATCTCGCATAGACTTTTGCTTTGCCTTACAATGAAGTATTATTACTTCTGATGCTCCCACCACATCTTTTCTTGTAACGTGGATGCACTTTAGTTCACCTACGTTATTATTATTATTTATTAATATTACAGTAGGGCTTAAAGACTCCAATCAAATTGAGGCCCCTTTGTAGTAGGCATTGTAAAAATACAAAATAAGAGGTCATCCCTGTATGGAAGAGTTACAATCTAACTAGACATGACAGGCAGACAGACAGACACGCACACAACAAATAAGCAGTTGGTAAAAGTTCAAAACTAATTTGTAAATAACTATTTCTCTGCAATTTCCCTTTGTGTCTCCCCCCTTGGCTACCCCTCTCCCTCCCCCTCCCCTACACCTTTCCAGATGCCAAACTCTGCTCAGTCAGTACTTGCCTACTGTATCTTTCTTCTGTTCTTCTCCACCCGCGCCCCAACAGAAAGATTAATCATATGGAAGGGAACAAAAAATAAGCCAATCCAAGAAGCGCTGGTGTCATAAATGGATAGGTAGGTAAGGGTTAAGTTTCTTTTACCTGAAAAGGGTAACCGAACACCTGACCAGAGGACCAATCAGAGAACTGGATTGTTTAAAGTCAGGGGCGGGAATTTGTATACTCGGGGTCTTTGTTGTTTTCTTAGCTATGAGGAAACAAGTCTTCTTCTAATTCTCTCCTAATACTTCTTCTAAACATCTGTAAGTACCCAGGAACCGCAAAGTAATTCAGCTATGATGGTCTTTGGGGTGTATTTACCTGTATGTTAATTTGTTGTGCTGGTTTAATTGGGCTATCTTTTAAATCAGACTGTTTCTTTATATTTTCTTATAAGCAAGAGCCTGTATTGAGTTTCTTAATGCAAGATGATTGTTTTATATTTTCTTTCTTTTTTTCTATAAAGTTTTCTTGTTAAACCTTGTGAAAGTTCTTTTCCTAGGGAGGCAAAGGGAAAAGCCAGGCTGTGGGCTATTTTCCTATTTGGGTCCAGGGAAAGAGCAGACTACGGGGAAAGAGACGAAGAATTCTCTCTGTTCTCTGGTGGTTACAGTTTTTCCTCGTTCCTGGAGCAAGGGGGGTGGCAGAGCCCAGCTGTGGGTATTTTGCATCTCCATTGTCCTGAGGGAAGCAGAAAAGCTGGTTTCTTGGGTCACACAGGTTAGCCGCGAGGCAAGCCTGATAAGGAGGGGGAAGGGGTTATTTTCCCTGCTTTTAGCATCCAAGGGATTGGGAATCTGGGTGTCCCACCAAGGGAGGGTTGGGGACACCAGAGGGAGGAAAGGGGGGATCAGGCCCCATAGATTAATTCCTGATCTGGTGGCAGCGAGAATATCCAAGCTGGTAGTGAGCTTGGGGGAGTTTCAGGTAAGCCCCCAAACTTTGGACGCAAAAGTCCAGGTTTGGGACAGGACCAGACTGGTGGACACTAAAGTCCAGGTCTGGGACTGGACGGCTAGATTACCACAGCTGGAAAGCAAAGTCAGCTGATGCTGCCCTCCTTGTGGAGGGAGTGGAGAAAAGAACTCCCCAGGGGGTGAGTATAGGGCCCACATCATAAATGATGAAAAGTAAATTAGAATGTTTTAATTTTTTAAATTTTAATAATTGAAGTTATTAACTCAGGCAAGGAATTATTTTTTTAAAAAAATGTTTAACCATATTACGAATCCTTTAAGGGCCCAAGAAGCTACAGGTTATTTCTATGGCTGCAGCCCTTGGCAGATACCCTGACAGTGAGACAGGTGAATTGCCACATAGGGCTGTGGAATGCCAAATTGGGTGTATCACAGCAACCACTTTCCAGGAAAGAATTCCATCAAACATGAACTCTTTGGGCTGGAAAACTATCATGACCTGCCTCAAAGTGAGCTCAGAAAAGGTGAGATGGGCAAAGTGAGTACAGATCAGGTTCAGGTATGAGAGTGCAGTAGGGTTCAGCTGCACTCTGATAGCAGCAAAATTTCACAAGCTGTTTGCACAAGAGTTCAGTCCAAAATGTTGGAAGTCCTGTGAGATCTGCTATGTTTGTGGAGATCTGTCATCTTGAGACGAGATCTGAGTTTGGTCACATCCATACCCATAGCAGAAAATAGGCTTCTTCCAGGTGTGCCTCTATTATGGGTTGCCAGGCATCCAGTTTTTGACTGGAATGTGCGATCGAAAAGGGACACTGGTGGCTCCAATCAGCACCACCAACTTAGCCGCTAAAAGTCGGGTTGGCAGTGCAGCCAGGCTAAGGCAGGCTCCATGTCTGTCCTGGCTCCGCGCGGCTCCCAGAAGCGGCCAGCATGTCCAGCTCCTAGGCGCAGGGACGGCCACAGGGGCTCCATGAGCCACCCCCACCCCAAGCACTGGCTCCGCAACCCCCATTGGCTGGGAACCGGGGCCAATGGGAGCTGCAGGGGCAGCGCACAGAGCCCCGTGACTCTTCCACCAGGAGCCAGACATGCCGGATGCTTCTGGGAGCTGCCCCAACCCCTTGCCCCAGCCCCAGCCCCAGCCCCATCCACTGCAAACTCCTCTGCCCCAGCCTGGATCCCCCTCCTGTACCCCAAACCCCTCTTCCCTGGCCCCACCCCTGAGCCCTCACCCACCTCTCATGTCTCCAAACCTCTGTCCCAGCCTGGAGAAAGTGAGTGAAGGTAGGGGAGAACAAGAGACGGAGGAAGGGGGTATGGAGTGAGCATGGGGTGGGGTCTCAAAGATGGGGCAGGACCTCAGGGAAGGGGCGGGGCATGGGGTGGGGCAATGGTGTTCAGTTTTGAGCGATGCGAAAGTTGACAACCGTAGGATCCAACCAAGGATCAATATCAAAAGGCTAAATTTAGAGCTCAGGATTTGACTCAAACTCCTAATCTCCACAACATTCAGACTTGTCGTATATTGATAGGAACATCACTTGACATCCTATCACGGGCAGAGTCTTCTCTAGTTGACTGAACATCCATCAGCTGTGGAAGAAGTTCTATCTGTTTCCCATAATAGGAAGGTAAAAGTTAATGGATGGCATAAAAATAATTCTTTCTAGCTAATTCTCAGGAAAGAGAAAGAGAGAACGGAGAACAATCCTGGATCAAAAATTCAGCATCTCGTCCACAAAATTAATAATTAGAAGGTGGAAAGCCCCCTTCGATGCTCCAAAGATTAGGACTTCTCCTGACCCAGCAAGACAAGCTTTCTTTGCATGGTGGAAGGGTTGTTTCAAACCAGATACTTTCTCAAAATCACAAGATACTTTGCTGTGCTAGCCTGTTACAAACTAACTGTGCCTGCACAGAAGAATTACCATTTATACCCTTGGGTAGGAACGTGTGATGGTGAGTGAAAAAGAAGTGTATGTTTTGTGGCTACTGAACTGGGTTTATTGGTTTTGGTTTTGGAGGTCAGCCTCTGAGCTGAACATCATTGTTAGGGGGCAGTGGGGGGAGAGGGGAGTACTGTTAGGAAATAAAGCCAATTTGGGATCAGATTTTCAGTTGGGCACCAGTAGCTGAGTAACTGCATCAATGCCTACAAAGATACGTATGTGCACTTACTAACTTTGGTAAATCTGAGCCTTATTTCTATTTTATTTTCCCATTCTTATTTTTATCCTAGTTTCTCTCTCTCTCTCTCTCATTCATCCATCTTTCTTTCTGTCTGTTGCTATTACCATAGTAACTAGTAGTACAAGCTAAAAGTTCAGTACAGGTGAAGAGTGACAGTGTTATTTAGTTGACAAGTAGATTATTCTCTTAAATAAGAGCTAAAAATACATGTGGCTGCTGCAAGTGCCATATATGGCAAGTGTCGTATGTACACTGCTTTTCCTAAGACCTGAGCTGAGTGGATTTTTATCTCCTCTGCTCCACTTGAGGGTGTCATTAAAACCTAAGGTATGTCTACACACCATTTTGGAGCAAGTTTCCCAAGCCACCTCGACAGAACAGTGCTCTAAAACAGCTGTGTATATACACAATAACTTGGAAGTTTCTGCTCAGGCAGGAGCTTGGGCTCTGAAGCGACCTCCTCCTCCTTCAGAGCCACAACTTCAAAGCACTGCCTATACAGCTATTTTTAAAGAGCTAGCACAAGCTGCTAAGCCATGTCTGTTGACCCAAGCAGGGAGGTTTGGTCCTGCTCACTCACAGACCCCTAGGGGCCCAATCTGCTGAGTGCCAGCTGCAAGGTACAAAGTACCCTCTGTCATGTGACAATGGAAAACACTCTCAGAGTCAGTTTCTTTTAACACTTGACATGGAATTTTATTAGAATAAGGAAAATAATAATATCCCTACCACTTCCCTCTATGTGTCTTGCTGTGCTTCAGTATAGATCTTCACCCTAGAACTTCTGTCTGCCTACTTTTTTTGAAACAGTATACACATCTTGAAACTCTTAATTCCTACCGGGTTCAGAAAGAGCTGAAGGCTCTGAGCACCTCGCAGAGTTAAGAGTTTATGGTCATCAAGGCAAAACTTTGCAGGACTACAGAATCAGGCCCCAACTGTAAGGGATCCCTGCATGCAGGTTTTGGCAGCTAAGTAGAGAAGTTCATTTTAATTCTTTGTTTTTGTGTTAAAATGTCCTTATATGTAGACAAATCTACTTTAAATTTTCTATATTTTGTTATGGAGGAAATGCCAACCCTCCATTTGTACAATGTGTGCATGAGTAAATGATGGAACTACATGGGGACTGGAAAGAAAGAAATTGAATGCAGCCTATGAGCAGGATTTGGGGTATCTCTGCAGATGCTAGTCTAGTGTCGGGGCTCTAATAAGAGTTGTACCCCACCCCCACAACTGGGGGCTGCAACTACTGGAGTTTTGTAGCTCTAGAAACAATGGTTACACCCACTCATCCTCTAGCCTGGTTCCAAATCCCTCTCTGCACTGACCTATGCAGAAATGGCACAAGCCCCATGCCTGCTATGCCCATGGCACAACTGCCCCATCACTTAGCTGTGCAAGAGAACCTTTGCAAGTGTTCCACCACCTTGAGGTTTAAAGTAGGAACTACAAAGCCCTAAGAGTATTTTTCCTTACTTTAATCATTCTCATCACCCTCCTCTGACATTCCCCTCCCCCCTCTAAGTCTGCACTATCCTGGTCTCTGAGAAGATATAGCAGAATTAGAGGTACTTAAGATAACTAGATACTGAATCAGTGTTGTTAAACTCTATTTGTCTTCAAATACAAACTAATGTTTATTTCATAAGATGTAACTAGAAAATGAGCGTACTTGGTCAGCTTGACAAGTACAATCTTCCCTAGACATTTTTAAAGCTGTCTTCACTGATCATGGATTAAAATACTGTGAAATTGTTTCAGCCTTCAATTACAGTGAGTAATTAACATTCTGCAATTCCAGTGCCACACTATCTTAAGGATCTTTGACAAAGAGGCTGAAAAATATAACAGAGAGAAAGTGAAAATTAGTTTTGGTTGATAGCTCTAGAAAAGTCAAGTCTTTTTCACTAATACATATAGGCAGCAACAAAATGCATCTGGGTTCCTGGTAGGAAAAGCCTTCACAGTACGTGTACTATTACATTGTTCAGTAGTAAGTTAGGCATATCATAATTCTACTGTATTGCATGATTTATAATAATAGGTGTGTTTCCCATCTTGCAAGCATTCTTATCCTTTAAACCGCCTAAGGTCATTTAGCAGAGACCAGTTTTCATATGTAAGAAAACACATGATTTGTAAACAATATTTCTTAGCCATTTTATTGTTACTTTGACCATGTGATATGTAAGAAAACATTATTAATGTTAAGGATGTAACATTATTTCCCTTAACAGTGACTACTGTAGATAATCTATTTAGTTGTCTCTATTAAAATAATACTCTATAAATGGTACATGTAACTAATTTAATTAAACACCCCCACCATTCCTCAATCCATATTTGTTTCTTCTACCCACCTGAGATAGCCTCTCTTAAACTAAGTGTTCAAGTTCATTGGGGCAGGGATGCTTTTTCCATTCTAAATCTGCAGTGTGTGAAGTCACAAGCAGGTTAGAGACTCTAGGTATTACTGTAATACAAACAAAAAGATGGAATAAGGTAGTGGCAAGAGAGCTACATTAATGGATGTCAAATAAGATAGAGAGCTTTTGAAAGTAGTAAAATGACACCTTATATTAGAGAATCACAATACTAAGATGTAATATGGAATATTATGTAAAGCTAAAAAGATGGATGATTTGAAAGGAATAACAATGACATATAGAAAGATTACAGACACAGTACCACATGTCCCCAGTCTGGATGACAGGTTATTAGCTACAAAACTCAAGACTGACTGTCTTTTTGTTCTATTTGTACAGTGCCTAGCACAATGAGGTGCTGCTGCTATGGTAGTATAAACAGATAATAGGAATAGTAAATACATTCTTGGAGTGTTTCACTCAAATACTGTAGCTTAAAACTTCCAAACAGAATCTGCCTGTTGAGAACTAATGTCTATTTTGTTTTTAAGACAGTAGATGGAATCTTGGCCCCATTGAAGTTAGTGGCAAAACTCCTAATTCCCCATGAATCCAATGGCTCCAGGATTTTGCTCTAGTTGGTCAGATTATAAGCATTGGAACCGAAAGAAGTTCAAAGAGGTAGCAGGTAAATGACAGGTCATCAGGCTGGGCATTATTCAGGAGCATCATTAGTACCTTAAATTGCAGGCTCTTTGAGACAAGGAACATGTTTTTGTTCTGTGTTTGTACAGGGCCATGTCTCGGGCTCTAAGGTGCTACAATAATAGAAACAAATAATAATAATAGCTTGGGTTTGTAAGTGATCTGATAGCCTGCAGCAGAGAAAAACTATTTGAAAGCAGGGCTGCTCCCTTTAACCTAGTACTATTTCAGCAGCACTATAATAACACGCACTAGAAACTTTAGTGAGCTCCAGCAGAGTCTACACAGGCCAGTGAGTGCACAGCACATGATGTGCTTTAGCATTCATACCCCTTCAGAGTGCATTGCTATACAGTGTAGACTAGTTCTTATTCAACACAAGGTATAATATAATTTCACCTTTGTGAGACAAAGTCAAACCTTAGCTGTGTCTGAACAAAAGGAGAGAGAGAGAGACAGACAGACATTGATATTGCAGGTCCTTGTAAAACAGAGGAGACCCAGAGAACCAAGGCTTGTATGGAGTAGAGAGAAGTAGGACAGGCAGTGGAGGAGAGATGGTGATTTGAGGTCATTAAGAAGCACAGTTTTTATAATTTTACAATATTTTATTATGCTACTGTTTCTGTTTCCCCTCTTATTGGAATTTCACCTTCCTAAGTTTAAGGCCTATTGAACTCTAGATTTATCCAAACTGCATTTCTTTAATGGACACAATAATAAAAAATATATACCACTAGATGAGCAACCTCTTCTCCCCCACCCCTATTTGTAAATGTTTCTCTTAACTCCCACATCACCTGAATCTACATTTGGTATTGAAAAATTGGCTCACTTTTAAAAGGTGCTACTCAGGTCTGGAGGCAGGGAAGAAAAGAGTTACAAGTTTAGTTACAAGTCGCTAAATATGTTATAAAACACTATAAAACTTACTTTAAATAATATGCTTTTCTAATAAAAACTGCACCACTTGTTTGCCTGAAGTTATAACATTATTACAGATAGATCAGTATTTATTACTATTATATAAAGCAAAGTTGGAAGTGTTTACATCATATTTCTAAGGTTGCTTAAATATCCATATAATTGGAGATGCCCTGAACCATAGCATTCAGATCCAAATCTAAGTTCATACTCTAACTTCCTAAAAATTCCAAAGCATTCAGATCAGAAATTTTGATCCGGGCTCATCTATGCATGTAGTATTGCAACAGTAACTACAATCTGTTGACTAGGATCCAATCTTTCAAATAACCATGTAAGTAAACTTTGCTTGATGAGTGGTTGAATTGAATTTAATGGGACTTCTTGTCTGCTCCAGCTTATTTCAGAGGTCAAACCAGGCCATAGTATCTCCAGGAGTCATGAGAGTGCCAAGAGGGTATACAGCTGTAACATTTTAAATACATAATATAAAGGGTTTTTTGCATAATGCAGGAAGCTATATTATCTCGTACTGCTGCCTCCCGATAATGAAAGTATGGGATGACATAGTAAGAACAAGAGAAAATCTTGAGTAGTCTACAATGTTATGAATACAGCAAGACATTTTTGTCATCGTGCATAGTTTTCCTCAAACGTTTAAAATATTTGAGTTCATTTTTAACATTTTAAGCTGCCTAAAAAAGCTATGTATAGTCACTCGGCAGCAGAATCAGCATGCAATAGCCATCCACAAAGAGAAAAAGGAGCTAGAGAGATATTTTGGCCTTTGATCTAAATATACTGGGTGATGTACTGTAGAGTGTCAGATAAAGGTTGTGCACGTTTTATAATACTGGGAAGGATGCACACCTGAGGCTAAAAGGGAAAAGGTTAGCAAAATGGAAAGAGAGAGAGAATTATGACAACAGTTATTGTGGTAAGTGAAAATTGAGGGCGATGAAGAGTTTTGTACTGAATATACAGTGTATAAGACTGGCAGATATTCAAGCTATATTAGGCCAGATTCTGATCTCAATTACACTGGTGTATTCTCAGCAGAATCTCACCCACTGAAGTATTTTCTTTATTAGAAAGTAGGTTACACCATTAAATGCTCTGTTGAATAAAATATTTTAACTGACAATCATGCATAATAATTTATTTCACTTGTCTTAAGTGTCAGTGGACCAGACAGGACCCTTTCAAGAACTTTCTGACTTTATATACTTTTGCAAATGATAATGATCCTCTCCCCCCATAAGTGTGTACCTCTGTTTTAGGAATATCTTGTGAATTTTTAATTTACTGTAATAATATAGAAGGCAGCAAAACAGCATTCATAATTTTATTGGGTTTTATTCAGTCTGAAGTTGATAGGTACAATGCCAGTAACTCTGGTGGTTGCATTGCAGTTCTGTTGTCACTAAAAATAGTTACAGTTTCTATCACCATGCCTTACACAAAAACTGCATGCAAATGACACGGTGCTTTATAGAAAACAATCACTTTATTCATGAGTTATGCACAACTAGTTTTTTTTAGTTACTATTGATTTAAATCAATTACAGAACCTGAGAAGCTTAAATATTGAGTAACACTGTCTCCATAGGCAAGTCAAATTAAATGGCAGCACAAATCACAAATTTTGGATACACTAAACAATATTAATCTCATAGAATTATAGAAAAATAAACTTTCACATATGCACTTTAAACACACTGTAGTCCAAATTCACAAAACATTAAGCATGTAAATCACATTTTATTCCTTCATATTAGTTTGAAATGATGATGCCAATACAATTTACACCCTAGACGTAACATTTTGTAACAGATATAGATTAAGTGGTCAAATTCTCAACGGTGACCAAAACATCTGGAGTTAAAAATAATACAGCAAATGTAAGAGTGATAAAATGCTGCAAATCAAGCTACTATACTGTAGTTAAAGATTTTTTAGTGGTTCTCAGACAACTTTCTTGTGAGGGTCAAATTCTGCCCTCGAATATGCACGCAAGAATCCCATTAATTACATGTACAAGAAATCAACTGTATAAACACTGGTTTGGGAATCAGAATCGTCCAAATTCTAATCCTGGCTCTGTTGCTGATTAACCGTATAGGCAATATGCTTCACCTCTCTGTGTCAGTTTGCCTGTGTATAAAATAGGAATAACGATACCTACCTACATTAGAGAGGACTTCATGTTTGTATATCACCACATTGAACATGTAAGCTATTATATGAATGTTAGGTATTATTAGTGCTAGAACTTCCAGATATATTTCTGGGCATTGTGCCCACATAGGTACTCAGAAGCCATGCTCATGAGCATGAAATAAATGTCTAGAGAGAACTGCAGGTAGAATTTACCCCATGGGAAAGCATATAGACTATCCAGCAAACTTTACTCGAGGCAGAAAGTGGACACTATAATGCTTGGATATTAATGTGTATTAATTTACATTTCTGAAAAATGGGCAAGATGTTAGGACCACTTCCTTTGGCTGTGAGGAACACAGGACACCAAATAAAAGACTAAAGCAGTATGGGGCAAAAATGCCCCAGAAGCAGTGGGAGTAAGCCAAGCCAGGATAGCATGTTTTCCCCTTCTTCTGTGCTTGGGACCCAGAGGAACTCTACTCACTTTTGGGGATAGGCAGTGAATGAATAAAAGGAACAGCCATTTTACATAGCATGTGCCTCTCAGAATCCAGTGGAAATGCAGTGGACAAAAGGAGCAGGGGTTAATTCTCCACCCTGTGGTCTGCACTGTATCTTCTCCACAGAGGGGAAAAATAGCACAAGCTCAGATGGAATGACAGTAGCAACCCCACTTCTCCTTAAGAACCCATGCTGCCAGAAGGAAGGAGTGCTGGCCCTTGGCACAGCTGTGGTGTCCAGGTCCTGGGTCCCCTGCCTCCACTGTCACCCCATTTTTCCTCATGAGGGAAGGATTCAGTGGCATCTTGGCTATAGGAAAATTCCTACCATGGGTTTAATGTTGCGATAGTGTAATGCAACTCTTATTAATAAATACAATAATAATAATATATGGAGATATACCTATCTCATAGAACTGGAAGGGATCTCAAAAGGTCATGGTGTCCAGTCCCCTGCCTTCACTAACAGGACCAACTACTATCCCTAACAGTTTTTTTTTTTTTTTTGCCCCAGATCCCTAAATGGCCCCCTCAAGGATTGAACTCACAACGCTGGGTTTAGCAGGCTAATGCTCAGCCCACTGAGCTATAAGAACATTCTTATTATATTGTTCTATAAAATAATAACTCAATCCCAAATTCTGTCCTCAAATGCACAAAGGAAACTATCCCTAGATTCAATGGGCGTTACTCATGTACATTCAGTGGCAAAATTTGGCACTTGGTGTCTTTAAAATTAAACTTTCATTACGCTACTAATGCATAAACTGGACTCAAATCTGATAGTTTAAAAACAACAAATTTAAATACCCAAGATATCAAACTATTGAAGTTTCCAAAGTGCCTATAGCCCACATACAGTAACTAGATTACAGTTGCTTCATTTTGTATTAGACATCCCTCCTGGGAGCACATGGGCATAAATGAGGCAAATTTGACCCTATGGTGTTACAAAACGCAAATATACCATGAACAGTCATTTGTTTCTGTATAGATCATTGTAGCTCTGTTTAGGTCAAATATTCATTTCTTTAAAAGGTAATTAAAAAAGAAAGTGTTTATCAAGAGCTTTTATGGATGTCTACATAAATAAATAAATAAATATTTAGACGACTACCAGCAAAGATGCCAAGAGAAAATAGCTGGCTTAAGGTTCAAACCCAGCCCATCACACTAAAGAGTTAAGTCAGTACTGTTAGGAATACTTTGTGTAAGGAGGTGATTACCTGAGTCCAGGTCCTAGTAAACAGGACTACAAAGCCCACTATTACCATTGTTACTAAATGGCATCAGCGTCAGCAAAGGTCTGAATGGAAATGAAAACTGTATTCGCCTCACATACCTAGAAGTGGTTCCACTAGGGTCAGCATGAGAGATGTGGTGAGAGACAGTTTAGAGGATTTTCTCTGCTGATGCCAGTGCTGCCAATAGATAGAGGGGGGGTCCGTTGGTCTCAAGGCCTGTCAGGCTGGTTACCTTTCACTACTATTAAATTTATTTTAATAAGATTACATCCCACATGGCAGTAGTCTTTACCAATATATTTGGCAAATTCCCCCAGGAGCTATGCCACACTGAGCAAGAAAACAATTTATTTCTGGTCCCACGACATCCAGCCCAGATCCTCCTCAGATGTGATTACCCAACACACACCATGCTGTGATGTTGCAGGTACAAAGTAGTCACGTTGGAGCACTGAGTTACAGTAACTCTTGTTATCCTGTGCCATAATTTTGTAGTAGCTCTATCTAATCTGAGGCGCAGAATGTGTGCCAAATATAGTAATGTTAAAAAAAAAAAAAAGTGGGGACTTAACATGAGATTCTGTGGACCAGTTCCATGTTCCAGCTGAACTCAGTGGTGGTTGTGGTACTTGTATCATCTCAGAATGGTGCATGTCAGAGACTCACATCAGAATAGAATGGAGGTACTGGTTGTTGGTAGTCACAGGACCTGAAAGAAGGAAAAGAGAATAAGTTTTAAGATAAAAATGTACTTAATGCCCCTCCTAACTGCATCATGGAAACTTCCAGGGCATAACTGAGCTAAAGTTACTGGAACGAGGTGCCTTGCCTCTGCAAGTCACCTTTAAAAAATAATCCTCATTACATGCAATATTACCACAATGGACAATAGTGAGGTATTGGGTTGGTCTCTTAAGTGAGTATATGCAGGCAAGATGAGTCAAAATTAACTTTCCACTGTTGTGTGGAAGGGACAGAAACAGTCCATGTTTGGAAACCAGTGTCCTTTAGAGAGAATGGTGTACCTCACCAAGAAGCAGAGGGGCGGGCATTCTGCCACTTAAGAAGGGTAAATACTGCCTTTGAGTTTCCCATGGAGTTGTGCAAATCCTCCCTGCCCCTCATTATGAGCTGTACCTATGTCTTAAAATTGTATCCCTAAAATTTTGTTGCTGCTCTTGATTTCTAAGGTCTAATATACATTAATGAATAGCCAATAAAGGTTTAGCATAGTTTTGATACACATTTAAAAAAATAAAAGTGGGTTGATTATATATATTTTTAAAGTATCTAAATACAGACTTATCTGAATCTGAGGATTGACTATCTATTGAGTATGTGTGTTTCATGCTTCAAAAAGTTCCCAATTAGTGCAACATTTTATTCCCTAATTGATGCAACATTTTATTCCCTAACTGAACGAAAAAAGAAAAAAGACCACAAAACTGTGAAAATAACATGATTTTAAACCCATAAAAACCCATTCATTGCACAGTCTGCAAATCCATTCTGACACTATCCTTAATTCATCTGCCAAGCCCACCAGTTACACACCATGTACTGTGGGATTGATTCTCATTCTCTGGCAGCGTAAGGGAGCGTTAGGCTTTGTCTCCACTAGCACTTTTGTCAGCAAAATTTTTGTCAGTCAGGGGTGTGAAAATGGAGCAAGTTTCACAGACAAAAGTGCCTGTGTGGACAGAGCTATGTCGGTGGGAAAGCTCTCTCCCACCGGCATAGAGTAGCTACACAGGAGATCTTACAGCAGCTCAGCTACAGCGGTATAGCTGTGCCACCGTAAGGTCTCTAAGGTAGACTTAGCCTTATAAATGAGAACCAAGGTCTGTACATTCAACAGTGTTTTGTCACAAAGAGGAACATTAGCCTTGACTTTTTGCATTTGCCCTACATTTTCTTGGATTTATAGGATTAAATGAGATTTTTAGCATTACTGTAAAATATTATGCTTGCTAAACAGTAGCTTAATTTAGGTGTAGACTGCATATCAACAGCAAATGGTAGTCCAAAATGTCTTGCAGCGCTGGATCTGAGAGTTTATTATAAAAGATGTTCTATTAGAGTACAATTACAACAATTCAAACATGCCATTCTATTTTTTCCATTAATGCTCAATTATGAAAATGAAAACAGAATCATTTAAAATGTTATCAGACAACACTTCATATTTGTACTTAGTCTTCCAATAAATAAGTTAAATAAATAGTTTTTGCAGGTTAAGTCGTTTTGTATTTCTGAATGTAAGCTGCTTAACAATTTAGTCAGGAGATATCTAGAGCTATTCATTTTCTGCATGTCGTCAGTCCTTGGAAATTAATAAGCAAGATAGAAATAGTTTATTTTTATTCCTAGTATAAAGTTGGGGGGGGGGCTGAGGATTTGTTAAAACCATTTACTGATTACATATCATACCATTTTGTGCACCAGATTCAATAATACTTTCAGACACATTTCAAACAATATCCATGTGAAATAAATAAGGTTCTGTTCCCCACAGATTCTGTCTGTGCTCAACTCCTCACTGACTGATGCATTACACAATGTATTATTCTGCCCAATTTTAGGTGACCATTTTACACATTTGCGTGAGACAAATTATGAAGATACCCACTCCGCAGCATGAAATTATTGGCAGTGTATTGCAATATTTTGTTGATACAGTAATTCTTTATTCACAGTAAAAAAAAATGAAGTTTATCTTTTTTTTTCCTGATTCCAACAATTATTGTTCTTTAACCCATTTTGATAAGAATTTGCCTGGGAAACAGCTTGTGTTATCACACAAGATAAGAAAGTGAAAAATGCTTGTACCAAATGAAGGTTAAGATAATTCAAATATCTCTGACTTTTATGTGGATAAAAATTGAAGTGTTTTCAATAATAGAGTTTGTTACCCATAAGACAATTCACACAAACTTCCAGGATCAGATGCTGAGTGTCAGAGCTGCAGTGAAGTGTTGGCCAAAATTTGTAACTCTAAAGAGCAAGCAAGCATCTTCCAAATCTATAAATTTGGTCCTGCCATTTGCCCAAGCAGAGCCCATTCCTGCAGTCTTTATTCAGGTCCATTATTTGGTTCTTTCCACTGAAGACAATGAGAGTTTTACTTCAGCAACGACTAAAATATTGGATATTTAGATATACAGTGCCAATTTTTTGTACTCAGATTTGTAGGTGATATCTACACTCAAAATGTACTGCGATTGTGCGTGCATAGGTAGCTGCTTGCACAAAAAGCAAATTAAACATCAGTCTGTGTCAAAACATCCGGGTGAAATTCTGGCCCCTCTAAAATCAATAGCATTGACTTCAACATTGCCAAAATTTCACCCTTAGTTTTCACGTACAATCACAATAATTTGTGACTGTCATAATACACATGAGCCTGGAACCTATCCTTATAGGAATCAAGCCTTCAGCGAAGATAGAACCAGAAAGGGCACCACTGAGCTATCAAAATATTATCACTTGCTCCAAAAGTAGAAGATACAGAAATCACAAGATAATGTTCAAGATTTCTGCAACATGATCTTAATGTAAACAATTTTTTACAGTGTAAGTGTAAAAGAAGAGACTATGGATGGAAGTATGGTCAGAGGCCCAGAAAAGAAGTTTATTTTTCTTGGAGATTTAATTTTTTTAAAATCTGTTATTATTAATGGAGAGAAAATAATTAATAACAGCAGCACATTTGAAACTATTTTTTCCTCTATGGGATTTGCTTTGTCTTATTTTATCTGACACCAGTCAGGAAGATATACTATTGTGAGCATTTTTAAAAAAGGTAAAAACAGATGTCTGATGTATTTTTGCCCCCCATTAAGATTAATTTTTTTTTTTTTTTTACACTTTGCTTAAGTTCTCCTTAAACTCACAAAATGAGACACCCCCTGAGACAAAAAGAGCAAGCTTGCTGGCCAGTTCAGTAGATTTTCCCCAAACAGTCATGGCACTAGAGCATCTAACTGTGTTAAAAACGGACAGTTTTGTTTTGTTTTTTGCAACTGCTTGCAAATCTTTTGCATTCACAAACTCGTGTCTCCATTCACTTTATATTCTGCTAAAATATTGAGAGTCACTTCCTCGCTTTTTGATTGCACATTGAGCTCACTTCTTCTAGACGCTTTTCTGGTTGCCCTTGAAAGTCTACTTCGAAAGGTATCACCTGCCAAAAAATACAGAATAGGATCTACACAGCTGTTGAGACTAGCTAACCCCCTTGTCACTTGGTAAGTGGCATATACTTTGTCATTGAAGGCACACATTTGTGGAGTCTGAAAATCCAGTCTGGCTCTTAGATTCAATGTCTTCATCACATGAAAGGGAAGATAAGACACGGCAAAGACCATCAACACAATAATAACCAGGTAAATTGATTTTCTCCTAAGAGGAGAATTGTCCAAATCCTTGTAAATCAAAGCTTTCACTATTAGTCCATAACAACCAAGAATCAATATGAATGGGATGCAGAATATAAACACAGTGGTGCACATGCTATAAATGAAGTAACTTCTCAGATAATCATCAGTTGTAGTATCATAACAGGTAATGGTTTTATTTCTCCTTAGCCCAGTTCCAGAGTAGAACAATATAGGAGAAATCCCAGCTACAACAATGACCCAAACAAGGGTACTGATGTAAACAGCATTCTTTTTCTTCAGTCTCCCAAGTGATTTCAAAGGATACACTACCCCTGTGTATCTGTGTACACTGATGCAAGTCAGAAACAAAATGCTGCCATACAGGTTCACATGGAAGATGAACCTTTGCAGTTTGCACATGATATCTCCGAAGATCCAGTCGGTTTTATTGAAGTAATAAAAGATGAGGGCAGGGAGTGTCAAGACATACAAGAAATCAGCTAATGCCAGATTAAACATGTAAACTGAGATGCCACTCCAAGGCCTCATGTGGAAGACAAACATCCAGATCGCCACACTATTGCCCAGGAATCCAGAGATAAAGACTAGAATGTAGACAGTGGGCAGGTAATAGAACTGGAAGCCGGTTTTGGTTAGGGAACATTTGGTAGTGGCATTTCCTAGAGTCCAGCCAGTGTTTGACAGAATGTTGCTTTCAGTCCCATTCAAAACAGCTGAAAAGAGGACTTCAGTCATGATCTCTCCACTAAAGTCAGACAGGTCTGGGGGTAAAGCAGCAACTGTCTCTGGGGGGACAAGAAAGCATCTAAAATGAAAAGGCAAAGAAAGACCCAGTTGGAACCTGGAATTTTTTGTTGTTGCTTTTATTCAAACATTGTTAGATGAAGAATCCATGTACACTTCTTCAATTTTATGCATCAATCATTCAATTATATTTCTCTCTGCAGTTTAGGTTAGCACAGAGCATGAACTTTTTCTATTAAATATTTAAACCTGCCAAGTGTCACACTTGGACATGACGTAGGCACCCTCCCTCACCCCCAGCAAAGACTGCCAGCATCCCTGATGGAATTTAACACATCCAGGTGGGCTGCTGGGAGTCAACAGGGTCCTGCTACAGATCCTTCTCCCTGCCACCAGGAGCTACCGTACAACAGGGGGGTCTTCAGGGAGCCAGGCCAACTCTCCTCTCCCTCCCTTGTTACTCCTCTTGCTAGACCCCAGCTGACATGAATCTGGCATGAGCAAAGAGGAAACAATGAGGGTAAGGACGAAGTAGCAGCTGCACCAGTGCCCCCAGGATAGGCATCAGGGGCTGTCAGTGTTGATGATGGAATGGGGGTACAGACTGCACTGGGAGTAGAAAGAAAGAGGAACTGAAAGAAGGAAATGAAGCAGGCAGGAGCCAAAGTAGGGAAAAGGGGGAGGAATAAACACAAGGAAGGGCTTAGGAACCGGCAGAAGAGGGGCTGACTGTGGCAAGGGCGGAAAGGGAACACGGGCTCAATAGAAGAGGGAGAGAATGGGCCAAAAGGGGACAAGCTGAAGGAGGCTAATGGGGGGAAGAGAAGGGCAGCCTAGGGGAGGCTAAAGGGGGCAGGAAGAAGGAGGCTGCTCCAGGTTCCAGCCCAAAGCAGTGATTTATATTGCCCCCTTGGGGGGAGCCTAGAGCCCCCCTCCACGGACTCCTCTCCCCCTGGCAATCTCGCAGAGCTTCCACTCTTCCATCCACCTCAGGCTTCGGGCTACCCCCAAACTCCCCCAGTCCCCGGGACCGCTGTAGGCGACCCCCTGCCCCGCAGCTCCCTCCACCTGCACCGGCCGCCCGGCTACCCGCGGCTCCTGCTCCCTCCGCGGGGACGACGCAGAGTCCCGCTCCGGTCTCGGCGCACGAGGGAAGCCGAGGCGGGCTCCGGGCAGCCGCGCCAAACTTGTGGGCGCTGCTGGTGCCGCCTCCCGTGAGCGCGCCGGGGCAGGGCGAAGCAGCGGCCAACTTGCCCCAGCTGCGCCCGCGCAGCGATAGTCCATGGCGTCCAACTTGCCCCAGCGCCCGGGTGCTCCCGCCACCGGAGTGCCAGCCGCAGCGCTCGCTGGGCGACCCTACCCGACCCTACCTTCCCGGCAGCTCAGCGGGTCCGCGCCTTGGGGATCCGGCCCCCGCCCTGCCGCCGCCTGCTCGGCCGCTCCGGAAGGCAGGAGAAGGGGCGCCCGGGGGGCGGCATGTGCCTCTCCCTCCCCGCGCCGCCTGGGAGCGCAGGTCCCCGCCGTGCCACCTTGAACACTCGCCGCGGCGCTGCTCCGCACTAGGCGAGGGCGGAGGGAGCGGGAGGCGGGAGCGGGCTGAGGAGCAGAGTTCAGCCTCCTGAGGCGGCGGCAGAGCCGGGAGTGGCCGCCACCCACTCAGCCCCAGCCCAATCGCCAGCTCCGCTCCGGCCCCCTCCGCTCCAAGCCCGGGAACAGGGGACTGAGCGCAGCACGCAGCGCCGGCTCCGGGAGAAGCTGCTTTCTCACGGGCGCGTGTTAGCTCCGCTCCACGTACCCTCCCTGCTGACACCCAGAGCGCTTTTCGGGGCTGCGAGAGGGGGAGAGACTAGAGAGAGCAGGGAAGGACCCAGCAGTTATGGTTAGTTTCCCTGAACAGCTGGCTGTAGCTTTCCGAAGTGGGAAGGGAGCGCACCAAGCGCTTAGCGAAGTTCCTGACACCGAGCGAGTTGTTCTGCTACAAACAGCAGCCATCCCTACAGATACAGAGCCGCACATAGACAGAAACCCGCGCAGTCACATTTCCAGAGATAGTTACACGCAGAGACACCCCCCCACACACACACACCCCTCATCTTTGCTAACATCTACGTTAATAGTAAACCGCATTTTTGGCATGAACATGTGTCATTTTATCACAGCTCTATTTAACCTGATTACACACATGCATAACTTCAGCCATAGACAGACTCACACACTGATATACGATAATACCCTCACAGGCACTGACATCTAGATCACTGACACCCATTCACACACACTCACTAATGCTCATTTACATACCCATAGGCACAGAACTACTCGGACAGGTGGGAACAAAACACCCTCTTTCAGGAGGCAGATGTAGAGAGAACTTATGCAGACAACGGCTCCCTGTTAAACAAATGGGGTTTGTTTGTTTGTTTTTTTGGTCCTTTAGATTTGACTTTGTTCATGCCTTGGTTTGGCAGTCGGGGAAAGATTCAGATTCATTCTTACTAGATCTGTGACTCTTCTAAGACCCGGAGACTTCTAAAAATCTCTTTCTTCATCTTAAAAGATTTGTAATTTTTGTCTTCAGTGAAACTTTTGAAGTATTAGTCTACAATGGAAATGCCTGGAAATAAATAATTTACAGTTACCGACTTTAAACAAAACACAGTATCAGCAGTCCTAGAAGTAAATGGTATGTTGGTCTCTAGTTTAACTTTGTGCAGCAAGCACTTAATTTACTTTTCCAAAGTATTTTCTAGGTCAGAATGTTATTTTGTTTCCTTAACAAAACAGAATGAACTGGTTTCAGCCATTTGGTTTCTTTCTCCTGTGTTAGTAAACTGTGTGATGTGATACATACTACAGTCACATCCCTGCTAACTTGAAATACAGCAATAGTTTAGCACTATTACGGTTTCTTGCATTATTTATGTATACAATTCAAACGTGAAGGTCTCTCCCAATGACATAACTAATTTATTGGGAAAGCTTAGTAGGGAAACCGTCCAAATGCTCTATGTCTCCAGGAATGCACAAATGAATGCAGAGAGGTATTTTAAATTGATCACTTATTAGGGTAAGTGACACAAAAATATAGTTTTAAGCAATGTTTTGTTTCTCAGTGATAGAACTTTTTGCTTTTTATACATTTGGGTGGGTTGTTTTGTTTTTTTTTATTATTATTATTTTGGTTTCTCTTTTGCAACATTTCAGTAGCTACAGACTTATTACTTTAAAGGTCCCCCCCTCCATTTTATCCCAAATAAGGGAACATCTGAATAGTATGTACCATAAAAGTATAGTCTCATCTTACAAAATTGTTCATTGGTGTCCTCTCATTTAAAACGTTAGCAAAAATCCTCTCATAACCACAGTGTTCCCACAAGAGAACCTACCCACAATATTATATATATATATATATATATATATATATAAAAACCACCATGCTGGTTTAAGAATGAGATTACTGCTTTCATAAGAGGATAAAATAAACTGTTCAATCTTGTAGTTGAACAAAGACTTGGATTGTTGCTTTGGGGAAAAACAATGCAATGCTATTAGCATGCTAAAAGTCTTTTAAAATTGTCTATTTATTGTTTTACTATTAGTGATTTCATTAGTCACATTAGTGATAAATGTTTTGTAATAAATATCAATCTATCTAGCACTGTAAATTTACACAGCATTTTAGTGGTTAGAGTCAGTTATAGTTTAGTTAGGTAGATGCCCTGCAAGCCTTCCTACACACATCAACCAAAACAGAGGTCATGTCTGACAACAATTTCCCTCTTTTCCAGTCTAGAGCAAACTGTGAATCATACCAAACAGTTATAGTATAGTAATATCAGCAAATATACTGTGAGAACTAAAATCCATTGTCATGTGCTACCTAAGCAGTGTTTTAAGTTCTGAATTCTAAAGGTGAAAGGCATTAACTGTGCATTAACTCAGTGTCCCATAACCACCAATTAAAATGAATGTGTAATGAATAGTCTTGAAGACTGAAATACATCAACATTTTATTTAATAAATTTAAAAAACCTAAATATAATGGAATTGAAGTACATATACTGGAAATACAATTACTAACAGTGTATCAATAACAATATAAAGAAATTCATGTAGAACAATCATCTTTTCTGCTCATAGTTAGAGGTGATAAAGGGATGTGAGGCTCAAATCCTGACCCCACTGAAGCCAGTCACAAAACTCCATTGACTTCAATAGGGCCATGGAGTTCATCCCAAGTATGTAAGAGGAAGAAAAGTGTATGTAGTAATATTCCTTAAGAAAACATGGAAGCTACTATTTATAAACAATGAGTGTTTGAGATTCTATGCACCAAATTAATTTTTAATATGGCTTTAGAGATGATTAAGGTATTAGGCTCTGCTTCCCCTAAAACACAAGTGGCTTCTTTTCACTGCATCATCCCATTTGTTAACTGTAAAAATGACTGTGGAATTTCCCATAGACTGTGGTGTTAGACATATTACAATTTGTATTATGGGAGTGCTTAGAGATTCCTACTTAGATTGGAGCCCCATTGTGCTGGGCATTGTCCAACCACGCCGTAAGAGACAGTCCCCTACTTCAATGAGCTTATGGCCTAAGCCTACAAGATGGGCAGAAAAGGAAAGTGCAAGGACATGATTCAGCATTACTGTCAATGGAAACCTGCTTTGTACCTTTTGCCACCTCTATGGAGGATATGGCATGATCACAAGCTGAGGGAGTAATGGGTCCTGAGGTTGCTGTATTGCCAGGGAGGACTGAAAGAGGCTAGCAGTACAGATGGATATTGCTTTACTCAGATGGAGTGAGACCTACAAGACATTTGAGGGTTTTGATGGGGCTACCCCCATAGACATACACCTGGTCACTCTACAGAACGCCAACACTAGCCCCGAACACATGACACCTCAGAAATGCTGCAGGTTTAACTTTGTGGAATTCTACCTCCCCTGTTGGATTTTTCTGCTAATGAACATGATCATCCCCATGTCAATCCATAGATACCATCATTTCAAAGTCTTCTTTCAGGGAACAATCCTCCAGGTAGGATTTCTTGCAACTAGAAGATTTTGTATGTATGCTGGTCAATGTTAGGTCATTTTACTATGATTTATAGATTTTAAGGCCATAAAAATTTCATCCAGTAATTCCTGAATCAAGCCCATTAACTAGTTGAGTTAGAACATATATTTTAGAAAGATGTCCAATATTTTTCTAAAGCCTCTAACTGACAGTCCACAACATCCCTTGGTAAGTTATTCCAATGGTTAAATTGCACTCACTGTTAAAAAAGTTTGGGTCTTAATTCTGATGTACATTTGTCTAGCTTTAACTTCCAACCATTTGGACTTCTTATGCATTGGTCTGCTTGATTAAAGAACCCTCTACTATCAGAAATCTTCTCCTCACATAGGTACTTACAGACCGTGATCAGATTGATACATACCCTTCTCTCGGATAGGCTAAAGGAGCTCAATCTATTTAGTTCCTCACTTTAAAGGCAGGTTTTCCAAATCTTGAATCATTCTTATACCTCTTTTCTGAAACCCTTCACATTTTTTCAACATTCTTTTTGAAATGTGGGCATCAGAACTGGACACAGCATTCCAGTAATAGTCTTACTAATACTGTATACAGAGATTATAGCACCTCCCCACTCCCAGTTGATAGTCTCTAGATCATGTGACTCAGCCACATTATTGCACTGGGAGCTCATGTTTCATTGGTCATCTCCCATGTGTCCGAAGTTCTCTTCAAAAATCACTACTTTCCAGGATACAATCCCTTATTGGTAAGTATGTCTAAATTCATTCCTTGATCTAACTATCTTAGGGCTAGTCTGCAGTACAGGGTGTGTGTGGGTTGAAAATCGATATAAGTTACGCAACTTCAGCTATGTGAATAATGTAGCTGAAGTCAACGTACTTGGATCTACTTACCGCAGTGTCATCATTACAGTGTGTTGACATGAGTCGCTCTCCAGTCGATTCCCCTTGCGCTTCTTGTTGAGGTGGAGTATCGTGTCAATGCTAGAGCAATCGGCGGTCGATTAATTGTGTCTATACACCTGGTAGTGTAGACAAGACCTCAGTCATTTAGAGTTTCCAAAAATGGGGACTTTGGATAAACATCCAGAAGTCTTATCAGGATAGAAGGTCCTGTGATCCTCCATCCTAAATAAAGGGACCATTGGCCAAACACGCTCTAGCTATAGTTGTCTTCTCAGAGAAGCCCCTTTGAGCAGTTCAGGGGATGGTGGGAGATTAATTCTTACACTATGCACCTTAAGGAGAAGATGAGAGGCTTTTTCCCCTCCTTCCAGGATCTTTGAGAGCAATTCCCCTTCTCTCTCCAAGATGAGCAGTGGCTTATGACTTCCCACTCTCTTGCTCCCACATACTTTTCTTGCCCCTGGAATCCTTCCATTTTTCTTATGACTGAATTTATCCTATTTCTGTCTTGCCTCATTTTCTCTCCATTTGGTCTCTCCTTTTTTCCCCACTCCTTTTATTCTGACTTCTCTTTTTATGCAGATGTCAGAGCTTGATGTCCAGATTCCGTAACCCAAGGAGAGCCTCTGTACCAAAGGAGGCTAGGCATTAAACTTCCCCATGCACATGTCAGGGTGGGCACTCTTCCACCACATGAGTTATTGTCTGCAATGCTGCCCCATAGTCACAGTGTGGGGAAGAAGCCAGGCCAAGTCAGTGCATTGTTGTCTCAATTCTGGATGAGCCATAAGGTAGCCTGTTGAGCCTGGTGCAGGATCTGTGATCAAGTGAAAAAGGAAGCAGGTGCAGTGATGGACATCTGCATTCACCTAGTGTGTTAGGCTCTGTCATGGTATAATTCCCCACTCTGAACCTTAGTGTCCAAAAGATGGGGTACCAGCATGAATTCCTCTAAGCTCAGTTACCAGCTTAGTATTTGTAGCACTGCCACCAACCAGGAATTCCAGTGCCTGGTACACTCTGGTCCCCCCAAAACCTTGCCCGGGGAACCCCAAGACCCAGATCCTCTGGATCTTAACACAAGGAAAGTAAACCCTTCCCCCACTGTTTGTCTCCAGGCTTCCCCTCCTGGGTTACCCTGGAAGATTTTTGTGATTCACAAGGAGTTTTGAATCACAGCACAGAAGAGGAAAATTCACTCTTCCCCCTCTTCTCTCTCCCCTCCCAGACTCTCCCTGAGAGAGAAATAATCCTAAAACACAGAGAGAAAATTACCTCTCGCTCTCCCCCTGTCCCCTCTCTCCCCACCATTCCCTGGTGGAACTCCAGCCCAGTCCCTGGGAGCTCACCAGAAATAAACAAACAATCAGGTTCTTAAACAAGAAAAGCTTTTAATAAGAACAGAAAAACAGTAAAAAATTATCTTTGTAAATTAAGATGGATTTAGGTACAGGGTTTTTCAGCTATAGACACTGGGAATACCCCTCCCAGCCTAAGTAATAAAGTACAAATTAAAATCCTTTCAGCAAAATACAGATTTGAACTCCTTCCAGCCAAATGCACAATTAAACTCCTTCCAGCCAAATGCACATTTGCAAATAAAGAAAACAAACATAAGCCTAACTCGCCTTATCTACCTAGTACTTACCATTTTAAACTTAAAAGAGCCTGTATCGGAGAGATTGGAGAGAAACCTGGTTGCACGTCTGGTCGCTCTCAGAACCCAGAGAGAACAACAACAAAAAACTAACTGCACACACACCAACTTCCCTCCCACAAGATTTGAAAGTATCCTGTCCCCTGATTGGTCCTCTGGTCAGGTGACAGCCAGGCTTACTAAACCTGTTAACCCTTTACAGTCAAAAGAGATATAAAGTACTTCTGTTCTATTAACTCCTACTATCTGTTTATGACCGGCTTTTTCCCAATGCTTCCCCTCTGTAAGGAGGTAGTTTTCAGCTCCCTGGCAGCATTGATCACCTGTGCATAATAAAGGGCAAGTAGCATTTTTGTCCAGGAGTGCGTAAGCTGCCATAATAAAAGAAGTGTCAAGAAATCAGCTGTGGTGTCACATCCCAGTCCACAGGAGTGGGATTCCTCCTCTGAATATGAGGACCTTTGAATTGGCACTGCATGTTGTTTCCTCTCTGAAAATGGGGCAGTAGTCAGCTGGAGATATAATAGGTTGGTTTCATTTGTCACAGGTCTCCAGGGAGACATAATAATAATGGCAACCCTTTGGAGGTCTGATGAAGCTATGGGCACTAGCACACACAGACTGGAGGTTGGGTATAATTCAAGCAGGCTCTAATAATATGACTGGCCTCTTTCAATGCGATGTCAACAAGCTGAGTGTAGTGGCTCACACACACACACACACACACACACACACACACTGCAGAGCAGTATTCAGCTGGAGCAAACACACACACTACAGAGCTGTATTCAGCTGGAGCAAATACCAGGGTCCATACAAATGTATGAAAGACAGAGGGGTCGTCTCCCCAGGAAGTTCCTGATACGAAAACTATCTTCATTTTCAAGTGTTCTGAAGCAAGTCTACTACAGTCACCTGGCGCCCCTCCCCCAATCACTATGAAAAAGCAAAGTTAGAGCAGACAAAATGCAAAATCTGAGCTCAAGTTCTCTACTCTGACTACTTGTGTCTATCATTCTTTCACAGGAAAGAGTCTTCTATGCTTCAGCTTCTATCTCTGTCCCTGTCTCTCACAGTCTGTCATTGCTTCTCATTCTGACACCTTTTGTGTCTCTGCCCAGTTTGAGAGTTGGGCTGGTGCCCATAATATAGCTGTGCTGAGCAGGAGCAGATTTGGGCAGGGAGGATGCTTCTGCTATAGTGCAGGATAGATAGGCCTGTGGTTGACAGCTTCTTGTCTTTTCAGCTGTGCTCTTCTTCATGCATCAGCTATGAGCTGCTGGGGAAAGTGGCGTACTCCAGATAGCTGCCTCTATTAGTGAGAGGACAATTTTATTTGTTACCAGCCTGTTGGCCAGGACTAACAGCAAGCGTTCAGGTCAGGATTTGAAAGCCTGGGAGAGTTCTTAACAAAACAGGGTGAAAATGAATATATTATTATTAATAATAATAATAATAATAATGTTATTTGTAAAGCATGCACTCCTCTTCCCAGCAAAAAAAGTGCTCAAGGTACAAAACAGCAATCATAAAACAACTTAAATAAACAGAAGACTCCAAACTTTACATAATTACAAACAATAAAGCCACATCAATGGCAGTAATTTAAAAATTCCTCTGGAAACAATACGTTTTTAGGGACAGATGAAATGAGCTGGATTTCAGGAGGCAGCCTGAGGGGGAGTGAGGAAACAACAAAAGCTCAATTGCTTACCAACTTTAAGTGTGATGGCAGAACTCCCTAAGCACCAAGTGAGCGCAAAATCCGTAGGTGAAGGCTCCAACAGGAGGTCTTGAGTACATCCTTGAATAGGAACCGCCCCAGATTTATAAACCATTAAAGCTAATTTAAACTAAGTCCTCGACTTAATGGGCAGCCAAACAAAGAGCACAAAGTGGGCTGAATACGATTCCAATTGCTCTAACCCATGAGTAATCGACGCATTTGGCTCAGCCTCACGATAACCCAGCAAAGAGGAAATTACAGTAATCGAGACTTGAGATCATTAAGGCACATGTTGCTATCACCAGTATGTCTGGAGATAAATAAGGGCACAACCTATGCAAATTGCACAGCTGAAAACCACATTTCTAAAAACAGCTCCAGTGCATGGCTTTCCATGGACAGGGCATGCTCAACGATGCCACAGTTTTTAGCTTGATTCAGTGACCTCCGCACGCGTTCCCTCAAATAGAGGAGATATAAAAGAGGAGCGAGTTATCTGATAAAAAATGATCCCTGTCCAATAACACCACTTCTATCTTCCCAGGGGTCAGGACAGGAAGCTCTGACAGGATAAACGTGTGTGTATTGTTTTATGAATTAAGTATATTATCAGGTTTGTTATTCATTTATAATGAGTGTGTGTCATCTATACCGATAGGAATAGAGCCTAGTCAAATAACGGAAAAGCAAATTGTGAAAAGTGTGTCAATTTTTATCTTATTTGTCTAATCAAAATTTCTGTTGTTTATGAACAAAGTTTTGAAATTTTAAAAAAATTCAACCTGTTGTAGTTAAGAGTTTCTATTGTACATGCATTTGTATTAGCTATATAAATGTAATAGTGTTCATGGCTGGATTTACTCAGCGGGAATTTTGGCTGAGTAAAGAATGTAGGATCAGATCCCATAAATGCTCATGCAAAGAAGTGAAAACAAAAGATTGTAGGAAAAGAACATAACCTGAATTACTCCAACTCACTCCCCAGAGCCATCATTACTCATTCTCTACATTTACTGTTTTGAATGCGTATATTGGTTATGTGTCTGCTATTTGGTGATGTTATTTCATGTAAATTGAACTGTCATTCCTTTTTGTAATTCAGCTATAATATTTTGCAAAGCAGCAGTTTCAGATACAGCCATAGAGCAATTCATACAGTTAGAAAACTTGCTTTCCATTTTCAAAAGAAAGAGCCATTTCTTAATGTTATTGTGCTTTTGTGGCCTATCCAGCCCCTTGGGACCCAGTCGGATTACTTGCAATCCTCCCAACACTACCAAAGAGTGGCAGTGGCCTCTTGAGCCATGACTGGATTGTTGCCTGATCTTTAGGGGTTAATGTTATTGTATCTGATATGCGTTATAGATCCTCCAGTTATCTGATCACAAGATAATAAGGTTCTTGTCCCAGAATCAGGCTACACAGAGTCAGGTAAGAACCCTTGGGATGTACGGCAAGGACGCTCACACGGAGGAAAAAATACAGCCTTCGAGACTTATTAACATAAGCAGAAAAGTTATTGAAATTCCAAACCCCAGAATTAGAAGGAAATAATACCGTTCTAGAGTTACATGTGGTGTTTTCTATAAAAGCTTCCTAGATTAACATTCACACGCCCTTCCTTGGGAACCTGATGGTAAGAGACAGAGGACCAGCCTTGCCTCTGGCATGCCAAAAGAATCCAATGGCCTCAGTGCTCGAGTTGAAGGTGGAAAAAGCTAGGAAAAGCTAAGCTAAGCTATACCCTCATGGTGGTTTGCCCCTCTTAGAGGGTCTGAGCACTATATGCCCAACCTTCCATGTCCAAATCTAATTTAATCATCTTCATAATTTTGGGATGCACTTTATAGGCTGGCATATTGATAATATATTCATACATATTAATGACAATTAGTTCATTCTCAAATGTGTTATTTCTGGCCTGAACTGGTTTTGTTACTTCCATGTTCTTTTTGGTATACTTGTGATTACCGTTAAGACTTAGGTAAACAAAATGTAAAGGGTAACTATTATCCCATGTATCTTTACCAAATGTCACAAGCATACTTGTCTATGTATGCTAACTTGCTTTAGCTCATCATACATGATATGGACCTATAGGTTCCTTGTGTTACTGCCAAACATAATAAAATCCTCTAGTACAAAGCTACAAATCCAATATAATAAAACAAACAAATCAATGATATCGGGCATGATATAATATAGCAAACCAGCAAGCAGGCTAGCCCTATGGGCTACAGGATACCCCCTCCTGGCCTAATGCACCCACTTCAAAGAGTGATGGTGGTAAGCACACTACTGCATTCAGCAGCCAAGCTCCAACCTGCTGCACCCGCAAACAGCCCCTGTGTGTTGCCTTGCAGAGCTGGGCTTTGCACCACACAGGGAATGCACGTCTCATATATGGATGCTAACCTCTTGCATGTTGGAATCAAACTGCTTCAGCTGCCAGAGGTCCCTTACATTCAACTAAGCAAGAAATGGATGTGTCACTTCTTGACTAATTATGAAAGATTGCTGCACTATTGTGATTTCATACGCTGATGGCAACTCTGTATTTTGCGGATTTTGTCAATAATTTTTTCCTATTTCAGAGCATTATCATAAAATGTGCTAGATTATGACCCATTTCTCTACACCTCTATCATATATCTTAATCATTCTATATATTCAGAGCTGAGTAGGCTTCTCATCCAAAGTTTTATTTGCTATAGTTTGAATTCATTCCAGTTTTGTTTCTTGATGCTTTGTCCGCAAAAAATCAAAGGATTTTTTACCACTCATTTCCATTAGAAAAAACATGCAGTTTTTCTCCCACCTGGCCTTTCACAGCTGAATTGATTCAACTGCATGATAAATCCCTAACAAAGAAAAAAAGCACATTAGACATCAAATGGAAATTCTCAGGCAGTCCAATCACTGATAAACTATAGCAGAGTATGTGGGTTGTGTGCAGAAGGAATGATTTAGACAATCTCAGTAGTTCATATCTTTTGTTTTCAATTATCAAGGAGATTAAAGGTATATTAGGATTTGAAAGTATATTAGTATGAAAGACAGGGCAAAAAAAAAACCAGACTTTAGTCTCATCAGTCATTATTACAACCCACTCACTGTAGCAAAGATGTTGCATCCCATAAGGCTTTATGGAAATATTCTTATGAATATATATGACATAACTGGAATATATTTTATGCTACATATGCTATGTAACATATCTCTGTAAAGGTTATGATCTACTGACTCTATCCCTCCTATTTGCATACATGTATCATTTTGTATTCAAAATTATGGATATTGGCTGTGTACTTGCTTGATTTCTAAGTAGCCTTAGTAAAGCATTTGGTCAGCTTCTTGAGAAAGAATGTGCAAGTTAAGTGCCCAGTCAAGAAACACTTAACGGACAATGGAAGGCTCCAATCCGTGTAAGAAGTCTACTTGAAGATGTTCAAGGTAGCATGTGAACAATGGCTGCTGCCTGTAAAAACTGAGTCATACATGAACATGTGACTTGCCCATGTTTCTCCAAAACGCCATCTTGGAGCTGGACTTTGCATAGGAGGGAGGAGGGGGTCTCCACCCACAAGGGAAAGTCTATTTAAGACCTTGGGAAACCCCTCCATTTTGTCTTCAGCTGGCTCAAGAGATAGTCTCTCCACCCCAAAGGATACCTAAAGGAAACTGGGACAGAAAGACAGTAAGTGCAGGGGGTGTGAGTGATTGCTGGACCCAGACTAGAAGGAGACTAGTCTCTAACAGAAAGCTTATTGGAACACCTCTGAGGGTGAGGTTTTGTCTGCATTCAGTTTTCTTACTGTATTAGGCATAGACTTGCGTGTTTTATTTTATTTTGCTTGGTAATTTACTTTGTTTTGTCTGTTATCACTTGGAACCACTCAAATCCTAGTCTCTGTATTTAATAAAATCACTTTTTACTTATTAATTAACTCAGAGTAAGTATTAATCCCGGAGGGGTGAGGGGGAACAGCTGTGCATATCTCTCTATCAGTGTTACAGAGGGTGACCAATTTATGAGTTTACCATATATAAGCTTTATATAGGGTAAAATGCATTTATTTGGGATTTGGACTCCTTTGGGAGTTGTGCATCTGAGTGTTAAAGACAGGAACACTTCTTAAGCTGCTTTCAGTTAAGCTTGCAGTTTGTGGGACATGGTTCAGATCTGGGTCTATGTTTATGGCCTGCAAGCACATCTGGTACAATCAGGCAGGGCTCTGGAGTCCCAAGCTGGCAGGGAAAGCATGGGCAGAAATAGTCTTGGCACATCAGTTGGCAGCCCCAAGAGGGTTTCTGTGATCCAACTCGTCACAGGAGGGAAAGACTTTCCTCTCACAGAAAGCCCTCTTGCATGGGGAGCCAGGATTTGGTCCACTGTAAGCATACACAAAAAGTACTGCATAAGATCAGATCTTTGATCCAAATAGTTCAGTATCCTGTCTAACGGAGGCCAGCACTAGATGATCAGAGGAAAGTGCAAAAAATCAATGGAAAATTGTGGAATATTTTCTCAGAGGAAGTTTTTTCCAATAACCCTCATCATTTAGCATGAGGGTTTGTATCCCCTTTACTTATCTTATTTAGCATAATTGGATATTCTGATTATCTAGGTAAGATGCCCCCCTGTCTTCACTAGGATTTTGTCATGAATTGATTAACTCCAGTTAAGAGACCCCTCCACCACAGAGCAAAGACAAGGCCAGCTGAGTATTGAGGACTTGATCCTGTACAACAGAGTCAATGGGAGCATAATCAGATCCTGAATGAAGCAATGTTGCCTTCACTAGTGCTGAAAGGCCATTCATTTTTCATGGTGAAGGTCCTTGTGCAACTCAGGCAAAACATCCACTAATGGAGCAACTGAATGTAAAGCAGAAGTTTTTTTGGTGTTAATCCATTTACCTAATGCTGGAGTCAACCTGTTTGCTGCCAGTCTTGCAGCCCTTAAATACATGTTGCATGTTCTTGAGTCAAGCCCTCTATGTTCAGTTGCTTTTGAAAAAACATGATGCCAAACGGATTTGGCAAATGAAAGCCAAACAAGATAGTGAGGAGGCCAGCCTCTTTTCATGGCCATTACATCAAATATTTCCTTAGTCTTGAGCACTGACCGAGCAAACCTTAACATCAGATGACTGACCAAAAGACAACAGAAAGACCCTTTTCATCAGTCTTGAACATTTCAGGATTAATATTAATTCCCGCTGATGTTATTGGAACCATCTTTGCTAGCTATATTTCCCAGATACTTTCCCTGAATGCTTCAAAAATGTACATTAAGCATCAGTGCGAATGGCTTCTACAAATGCTGCCTAACACTCCTTTTTATCTATTTCTTAGAAGCCAAAATGATTGGTTCTCTTTATCCAAAACATTCCCCCTTCACTGTGCCAAATCTCAACAGCCCTTTTGAAAACAATGTCAGATAAGCCAACTAGCTACAAAAGGATGAATAAGTCAGTCCTTTGGCTGAGGTGGGGAAAAAAAATTCAATGTCATGTTGTTCCTCTACGAACAGCAGTTGTTTGGAGGGGAAGCAAAAATGCTGTAGACTATATTAGAGCTTGGGACAATTTGCCTTCAGTCTAAAGGTATGTCTACACTACGGGATTATTCCGATTTTACATAAATTGGTTTTGTAAAACAGATTGTATAAAGTCGAGTGCACGTAGCCACACTAAGCACATTAATTCGGTGGTGTGCATCCATGGTCCGAGGCTAGCGTCGATTTCTGGAGCGTGGCACTGTGGGTAGCTATCCCGTAGCTATCCCATAGTTCCTGCAGTCTCCCCCGCCCATTGGAATTCTGGGTTGAGACCCCAATGCATGATGGTGCAAAAACAGTGTCTCGGGTCATTCTGGGTAAATGTCGTCACTCATTCCTTCCTCCATGAAAGCAACGGCAGACAATCATTTTGCGCCCTTTTTCCCTGGATTGCCCTGGCAGACGCCATCGCACGGCAACCGTGGACCCTGTTCAGCTTTCTTTTTTTTACTGTCACCGTATGTGCACTGGATGTTGCTAACAGACGCAGTACAGCAGTGCTACACAGCAGCATTCATTTGCCTTTGCAAGATAGCAGAGATGGTTATCAGTCGTTCTGTACCGTCTGCTGTGCCATTGTAAATTGGCGATGAGATGATGGTTATCAGTCGTTCTGTATCATCTGCTGCTGTCATGGGTGCCCCTGGCTGAGGTCAGCCGGAGGCACAAAGACAAAAACGGGAATGACTCCCCCCCCGGGTCATTCCCTCCTTTATGTTGTATCTAAAAATAGTCCTGCCTAGAATATGGGCCAAGTGTACTAGAGAACCAGTGTACCAGAGAGCACAGCCTCTCCGTGTCAGATCCCGAGAAATGATGAGCTGCATGCCATTCCTAGGGGGCCCCTGACATACAACCCACACCAATTTGCTCCTGCTCCCCAACCCTCCTGGGCATTACCATGCAGTGTCCCCCCATTTGTGTGATGAGTAAATCAAAGAATGCAGGAATAAAAAAACACTGACTTGTTAGTGTAGATAAAAATGAGGGGGAGCAGCCTCAAGCTTGCTATGATAGTCCAGGCAGGACATTAAACAGTGCCGGGGAGACGAAGCCCAGTATCCCAGCTGCTATGATAGTCCAGGCAGACAGAATCTTTTTTAACACATGCAAGGAGGGGTCTGATGGAGCTCAGCCCCTAGTTGCTTGATGAAGACGGTTACTCAGCCGTTCGGTACCATCACTGGGAATGAAACCAGGAAGTCATTCCTGTGTTTTACCAGGCGCCACCCCGGCTGACCTCACCTGAGGCCAGCCAGGAGGCAGCTCACGGGCTGAATGAACATGACGGTTACCATCCTAGCTCACTGTACCGTACTGCCACCGGGAAAGGGAGGAGAGAGGATGGCCTGCTGTTCATGCCAGCACCGGTCTACCCAGCAGATGCAGTACGACATACGATGACATTCGAAAAAAGTCAACAGACGATTTTTTTCCCTTTTCTTTCACGGCGGGGAGGGGAGTAAATTGAGAGTTTCCCTTGAACTACCCCAGACACGTGTTTGACTTACAGGCATATGGGGAGCTCAGCCAAGAAATGCAAATACTTTTCGGAAACTGCTGCGGGACTGGTGGATAGCTGGAGTCCCTCAGTACCCTCCGTCCCTTACATGAAGGTTCCAATTTGATTCTTGCTATTCTGTTACGCATTGTCACAAGCAGCACTGTGCTTGTGGACTCTGTTCATAGCCTGGAGATTTTTTTCAAATGCTTTGGCATTTCATCTTCTGGTAACGGAGCTCTGATAGAACAAGATTGTCTTCCATACAGCGGTCGATCCAGTATTCTCCCGTATAGTCCATGCTGGAGCTCTTTTGGGTTTGGGACTGCATCACACCCGTGCTGATCAAGAGCTCCACCGCTGGGCAAACAGGCAATGAAATTCAAAAGTTTGCGGGCTTTTCCTGTCTACCGGCATGCATCTGAGTTCAGATTGCTGTCCAGAGTGGTCACAATGGTGTACTGTGGGATACCGCCCGGAGGCCAATACTGTCCATTTGCGACCGCACTAACCCTAATCCAATATGGTAATACCGATTTCAGCGCTACTCCTCTCGTTGGGGATGAGTACAGAAACCGGTTTAAAGAGCCCTTTATATCGATATAAAGGGCTTCGTTGTGTGGACGGGTGCAGCGTTAAATCGGTTTAACGCTGCTAAAATCGGTTTAAACGCATAGTGTAGACCAGGCCTATAAGGCTTAACAAAATTTCCAGAGTTCAGGATTGCTTCTCTACTGCTCTGAGTCACAGGGAATAATTGATCAGAATAATTTACCATGTCTGTTTCACACACTCCATTAGTCACATGTTGAAAGTGAGTCTCAGTTGAGATGCCATCCTGCTCACCTTTAACATCAGCATGTGGTTATAAAGTGCTCTTGTCTGGCTGTCTTGAAGTTTGACTGATTTCTATCCTACTTCTCAAGTTCTTGTTTCTCATTGCCTTTTTTCCGACCTCTCTAGAGTGCACTCACTGTTCCTGTAGATTTGAACAGTCATATTTATATTCTTTGTAGTTGATGCCTCAATGTACTGTGGATGACAAACTGTTAACTTAAGTTATCAAGGAGAACACGACCTAATATACTAGGTTAAAGTATTGAAAACCCTTTTTCTCATCTAAGCAAAAGACTGCTGACAATAGAAGAAATGTGTATACAGTATATATTTTTTGAATCCTTGAACCCATATGATATTTTATTGTCTTTAAAACAAATTCTGCATGGGTTAATTAGACATGAAGGTGATCAGTTCATTTCAGGCTTGAAAGAGGAGGAGCTCTAGGGAAGTTTGGCAGCATCCTACTCAAAGTGTTTTCTCTGTTTTGGAAGAAAAAAAATGGTCCAATGTGGCGCATCCATAACACAACATTGTTTCATGTATGATTATTAACTTGGCAGAATGGTGTGATGTCAACACAATTATACAATTTTAACCCCCAATAATATGTATGTCGGCGTAAATATTTGGTTCTCATTGACTGCTATTTTGAGATGGCTAGTTACTATCAGAATATGGGTTGTGGTGGTCTGTGTTACTGTCCAAGGTGAAATATGTGGTATAAGTACATGATCAACAATTCTTAACACTATAAAATGTTGCAAAATAACCACTTTTCAAGGGTTCAAAAAAATTCTTGAGCTAGGGAGACTTTCAAACTATAGCAGGGAGTATCTTGCCTGTAGGAGAAGGTGGTATTATAGATCCAAAATGACTTCCCAATAGAGAGGTTTTGTTCAGATGTCAGCCAAGAGAGACGATGGCTTTTGGAAGGCTTGACTGAGGTATTGACATACATTAGACTTTCCTTGACTAGTCAACCAGGCAAATAGGGAGGAAATGGCAAAGTTTTCATGTCAACAGAATTCAGTAAAGTATTTGCTAAATCATATAGTAAGGGAAACAGAATAAACTATTTACTCAGATGTTATAACTGAGGCACACCAGTTAAGGCAACATATGCAAATGACAGGTTTTTCACTTATACAAAGACAAAGTCCAAGAGAAGAATTATTAACAGAGAGACCAGGGAGCTGGAGGGAGAGAACCATCTGAGACAGGCAGAAACACTTAATCTGGAAGAAGGATGCTCAAGCTCACTGGACAGTTAGAAACTGAGCAAGATGTAAGAATTTTAATCCTTCTTAATCAATGGATTAACACAACATACATTTCCCTGTAACTAGCTAAGATTTGGATAGTCTAGTCCTATCACACTATTTAACTCTTTTAACTAACTGTTCTGTATGTGAGATAAAACTTTCTATAGTTTAAGGTAACTGGAATAGGTGCCTTTCACTGGGAAGCTTTTGAGAGAAGGAAACCCAAATTTGAATCATGGAGGAGGCTAAGTAAAGATGGTTGTTAAAGGCTTTGGGGCTCATTCCCAAACCAGTTGTTTTAGAACACTGGTCAGCTGGAACAGAGACATGTGACTTAAAGATCAGGAGAAATGCAATGCTCGGGAGACCTCTGGGAAAGTAGTGTCATTAGAAGTGATCAGGTTATTTCAAGGCAAATATTGTTTCTCTGCTCTGTTTATTCTAATGGCCACCTTGTTGCCATATTTGACTATAACTGGGTGACAGAAGCTACAGCAATATCTTCAGCATAACTCTTTAAATGCACCTGAAAAATTTGCCTATACATGTGTGAAGTGAAAGTAAGACTCATTTGCCCAGGAGGAATCATTAAATGTGCCCCTAAATAGTCATTTGCCTATAATGGTTGCCTAAAGTTTGTGGGTGCATTTAAATACAAATGGACAGCATTGAAAGTTTGGCTACAAACACCAAAAACAAACATTAAGCAATTTTTTCCTGCAGAGCATTGCTGTCATATAATCTGATCATCAAGAAATCTTTCCAAGGACATCTTTGACAATGATAGAGTCAAAGAATGCACTTGTTCTGAAACAGCTACTTTATAGATTAATGGTATGACATTGCATCAGCACCATGTCCATTTTTTATTATATAAAAAGTAATCTTTTTGGTAATGATGCTGATTATCATCAAATATATCCAATTATTGTGTAATAAAAAAGGGTCCTAAGAGTCCTGCAGTCAGTTAGCTTCAATGGGAGTTCTGGGGTTGCAGGAATGAGGAAGGTTGTATTTGAGATTCATATACTGGACTAGGACTCAGGAGATCTGAATTCAGTTCCCAGCTCTGTCATGGGTGATCTTGGTCATAAAGTTCAGCCCCCAAAGAAAGTGTTCAACAGTTCACAAGCATTGAAAATAGATGTTTAGAATGTGACGAACTACCAAGTTACCTTCACTGTAGTTGTTTGGTCACTCATGCAGAAGCAGCAGGGGAGCCAGAAAGCATTAGTTCAGATTCATCAGGATCTCGGGGAAAAATGATTTTCCTCAAGTTATATTGTTATGGCACAGTCACCAGGTGACACTCTTACGCATAGCCTTCCAAGTTCTAACCAGAGGAGCAAACATTCAATCACAGGTTTACATGCTGTGGTGGTTTTAGCTTGATTAAGCAAGGTTCTGTGTAGAGGAAATTATCTTTGGAGGGGTATCTGTAAGCAGCAGGAGAGTTTGCTCACTGACTGTCTATGGTTAGAGTCAATTCTTGAGGCAGAGTTGCTCTCTGGGAACCAGGCATTGTTTTTGGGCAGAGATTCCTGAAAGCAGGGATTGCCTGGATGCTGTCTGATCACCTCTATTCCTGGACTGGTGTAAATAAAGCAAGTAACTCTTGAAATATACCCAGAGTCTGCATCACTGATTTCTCCTACATTGGAAAGATGACCTGTAAGGCCCTTAATATCTGCCACTACTGGGCAGAGAGTGAGAAGGAACAATATTAAAGTGCTAATTATATTTCCTTTTTAGTATTTTTATAAACACGTTTAAGTTTCAGCAAAAGAATTGCATTTCACCTTTAACGTAACATTGGGATCAGGTGTTGTTTATTTAAAGTAGCTTTTTGACAATACTAATAAATATAGGGAGACTAAAAACTTGGAGACACAAAAGTTACAAGTGTAGCATATTGTAATTTTTAGAGTGAACCCCAAAGATAAAATAGGGAAGGGGTCACTCATTTCATATTAAACATTGGGAAGAAGGTTTTATAAAGACCACCCTGGATATATTTTGTAGGAACTATGATCACAAATCAGACTGAATAGTTTGGCAATAGACTAACTTATAGGCCATTAGCAAAATGAGGAATTCACGCCTTTCTGTTGGAAAGGGAGCCCAAAAAAATGGAGGTGAAGTAGCTCTCCAGTCAGGAAAGCCATCTAATAAAGCCAATAGAAGCTTTTAACATGAGACTATTCTATACCTACATTTCCTTTCCTGATGACTATTTTGAGTTCTAAACCAGCTGATCTGAATAAAATGAAAGACATTGCATCCACTCAAGTAGAGCATTATATTTCCTAGAGAAAGCTCTGCATGTTCAATTATGTTGACAGAAATAATGTCATGATGAATGTTTTTCCATAAAATATTATCTGATGGAGTGCAAAGTACATGGTGACGGTCCAATGCATACATACAAATTACCAGTGAGAGTTATGCTTATGACTTCTGTGGGAACAGGGGTTAAAAAATGTATCATGTGGCAAGTATTTTTCAGAATAAAGGATGTGAATATAGTAACAGTGAATCTTGCCAAAAATCTTAGTACTTGCACTTATAATCCCATTTGTCTACAAATGAGTGATGTGTGTCCAATATGACTATTACAGAAGATACACACACAGCCTTACTCATAAAAGGGACCAATATAAGCTAGTTAACTGATAGTTACAAGACTGAGTTGTCAAAGTGTTGGATTCTTTTCCCATATTGATAATGACATTACAACACGTTATTCTGTTAATGTGTTGTATTGTAGGTGTTGTGATTATCAGTACTAAGGATCAAAGTGTGGTTACCTAACCACATAGCTTCATCTTAGATGAAAGGGGGGGTCCCTAGACTTTTTTTATATTCACATTTTTCTCCAGGTCAGTGATGGTGATATACAGCCTTGACTAAGCTCAAGTTTTAGGTGTGACCCAGAGCCTACTGAAGTAAATAGAAATAACTTCCATTGACTGACTTCAATGGGTTTTGGGATTCACCCTTATTAGTGTCTGCCTATTTATTGTTACTCCTTCCACAATATGAACCAGTCAAACCTGCCTCTTACTCAGGACTCATTGTAATCATTGAAAGCAAACTACTAACTGAAGGTAAACTACTCATTGACTATGGCTCTGTAAGCCATACTCCCATGCAGTTGGTATTACGATCCAGAAGTATCAACAAACACATGAAGGTAAGTGCTGATCACATGCAGACTGTCAGATTGATATGCCATTACTGTGACAAAAATGTACTGTCAAGTTCCCTCTTATGTGAAGTTAATCTTGATACAACGATGAGTTTTTTAAACACTGATTTTTTTCATTGCTAACCGCCCTGGAAGTGTTCTGCTCACTGAGAACCCAGATTGTAAGTCTAGATGAACCATAAATGATTCAAGCTGCTTGAATCTTCCTTTCCTTGATATTATTGTCCTGTCAAGCAATCTTTGCAAGCCTTCATCCACATTCCTAAATTAAGAAGAGTCCTGTTCGATATCCAGTGTGTTTCTCTGGATCACCAGCAGCAAGCAGACTGTAATAATACAGCTCTAAGAGATCTCTTGTGTATGTATGCACATGATTTATATGTTGTTTTGCCTAATCTATAAAGTTAATCAGTGAGGTAGTACAGGGCACACCAGATTAATAATTCATGAATTATTGGATGTGCTAAATGCTTCAAAGGCCACACAAGACACTTAGCAGCCCATTTCCAATACTCTGTCATGGTAAGTCTCCTTCAGCAAATAGAAGACTTAAGTAGCAACAGCTTGGATATACTGATACATATGTTGGTGGCAGATGGAAAGGTGAAGCAGATTTAGTCTCTGCTTTTCCCCTTGGTGGTCCTTTACCTTTGGATAACAATAGTATTATCTTACTATACATTAGAAGTGGAATAAAACAATGGTGAGTTAGTGATATCCCTAATGACTTTTGGCTAGTACTCTTATTGATCTCAATGCCCTGGCTAATTTTAAGTGTTGAACCCAATAGAGAAATTTAGAAGTTAGGCAAAGAGAACCTATCATATAGTCTTGAAATCCTATCCAGATTAATTTGCTGCTCTTATACCTTCTTGTGTCAAATTGGCTGACTTTATATTAAGGACCTGAGATTCTCAGGATTTCAGCTGTTGATCAATAAATACCATGGTGCTGAGCATCTGAGATTATAATATATAAAAATAAAAGGTAACAACTGATTAGTGGTCTGGTTTTAGCTGCTGACAATAAAATAGTGAGATGGGAGTAGTCAAGCTTGATTGCTTTATTAATCAAGTTACCTTTATTATTTTAGAATAGTCCAAAAGGAGAGGTATACAATACCCAACCTTTATGGAACCAAGCTTCCCATCAATGACACAAATGAGAGTTTGTACACATTTCAAATTGGCAAGCATATATAGCAATATTCAAGCCTCCCATACCAGTGGTGTTAGAATACTTTGATCCTGATCCTTGCTTTGGTGCTTGGACTGACTTTTCCACCTGACTTTGGTTCTTGAATCTGGCCCTGAACCTTTGCTCTAACTCCTAGGTCAGGACTCCTGCTCTGATCTTCAGCACTGTTCCTATCGTCTGGCTGCCGCTGCTGGAGAGCGGTAAATGAAGAGGATGGGTCACAGATACAGAACAATCTGGATCACTTGGTAAGCTAGGCAGAAGAAAACTGTGTTTTAAGCACAGTTAATGTAAATTTATACATCTGAGAACAAAGAATGTAGTCCATAATTATATTATGGGGGAGTCCATCCTGGGAAGCAGTGACTCTGAAAAGATTTGGGGGGTCATCATGGATAATCAGCTGAACATGGGCTTCTAATGCGATCCGGAGGCTAAGAGAGTTACTGTGATCCTGAGATGCGTAAATAGGGGAATTTCGAGCAGGAATAGAGGTCATTTGACTTTGGTGTTTGGCACTGGTGTGACTGCTACTGGAATACTAGGTCTAGTTCTGGTGCCTACAATTCAAGAAGGACGTTGATAAATTGGAGAGAGTTCAGAGAAGAGCCATGAGAATAATTAAAGGTTTAGAAAATATGAATAGTGATTTATTTTATTTATCTATTTATCTTAAAGAGAAGGTTAAGGGGTGACTTGATTACAGTCTCTGTGGGGAATGAATAGATTGAAGAGTCCACTATTAAATAACAGAGGTCTGACAATCCAATGTCTGGAAGATGCAGCTAGGCAAATTCTGACCTGAAATAAGATGTAAATTTTTAACAGTGAGAATAATTAACCATTGGAACAATTTACTAAAGGTCATGGTGGATTCTCCATTAGTGAGAGTTTTTAAAATCATGATCGGATGTTTTTCTAAAAGATATGCTCAAGGAATTGTATAACAGGCCATGGAACTTCCCCAAAACAGGAGGTCAGACTACATGATCACAATGGACTTTTCTAGCTTTGAAATCCATGAATCTTTGTTCTGACGACTGGCTCTGAATGTTACTGCTCTGGCCAGTAGGCATGACTGCCCAAGCCCTGGTCACGAGGAATATTAGGCAATTAAACTTTCCATTATTATTAGCTAAACTTTCCCACTCTTAGTAAGTATTATACAAAATACTACAATTTTTGCAAAGCGTGCTACTGGTTTGATTCACTCGGCAATAGGCCTTTCCTTGGACCATTAGGCTAAAGGACCCACTGTTAACAGTTACAAAACCTAATCACACTTTCATCCCATAATCTGGCTGTTGCAAACCCCCTTCTTTCTCTACTTGACCCTCTTGGCTGAGGAACTTATTAATTTTTAACATGGAAGTGAAAGATGCCAGTCATGATGGTGTCATCCACTCTCAGCATGGTGTCCTTCATGTGCCAGTCTAAAATTTGTCTTGGACTAAATTGTTCATTTTAGTGCAAATAAGCAATCCAAAACTTAACTTGTAGCTTTTCTGAGGCCATCTACAATATCCATTTTATTCTGAGGACATCTAAAAAGATGGTGATTATAGCGGAGGGTAAAATTAATCTTTTCTTGGTTTTTTAGACTCCATTCAAGCTCACATAAAATATCAAATCAATCAAATCTGCATCTTGTCTATTGCCTAAGAATTCCATCTTGATGACTATTTCTTTAAATGTAGACAATATATTGAGAAGTGTCAGTCCAGGGCAGCCTGCACTTTTTTAAAAAAAACTAATCCAGGTTGATTGACAGGCAGCTCTCTCATCCCTGATTATTTCTCTACAGATGCTGACTTCTTTGGTTACACTCATAGGTAAACGCTCTCCATTAGTATCTGGCACTGGTTTTCATCCCTTGCTCTCAATAAGCATGCAAAAAAACAAAAAACACCACCACCTACTCACAACCCTGCGCTTTCTCTCAAATTAACTGCTATGTTAGACCCAAGCCAAGAACAACATTAGGGAATATGCAAGGAGAAACGATACATGAAAAATATATGATTAGCTAAATTTTCTTTAAAGCCACTGTAATGAAAACAGCATCTTTGTTTTTCAAGAGTTTGAAATTGCAATTACTAATACAGATTAATCTGAGGCATCTGGCTAATTTAATTTATTTCAGTGATTTAAGGTTTTTTCAAACTTAAAGCTCTTAAGTTTTATGTTTGCAAATACTTCAAACAATACATACTACTGAGGAAACAGAGATTTGAATAATAAATCCTAGAAAGTACTGCACTGTTGCTCATTAAAAAGACTGCTTTTCTCCTTGAACCTTAGAAAGGTAAGGCTGGGATGGACTGAGAGGTCCTCTTCATCCCCCTGTGCTGTGGCAGGACCACGTATGTCTACAGGTATTGGTCTAACCTGTTCTTAAAAGCTTCCAATGACAGGGATTCTCCCTTGGTAACCTATTCTAGAGCTTAACTATCCTTACAGTTAGAAAGTTTTTCCTAATATCTAACCTAAGTTTCCATTGCTGCAGATTAAGCCCATTGTATCTCATCTTACCTTCAGTGGACATGCAGAACAATTGATCACAGTCCTCTTTATAGCATCTCTTAACATATTTGAAGACTTATCAGGCCACCGCTCAGTCTTCTTGTCTCAAACCTAAAATGCCCAGTTCTTTTTTAGCTCTCTTATAGGTTGGGTTTTCTAAATCTTTTTTTTTTTTCCATTTTGTTGCTGTCCTCTGGGCTCCCAACTTTGTCCACATCTATCTTCAAGCATGGCACCTAAAACTGGACACTAGTCCAGCTGAGGCCTCACCAATGCAGAGTAAGATGGAACAATTCCCTCATGTCTTACATTTGACACTCCTGCCAATACACTCCAGAATGATATTAGCCTCTCTCATCACCATATCACATTATTTGCTTATATTCACTTTGTGATCCACAGTAACCCTCAGATCCCTGGAAGTCTCTTTCAAAGGAAGGCAATCACTTGGATTTTTAAGATAGAAAAAGATTAGAACTGAACTAGTTTGCAACTGCAGTGGAAACTAGATATCAGGTTTCTACTCTCCCAAGTATTCTACACTTGTTCCTTTGACATAGATTATCAGTAATTTTCAGTGATTGCTTGCAAAACAGAACAGTTGTATCTCATTTCAGGAGTATTCTGATAAACAAACCATTTGGAAGAAGTTTCTTTGAGTTGCTTTCTCAGCTACAAAATCTTTGGATCCATATTTAAGGACCTTGCAGTTTTGCCCTTAATTACTTTTGACTGCTCATAAAAATCCTGTATCTTGGGGTATTGCCAACCAACATCTGCTGTGTAGGGTCAGATTGACCCTGAAAAGTGGGAAGATGTGGCAAGTAATAAATTACAAATGGAGGGCTGCACAGCACCAGGGTGTCAGAGGCTGAAGAGTGATGGTTGAGAGTGGAAAAGAAAGAGTGAAGAAAACGCAGCAGACGTCAAGCACTAGTAGAGCACCACCTTTATCTGCCCTGTGCTTTGTGCCTGCATTATCTGGGGCGAGGACAGTTACTTGAGACTAGAACTTTTTAGTCACCTGCGATGCTACAACATAAAACATAGTAACTGAACTGCTTTAGCTCTTAGTCCTTGGAGAAGGACAATTGCCACGGCTAAGTTCGGCAATTATGGAAGAACAGTTCCAGCAAACATATCCAACAGCCCAAGTGCAATATGAACACCTGCTATCTAAAACTATGTAGTACTAACCAGGAAGATGTCAGTATTATTCTGATGTATCGAGGTTGACTTGAGTACTGAATAACTTCGGGTACGTCCAGACTACTCGCAGGATCGGCGGGTAGCAATCGATCTATCTGGGATTGATTTATTGCATCTGGTTTAGATGAGATAAATCAATCCCCGAACGCTCTGCCATCGACTCCGGAACTCCACCAGGGTGAGAGGCAGAAGCGGAGTAGATGGGGGAGCCGCAGCCATCGATCCTGCACCGTGAGGACGGGAAGTAAGTCGATCTAAGATACGCAACTTCAGCTATGAGAATAGTGTAGCTGAAGTCAATGTATCTTAGCTCGATCCCCCCACCCCAGTGTAGACCAGGCCTTCCAAACATCTGGAGAAGCTGAACCAGTGGGGGAGGGAAATGGACAGGTCATATTTGGAACAATAGGTAGTTGTCCACACATAAAGGAATGCCATAAGATTGCCTTAACAACAGACTTCCCTTCCTTATAAAGATAAGATGAGCCAGTGGATCAAGGCAAATAATGAGAAAAGGTGCACTGCAGATTACTACCTTCTTTCTAAGTCTTTGGACAGCACTCCATTTACGGGGATCCTTACCTAATGTTTGAATCCATTTCAAAGAGTCAATCACAACACCAAATTTTCCTAAAGCTGTACACATCAAATCTGGTTAGAAGCTCTCTCTGCAATGAGTGACAAAACCAACATACCGAGAACCCCTCTAAAAGTGCATGACATTGAACAACCATATAGTATTAGCCATTGCTTGTCTCCCATTGATAAATCCCAGCTGGCTGGGACTGACCAAGGAATGATCTCTCACTCCCAACTTATCTCTTTTTTGAGCACTACTGCAAAGATTTTCATGTCATTCTTTGGAGCCATGTGCCTGACAGAGTTACTCATTGTTTATGGATTACAATATCCCTCAATATCTGGAGGGATCTGGCCACCTAGCCCCATATGCAACCACAATGTCTTTCCAGTGCTAACCTACACCTGCCTGTAAGCAGTATATTTAACTCCACATCAGTCAAAACAACCTTAACTCTCAGACATTGCAGTATCAAAAACACCCCATTCTGGTGCCTTAGAAACACCACAGGGCAGTCACTCCCAGGCCCTCTGTGCAAACAAGCATCACAGTGTTCATGAGGAGTATTCCGTATATGCATATACCGGTATGTTGTCTGCACTGGCATGGACAACTATGCACAATGTCCTATGCAAATTATACATATGGGATTCTTAAAAGTAATATACTGTACAAGAGAGCTTGGGATTAGATTTCCTCAGAATATGGGCACATGTTAACGCTGTTCTTATACTTTGTGTACACCCTGGACAGTATATGTCTCTATATTGGTATATTTCTATGTAAGAGGCAAACTATCAAGGTCAAAATATATAAATATTTTGTACTGTAATGAACTTTGTTGCCACCTACTTTGCATGACCTTGATACTTGATGTCTTGCAGATAGCAAAATGCAAATAAACAAATTTCTGTTTATGCGAACGTATACACACACTCTTCAGACCAGAGGAGGCTGATCTGAAGCCTGAAATAGAACTTCCATCAAAGATAAATTTCAATGCCAATGTGAAAGTTCATAATATTTTATTTAAAACTATAACACCCCTTCCACAACTGTCTAACCTAATATTAAGTAATTCATGTTTCCAAAGGCTGCAGTATTTATTTGTTATTGACAATATCCACCTTCGCTACAGAAATGTCTTGGAACCATAGTGCCTTCTCTAGTTTATAATTAAACTTTGGCAACGTCTCAAAGCTCAGATGTGCCCTTTACCAAAATATATAGTGACCGAACTCTAAAGAAACTGAACACATGCAATGAAAAAAAAAAAGTGTTGAACTTTTGGAAACTTAACCTTCTTGTTTTGTACACAAGCATTTAAAGTATATTTAAATTAACTTCTTTTTAAAGCTGCCGGTCTAATTTAACAGCATAGGTTTTTGTAACTTTTATGGCTATTTAGCTGTTACTTCTCAGACAAAAAAAAGAGACGAGTCAATATTTATTAATAACAGAATGAGGAAGGATTATAGTATATGCACTTGATAGTTTCAGTGCTGCCATTTTAATTTGTCAAAAAGTTTCGTATTTCTGTCAAGGTGACTCATACTGGTACTAAAAGGACTCCCAGCTACCTCCTCCAAGCACTTAAAGTATTCCAATTGCAGTGGATACACTGAATACTTCCAACTACACCTTTGAAGGGGATGAGGACAAAAGAGAGGAGTTACAAATCTCCCAGTACTAAGGATTCAATCCTGCAAGGGGTTCAGGTCATAATCACTTTTCAAGAGGCCCTGATCCTGCAACCCTTACTCATACAGGCAGTCCTTATTCATTCAAGTTTTCATTGATTTAAGATGGGACAAATTGCATGAGTAAGGACTACTCATGTGAGTAAGGGTTGCACGATCAGGCTCGTAGTAAATGAGAATCAAATGAGCTCTGCACTTCTGGGAAGTAGAAGATACCTTGGAGGATCAGGCCCTAGGGGAGTTCATAGTCTTCTTTTCATATGTGAAAATGTGACTTCCATTGATGCTAGTGCCAATGGGAGATATGCAGGTCTATCAAGAGGTGATTAGAACTTATTGCATGATTCCTAATGGAACATCAGGGATGATTCCATAATAGATACTGACAAGGCTTGCTGAGGAAAGAATGCACTGTTAATACATCTGTTATTACTGTTGGTCCTGCCAATATGAGTTTAATGACACAAGAGCAACAAAATACACTCTAAATGTCACAATTTGACTTAATTGCAAGTTATTCTAGCTCTTTGAAATACCAATAGTTAAATTACACTCTGTACCTTTATGGGGCATAGAGGGGAAGACTATTTCCTGCTCCACTTCCATTATATACTCTGATTCTCATTTACGCTGTTATCCAGCTCCATACACTATTCTGGCAATGTAAAAGGCCTTTAAATGGGGCATAAATTATAGTTACATCCATTTTACATCGTCAGTGGTGTAAAGTGACCAATTTGTGTGTATCAGACCTCTAGTCTCTGAAGCATGTTCTATCAAAAATTACTTTTTGTGTGTATTTCTTAAACAGTAGATAAAGTATTTGAACTTTAGCCAACATCTTAGGGTTTTTGGTAAATGCGCAATGGGAAATAGCAAATGACAGGAAATCAAAAGGATGTAAAATATATTTAGTGCCAAATTTTGCCCTCATGTATGCAGTTGCTGTTTGCCAGTTTAACTTCTGCAAGAGTACATCAGAAATTGTCTCAGTTGCATAGATCATCCACTTAAGCCTAAATTCTAGACCCCTGTAAAAAGCACAAGTAAATAGCCCTTGATTAAAATCAGGCCCCCAAAGTGAAGAGTACTGTGTATGCTCCCCAAGGATGAGGAGCCAATGAACTGATATAAGATCTGTGCATTAAATTCCTCTCTGTGTGGCAAGGGCAGGGCTGGCGCTTTCATTTAGGCGACTTAGGCAGTCGCCTAGGGCACCAGCATTATGGCGGGGGCGGCATTTTGCCAGAGAGAGTGGCAGGAGGCTCCGGTGGAGCTGCCGCAGTCGTGCCTGCGGAGGGTCTGCTGGTCTCATGGCTCTGGTGGACCTGCCGCAGGCATTTCTGCGGATGGTCCGCTGGTCCCGCGGCTCGGGTGGACCTGCTGCAGGCATGCCTGTGGCAGCTCCACCAGAACCACGGACCAGCGGACCTTCTGCGGGAATGCCTGCGGCAGCTCCACTGAAGCCGCGAGACCCGCGTGTGGGGCGGCGAAATGGCCCGGCGCCGGTCCTGGGCAAGGATAAGCCAGTAGATGTATATATTCATGAACTCATGGCAGAGCCAGCTCCAGGCACCAGCCCAGCAAGCAGGTGCTTGGGGCAGCCATGGAGAAGGGGTGGCACATCTGGTTCTTTGGTGGCAAGTCCCTCAGTCCCTCTCAGAGCAAAGGACCTGCCGCCAAATTGCCACCAAAGGCTGCAGTGGGGGCAGTAGAGTTCCCACAGATCACAATCATGGTCTTTTTTTTTTTTTTGCTGCTTGGGGCTGGCCCTGACTCACGGACCCTTCCCTACCCTTTCAAATTTCTTTTGCACTGTTATAAAAAAGGCAGTGTTCAGTCTCACATTACTATAGTGAGACATGCAGCAAAATTGTCTTAAACTGCCTGGGCCCATGGAGGGGAGGGGAGGGTCTTAGATCTTCATTGGTTCACTGCTCAGTTGTATAATGCACACTTAAGGGTTAAAAAAACAAACACTAAGAAAACAAGCCAAGATCCATCTGGGACAACAGTTGGGGTAGAGGAATTGGGAAAAAAGCTGCCAAAAAGGGTGAACTGGAGGGAAAATAAAGGACTAACTCAAAGTGTCACTTTTGCTAAGTGACAGAACAACTCCACAATGACCAGCATAAATTAACTGTGCCAATGACAGGTATAACTTGATCTTTAAACTTAAATTTGACTTTTAGCTTGCCACCTCTCTCCTTCACCATATTGATTATTGTCACTTCCTCCCCGACCTGTACTATTCATATGGTCTTCCTTAAGTCCATTCAAAATGAAAGGTCAAATGCCTTATTTCTTATTCATTGATCTGACCAAGTCAATCATTCTGAATCATTTTATTGTCTTCCCCTTCTTCCACCTCAAGTTCAAGCCTCTCACCCTTACCTGAAGCTCTGCCACTCCTTACTTATCTAAAGGTGCGACCGGGTAACAAACATCATATTTCTCCCACTCCAACAATGAGGCCAAGTTTGTTATCCTATTTGCCCAAGTGTCTTGTTTTCTTGCACACAACTCGCATTGAAAATGGAATGGGAACAAGGCTGCCCGGGGGGCGGGGGGGCAAGAGGGGCAATTTGCCCCAGGCCCTGGGCCCCATAGGAGCCCCCATAAGAGTTTTTTGGGGCCCCTGGAGCGGGGTCCTTCACTCGCTCTGGAGGCCCCGGAAAACTCTAGTGGGGCCCAGGCCCCTGGAGCTTTTTCTGCTCTGGGTCTTTGGTGGCAATTTGGCAGCTGGGGGTCCTTCCAGTACTTCGGGCAGCTGGTCCCAGGGCAGGACTTTGGTGGCAATTCAGCGGCGAGGGGTCCTTCCGGCACTTCAGTGGCGGGACCCGGGGCAGGTTTTTGGTGGCAATTCAGCGGCGGGGGGTCCTTCCGCCCCAGGACCCACTGCCGAAGACCCCAGGCCCCTGAATCCTCTGGGTGGCCCTGAATGGGAACGGAGTCTCTCCCCATCAAGGCTCCATTGAAAATACCAGTCTCTGTTTAGACTCTAGAGAGTTTTATTTGTTTCTATTTTCAAACTGATAATAAAGTGAATTTTTAAACTGATTCATGAGCATAAACACACTGGATTAAAGAGCAAGTGCAGGTGATGGCTAATGTTATTATGCCACGCAGAGTCATGTGGTTTATGAATGCTCTTCTTCCCCTATGAATTTTGAAACTAAATGGACATCTTCTTCTCTCTATATTAATCATTTTAATAAAATTTAGCATTTATGCAGATAATCCAGCAATAATTCTGTGACCTAAATTGGACTACTTAATTTAAGGCCCAGTCCAGGAAGGTGCTGAGTACCCTTAATTTCCATTGACATCAACTACAAGTTACTAAGGGCCCAGTCCTGGAGGAGAAATGAAGAGATGACTTTACTGTAAGTCAAAGAAATGTATTTAAAAGGAAGGATGGTCTAGTGGTTGGGGCACTGGTCTAGGATATAGGTTCAATTTCCTGCTCAGCCCTGGACTTTGTGTGACCTTGGACAAGACACTTAGCACCTCTATGCCTTAATTCCCAATCTGTAAAATGAGATAACACTTCCCTAACACATTAAAGGTTATGTGGTGCTTTGAGATTGACAGGAGAAGAGTACTATATAAGAAAGAGCATTATTACTGACTGAAAACTGGTCAGGCCCTTATTAATTCATTCTGCAGTTTCTGAAGCACTAGTTTTAGCCACAAACTGAAGAACCATTATTTTGGTGGGAAGCAGCACAGTTTTAAGGCTCCCCCACCCTCGCCATACAACTTAGTTTTGCTGGAATATCACTCCCTGCCTTCACCATATACTTTAACTCATAAGTACACCCAGAGTACTTTAAATTGTTGCAAATAAATTTGGGGTTAACTTATATTTGATCTATGATTGTATAATCAATATTTAATAGTTATGCAAATATTCATTGTAAAAAAACAGATACAAATTATAAACTCTAAGTTGTTTAACCATTCACAATTTATGCGTAAGGATGGTGCAGGTGTAGACTAATGGATTAAGTAACCAAAACATACACAGTAACACATTAAAAAAAGTTCTGTTTAAAAATGAATGAGCAGAGGCTTGCGGTTTTCTAACCCAAAATTCAGGTTGTTGCTTCTGAAACTACTTGATAAGCAGTTGGAGTCTCATTGCATATATGATATAGAATTTGTCACTTAGGCATGCCAATGTAAGACCTAAAATCATTAGGGTGAATCACAATGCCTTTTAAAAAAAGGCTGAGAAATACACACCTATGGGCCAAAATTATCTGAAGAAATGGGAAACAGTATACTTTTGCTTTTTGGAAGTCAATGACACATGTAACAATCTACCATTACAAATTGCTCAGCATATTAAGAACTGCAGGGACCAATTGATACAAACTTGAAGTAATTAAACAATTATAGTGAAATCAGAAGGCAACTGTGAGATGAAAATGAAAATCTAAGATCTAGAGAGGAGTGAGACAAGGTTGTAGAATGTCACTGACTTCATTCAAGCACTTATAGCAAGAGGAAGTTAAAATCGGAGAAACAGAAGACAGTATTAAGTTAAACAGATGAATATTTGCTATGCAGAGGACAGTGTGGGGTTGATTCAAAAGAAGGTCTGAAGGTAATGAAGATTAGCCCATATTCATAGTTAGAGTTGAATATTGACAAGACAAGCTATAGTAGTATGCAAGAATCTTGGGAAGACATGCAAAATTCTAATATGGCTGTATAATTTACAGCAAATGAGAAAGTACTGCTACTTAGGAAGCATCATTATAGAAGACAGGATACTCAAGTCAGCACAGAATAGCAAGAACAAGAGATGTTCTGAAAGAACAAATTCTGAAGACTAAATTCTGTCTTGAAAATGTACATTTTATTTGTGTTAAAGTATGGTTGTGAAACATGGACATTCAAAAGAAACTACAATCCTTCTAATTATAGTATTATACAAGAAATCTGAAGATATCAGACCACGTAACCACCAAAAAAGTACTGGAGCTTATTGGAACTCAGCAAACTAGTCAGACCTTATGAAGAAAGATTTTATTTGAAGAACACATTTTAAGGAGTCTAGTGGGTAATGTATATTTATGGACACTGGAAGAGAAAAATGATGATGAAGAACAGGAGGCAGAAAAAGAAGATTGTAGACGAACAATGTGGTGTCCTGGATGGATCAAAGAACTATTCATCCACAAAGATTAGCAGAGGGATCATATAGAATGGGCTACCCAACGGTTTCAAACCTTTAGTAATGGAAATACCCCTTAAGTAACCTGGTTATCTTCAGCAAAGTTCCTTCAGGAATATATGTCCTGTTTTCATCTTTTGTTTGGGGAAGGTAGGCTCCCCCAATCTTTCCTCTGGCTATCATTTGCACTTTATTTCCTATTTCACTTGACACAAGCTATGGTACTTCTGAACTGGACCAGTATTTTGTACTTTAAAGCACTCATTATGTTAGCAGATTCTTTTGGGATTACTTATGGAGTATCTCTGTCAAAATAGTCAGCTTGTTTTCTAATTACTAGCTCAAGTCCTTTCCCTACATATTCTGCATAGAATAAGCCAAATTAATCCCAGGTGTGTGTCCAGTGAAGTTACACCAATGATAAATTTAGCCCAGAGTCATTCTGTGGTCTTGGATTTCTGAGATGCACCTGTTCCAAGTGGTGTTCTTCCTATGCCAGAGAGCAGATTTGTATACAGCTCCACTAATGGCAAGGAAAAGCTTTATTATACTTTATAATACCACATATATACTGCAAAAAACATTTCTATCACTAAGCATTGTGTTGAACTGCTGCAGGCAGCTTCCCTGTCACTCTGCCTGGCCTTCACTCCACTGAGATTTGATCCAGGACTGGCGATAACAAATAACTGTTCCTTGATGCTGCTGGGGGCTACCCTTAAACCAGCTGTGCACCCATCCCCTCCCCCCAATCACAGTGTAATCCTGGGACTGTATAGCACAAGGACATTTTGTTTTCTGCAGAGGACTTTCATATTTTGATTTAAAAAAACATGCCAAAAAAAAAAAGCACCTAGCCCAGGCCTTTACCAGAATTGGGGGGAGGGGAGGGAGGGGGAGGGGGGAAACAAAACAAAAACCCACCATACTCAAAACAACCACCAAAGGGAAAACAAGTCAGCAGCTGCTAATCAGCTCAATTGGAAAAGAAAGGTGGTTTTAGTCTCAAACTACAAAAAAATTGTTCCAAACAGAACTTCTTCCTTCCCAACCATGAGCCCTTATCAAACTCCTTCCTCTTCAGAAGCAGAGGTAAACTCAAGGTTATTTCAGAGCAAGAGGTGTGTGGGGGGAGTGGGTTCCAAAACTGAGGCCCCCCTCATAAAGACCACCAAATGCAGCAGCTCCTCCCTCTTTTATACCATAAGACTCCATCTCAAGTCCATTTGCTGCTCCTCATGGGCTATGTGAAAGGTAGGAAACATGCTTCTGGAAAATCATTCCCACCAGAAAACCCTTCCCAGGTTGGAAGTCAGAATCCTGTGCTAGGCAAGGCAGCTCCCAGAAGAACTGGCAGGGCTGAGAAGAGGAAAGCCATTTAACATTCCTTGAGGGGTGGTGCAGAGGGACTCATCTATCCATTGGAGTGGGAGACAGGCTTTGATGTTTGCCTAGAAGTCCCGTAAGGAAGCAATATCCTGAGATAGGGTAGCAGAAAATCTAGGTAGGCAACAACAGCAGACCTCCTTCTGCAGGCATAGTCTGAACTAAACCCTACACAAACCACACTGTTCAGATTCTCAGCTCCGGATCTAATTAGGTCTTATAAGACATACCACACATCTGTTTGTTCAGGGCTCATTTTCAGTAATTTAGATGATTGAATCACTTTGAATGGGAATTCTCTCATGTGGAAAGGAGGGGAGGTCCACTGCTCAGAACATTTTAGATTGGACAGGAGACTAGAAAAATGTCCTGTAAGAAATCTTGGCTGGGAGAGGGAAATGCCTGCTAGAAATTAGAGACAGCCAAAAACCCTATTGATCTATGAAGTTACATAATCTCTATTAATATTCTTCTTTAGATACTTTAAATGTGAAAAATTTAATAACTAGTTCTATATTAACTTTCATGCAGAGACAAAACAATTCTGTGCTGCACGGCTTAAAAACTACTCCATATGGTTTATGTTGGCATGATGAGCTCATTATGGAAGAGTAAAAGCATAGCTGATGGGCTTCAGTGCACTGAGGACACTAATCCAAGGTATGACTATAGCTAATAACACCCCCCCCCCCTCCAAAAAACACTTTCAGCCATCCTGCACAGCCTCTTCCTCCCACAGATAAACTCTTGTATTCCTCCCACATTAGGAGGCCTAAAATGCAGGAGTGGGAGGAAGGCCAATTGACCTGGCAATGATTGAGTTTCCTGCCTGTTTACCTGCTTTTGTGTTATTGCTTAGTCTGGGCTTCCTCTGACCATTAGGCCCAGATCTCCCAAGATTCCTGTCTAATCTACTTTTTGGCAGTCTTCTGTCCATTAATTGAAATGGTTAACTAAACATACCAGATATATAATTGGTGTAAGCAGCACCCACATGTTCCTGTGGACGTATATCCATATGTACTTGCCTTTCCTGTCAATTGACAGCACTGTATTAAAGCCTTCCAGCCCCTTAGTGACTATATATTTGCATTCTCAAGGTTTAACATCTGGCTTTTAAAATTGGTGCTTTAGGGATTTATTTCAGGAACCTGTACTAAAAATATACACCAGTGTTAATAATCCTTTTATAATCCCAGGAATCTAAAACAATCTGGGGAAATGGGGAAAATCCTCATATTAGAGTTCAAACATGGGTGAGTGCTTTTGTTATTGCACAAAAATGCCTAAAATATTAATGACTGATTTTGCACTGACTTACAATCAAAACAAACATGGGGTGTTCATAGGTAGGAAGCATTTCTTTAGTTTGTGCATAGCATGTTTCAAATTGTTCATTTTAATAAAAAGTCTTTAAATGGAGTGAAAGTATAGAATACAAATTTATTCAGATGGAAAATCAAGAACCTGCATAGTTAGGTATAAAGGGCTCAGCTGAGGATCTGGCTCATAGTAACCCAGGACCAAATTCATCCTTTGTGTATTTCCTTGGATGGCACCCAACTTACATGCTGCATGGAACTGGCTAAACATTTTCAGTCATTGTTTGTGAATGTCTTTTCAAAAGATGTATTTTGTAAAGGCACAAAAAACAAAAACAAAAACAAAACAAAACAAAAAAAAAACCCAAACCTACAACCACGCCTTGTAACAAGGTGGCTTGTCTATTAAAGGCTAGAGGGCATGTCGCTAGCCAACTCTGATTAACCCAGATGTCCCTCCATAGTAGATTAGCTGTTTCCCTACAAAGATCAGCAGGAAGTTGCACTGAAGGATGGAAAGGTCAGCGGACTGTAAAGAGAAAGGAACAGGGTGGGTAGCAGGCTCCTGCAGGACATGTTCTGGCACCTACGGAGTTCAGGTCCAGATGGAGTATAAACTTGTGTTCTGGTAGTGAACTATTTTGACCCTGCAAAGAAAGCATTTTCAGGGGAGTACAGAAAGGGCTTAGAGCAAGTAATCTCCAGCAGAGAAGCTTGGGACTACGGGCACATCTATGCTGCCTGCACCAAAATGCTGCACTGTAATTCCCATGCATGGACACTGTGGACCTTTAAGTTTGCACCCGCAGCATCCACACAGAAGAGTTACACTTTGAGGTGTGGTGCAATTCATGTCCCGTGTTCTCTGCACTGTGGGGCAATGTAGACATGCCCTTAGACCACAGTGAAATAGAGAGGCAGCAGTAGGCTCCAGCAGAGAAACTGGAGGAGTGAGGCAACAGGCAAGAAAGGTTGAGGAGAATGGATGACTTGAAAACTTCAGTTCGAATGTTTGATAACGTATAGCAGCATACAAGGAGGGATGGGAATGGACAAAACCATTTTTAAGTTTGAAAAGCGAGCAGTGGGAAACAGAGGCAGCGCACTGCAGAGTGACCTCTGGCTATGAGGCGGTGCTTGGGAGACAGCTGACCCTGTTACTAACATCTTTGTAAAGTATGCGCTATATGAAGAAAACAGCCTAAACCTCAAAGGATGAATTTGGCTTAGGAGTGGGACCAAGAATGACTCTGGGCCACTGTACATAATAACTTCTGTAACTGTTACTACTCAATTTTTAAATATACTAAATATTTAGCATAATATGCTAAAACCTTCAGTAATCCTTTACTTACTTCAGTTACGTAAGTATTTTTTCATGCAATAGTCTAATAAAGTGACCTTCAATTATCATTAAAATGCACATTGTGTTCTGATCTTTTACCCATAAACAAATACTAATTTTTAGCTGCCTCTTACAATTTCAGCAGGGGAGGAGATATGTTAAGTGTGCATGACTTGACAGCAAAGTCAGAATTACACAATAACCATACTGCATATTCTTGAATGGATCTCATGTACTTCTCACTGGCACATCCTGCTTAAGGCCATTTTATTGCTAAAAATAAAGGTTTTTATACAGGCTCTTGATTGGAAGGAATGGAGCTGAGTTTTATTTGCTTTAAGTCTGATTAACCTGGTTTAAGTGCCTCAAGTTTTACTTATCTACTTAAGATCTTTCTTATATAAGTATATACTGTAAGCCAAACTTGAGGCACTTAAACCAGGTTAATCGGACTTAAAACAAATCTATAATTATGCTAGTCTAAAAAATTGTTTCCTCTTGCATAATTTTTTCAGGAAATGTTGATCAGGCACAATAGAGAATGTTAAAAACCAAAGGTGGATTTCCTATGACTCTTGCAGATTTATAAGGAAAAAAAGATAGTGGAGATTTAATTTATCCATCAATTGAAATAATTGCTTCCTATTTGTGGCCTATTTCTGTTGTAACATTAAATCATTACTGTAAGCCACACATGGATTACTTTAAGGGAGATAGTGAATCACTGAGCACTTTTTATTGTTTTCCTTCTGTATTGCTTTTTCAGGCTATCCTTTGTTGCCTAAAAGAGGGAACATAATGAAATATGGCTGCTTTTTGCTCCCTCCTCGTGAAGCAGTGTAGGTATTGGTACTGGTAGTCTTTCTCTGTATCTCTAAATGAAAAGAGATAAGGTGACAAAGATCTGAAAAACCCCTTCAGCCTCATTCTCTAGAAAAGAAGTAAAAATGACAGTAGGAGAAGAAGGAGTACACTGATTATGATAAGAAAACTTGTGGGTAGACTTAGACTATGTACCTATTAATTTAAATAGAGACTTAATTCCACGCATACCTAGTCATTAAGGCATCCAGGCTCCCTTCGCTTCCACTAGTGAAATGGAGTTATAACCTGAGGAGCAGGCCACAGGGCCACATGCTCTCTAAACAGTAGGACATCTTCTAGAACAGTGCTTCTCAAAGTGGTGGTCTGCAGACCGGTGTCGGTCCGCGAGCCATCGGCTGCCGGTCCGTGGCGAGTTTCCTCATAAAAGCGTTGAATAGGATAAAATATGGCACCGGTCCCTGACACATTGGAAAAAAAATTGCCAGTCCCCCACATCAGACAGCTTGAGAAGCACTGCTCTAGAAAACCATTACAAGCCATGCATGGATCAAAAAAAAGAAAGGGGTTGGGGATCCTGCCAATCCTCCATCAATCCAAGAACCCAAACGAAGGGAGGGAGAGTGCTTGTCAGTTACCACCTGTACTGGAGACTAGATTCAGGGGCGGGAAATAGTAAGTTGCAGGGTCTATACCTTACCCAAAAGTAAGGCAAGCCAGAGCTGTGTGGAGAGGGACTGCAGGAGGCGAGAGCTGCTGTGCGGGGGAGTTTATGTATTGGTACTCTGCACCTTTTGAAATATGCCCCTCCTTTGGTTTTTCTGGGTGGCGAAGGGGTAAAGGGGTAATTTGAGTCAGTCATTCCCGAGAATGTATAGCCAGTTCATGTTTAATTTGATTTGGTAGGCTTCAGGCTGGGGTTATTAGGGAAGATTATAAAATAAAGCTTTCTGAGATCATGTGCTATGTTGCTATGGTAATCTTTTAGGATTCTAGTCTGGCTGTGTTCCTATGGTTCAATGATCACTGTTTGTAGGGAAGCATGTTATGAACAAATTGGAGGGGCCTCCATAGCTGCTCTATAGGAGTAACTATTTTCTGACTATGAATAGCCAGCACTAGGTCACATCAAGAAGTGGTGACTTCAGTTCTCACTGGACATGTTTCACTTTCCTCCACCCCAAAGTTTGTAATTCTTACTTAAGTTTGTTTTATGCTACTTATTTTCACCACTATCCACAGTGAAACTTCTATCTGAAGTTATAACTTGAGCGGAGTGAAGATTTTTTCAACCACATTTTTTTCAGTGAAAAATGCAGGTTTGGTGATATGTGAACACTTTGGGAATTTGTGTTGATTTAGTTTAATTTATTTTTCCCTCAAACCAAAACAACTTAAGAAACCAAAATCTTTTGTTCTGACATTTTCAAAATGAAATGTTTAGATTTGTTTAAAAAACCTTTCCTTTAAGGTTTAAAAAAAAAAAAAAGGAAGGAAATTTTGAAAAGTTTAACTCAAAACAAAACATTAAAACAAAAAAGTTTTGGACTAATTTTATTTTTAAAACTTGTTGATTTGCCAAGACTTCCAAATTTCATTTTTGATTTGATCCAAAACAATTTTTTTTGAATTGTCAGTTCGCTAAAAAAATCCATTTGCCCAGCCCTAATTATCACACATTCATTTTTGTAGGGGCAATTGCTTCTCCCATTGCCTTTTTTTGTTAGGGACTTGATCCAACTGAACTTGAAGTCAATGGGATTCTATCCATCATTGCAATGGGAGTTGATCAGGACATCTTACCTTGTTACAAAGCATCTTGACTTATTACCAAACCAGTATCTTAGGCTGCTGCTAGGTGCAAAGTGTACCACATTCAGGAGAACTGTGGCCTACTTTGTGTGTCCCCATGCATTTTAAGCACACTTTGCTATGTACATTGCCTCTTTGCTACAAATGGAGCCCAGCGTTTTGCTAGACTCTAGTAAGCTGACAAATGTCTACAACTTGGCTCAGTCTGTGGAATAGTGTATCGTGTCAGTACTTCTGTACTTATTTAAATTTTAATTTACTGGAAGAATTGTTATAGTTCAATGGAATTTTAGCAGTAATGCGGCTGATAGTGTAAGGAATGGAGAAGAAAACAAATTCCCCTACCAAAGTATGAGTCCTTTTATTGTGAAGAACAGCAAAATACTGCATGGACCAGTGAGAACCCGCTGAAGCAGTAGCTTGACATGGCTGGGGTGAGGGAAATTCATTCCACTTTTGTGCGCATGTGCCCAAAAACTATGAGTGGCTGAAGCTGTTTATAAAGAAGTATATGGAGGATAACTAGTAAAAGATACTGACACGTCTCTGACCAGTAATTCAAAGTAACTATTTAGTGGTATTTTCATTTGCAGAATGACTCATCTTTATACAAGCTATAAAGCTCTTGGGTGAACACAGATAATCACCAAATGACAAAGGTTACAGAATATACAGACAGTCTATTTAAAGGGAGAAAAAAAAAAAAGGTACTGGGATTGCCACTGGCCCTTATGTGAATGCACGGGGGGCCTTCCCCTGCCCTTGTCCCCTCTGTGCAAGGCCAAACATAACTGCATCCCTTGCAAAACAACAGTGTAAAGCAGTGGTGCAAGCAGAAATCATTTCTTGCTGGCAGGGCCAGCTCCAGCTTTTTTGCTGCCCCAAGCAGCGAAGCAGAAAAATAAAATAAAATAAAATAGAATAAAGCCAATCTGCAGCACTTCGGCGGGAGCTCAATCGTGCCACTTCGTTCTTCGGTGGCAATTCAGCAGTGGGTCCTTCGCTTCCTCTTCCTCTTCAGCAGCACTTCAGTGGCAGCTCTAAGAGGAAGAGAGGGACTGAGGGACCCGCCGCCTCCGTGCTGCCCCTTTCCATTGGCCGCCCCAAGCTTCCTTCGCTGGTCCCTGGAGCCGGCCCTGCTTGCTGGAATGCTACGCTCCTGGGAAGGACATGGGGGGGGGGGAGGAGGACACACAACCCCCCTCACATGCCTCCATCCCACCCCCAGCACCTGCACACACCCTGTCCCCTCCTCATAATCTACATCCACCCCACATTACCTGGGGGCTAGAGGGGGGCTCTGTCCTCCTCCCACTGTGCCAAAGACTTCTGCTGTGCAGACCCCAGGCAGGAGAGCTCAGGAGAGGCTGCGTGGAAGGGCTGGAGGCGGGGCTGGGGCAGTACAGCTGCACCAGAAGAGTTGATGGCATGGAGCTGCCCAACAGCCCCATGTTCTGCTCCTTCCATCGCTGTGGTTCCTGGGAGTGCCCTGAACCCAGGGCTGTCCCAGGAACCACAGCAAGGAAAAAAGTAAAAACGTCTAGCAGCCCCACACTGGCAGTTCCTCCGGTGTGGCTGCTGTCAGGGACAGCAGGTTTGTAGAAATTTGGGTGGTGCCCAGAACCTACTTCACCCCCACCTTTCTAAGGCTCTGGGATTGAGTTTGGGTTGAGGGAGGAAGTCTGGGGTGCAGGTTGTGGTCTGAGGCAGGGGATTGAGGTCCAGGACAGGGGCCTCTGGGACGGAGTTTGGGTAGGGGGTGTGTGTGGAGGGAGGGGGTGCAGGGTCTGGAAAGGAGTTTGGGTGTTGGCTCTGGGCTGGGGTGAGGGGTGCAGGCTCTGGGGGGGAGTTTGGGGGTGAGAGGGGGTGTGTGGGAAATGGGTGAGAGGTGCAGGCTCTGGGAGGAGGTGAGGGGATACAGCCCTTACCTGGGGCTCCTAGGCAGGGTGGGCTGGGAATCTCCATGTGCAGCTACCTGCAGGCACTACCCCTGCAGCTTCCCATTGGCCACAGGGGTGCTTGGGGCAGGACACAGACCCACCCCATCCAGGGGCTGCAGGGAGGGGCCAGCAGACATGTGGAGGGAGCAGGCAGGAAGCCACTCAGCTCCACTGCACTGCCAGTGGTGAGTGGGGCCCTGGGCTGTTTTAAATTGCCTGGGGGACGTGGGGGGTGGGGGCACTAGGGCAGATGGCAGGGTTGAGGGAGAGACCTGGCCTCAGTGCTGGAGGCCAGGCCCATGGTGCCTGGGCCCATAGAACTTGCCACCCATGGCTGCTGTACTGCCCCCAGCCCCGTGCCTCGCCCACAGCCCTGTCCTCCAGAGGAGCTGCTGTACAGACTCCAGGCAGGTAGCTGCAGCTGTGTGGAATGGCTGGGGTTGGGCTCCTCCAGTATCTTTCTGGTATACCATACCAGTTATAAATATCTTACTGGTATGGCATACCATACTGTACCACCATACTTGCACCACTGGTGTAAAGGCTTCTCCATCCACACCTCATCTCAAAGGTGAGAGTCAAAAAGATTAAGTCTTGGGAGGAGGCAAGACCATGCCCCTACTCTTGGGGTCAGGGAGGATCATGCTACACCGTCCACAAGAGCATAGGCAGAGTACATTTGCACCATCCCCAGTGCAGACCTAGCCCTGTATGTACACTCCTTGTTTTCGTTGCTGCTGTTGATTTATGATTATATAGACAGAGGGTACAACTGCTGAGGGGAATCACAACATTTTGAAGGTTTGAATTCAAAAGGTATGGATTACTTTTCTAACTGGCATAGGTTTTCTCCAGTTTCAAGTACAGCATCTTTGAGTCTTGAACAAACAAACAAATAGCTTTCTATTAACTTTCCTTCTAACATTTGAAAATTAAATTTGGAATCTAAAAAACATTTAAAATTGACACTTTAAATGGACTGTCTGAAGAATAAAAACTATGACTGTTCCAAACAGGTAAAGGAATCATGTTAACAACAAATGGTTGGTGTGACGCACAGTTGGGTGTTGCGTGCACTATGAGTGGAAAGAAGTACAGTGAGGGACAAAGAAATTCAAGAAAGGAAGAAGTTACATGGGTTCACATCAGGATATTCACATCTGAGCTGTATTACTGGGATTTAATCTCTACATCTGATTGGCTTGCAGGGTCTTCCCACAGTCACAATAGACAGCAGAGCTGTTTATGAGCAGACCTTCGAAGTGTTTTCCAAAGACATTAAGCTCCTGATTATCTCTCAGCTGTTGCAGGTTAGTGTGTTGAATTCTGGTTCTCACAGGTAGAAGAAATGCAGTCTTAGTCTTCCTAAAAATCCTCTGACACCTAAAGACAAATCTAACTCTGAAAGCAAAGGTTGCCAAGGCAAGGTTAAGACTCATGTTAATTTACAGCCAAGTCTGTGATATTGGCAAAAGATTTTTCTACAGAGCAGTACATCCCTCGGCCCGCGCCACTTCCCGCAGCCCCCATTGGCCTGGAACGGCAAACCGCAGCCAGTGGGAGCTGCGATTGGCCGAATCTGCGGACGCAGCAGGTAAACAAACTGGCCCGGCCGACAGGGGCTTTCCCTAAACAAGTGGCTGCCCAAGTTTGGGAAACACTGCTCTAAAGGTTAAGCAATGACAGATCTTTGGGAAGTGCAGGGGATTGTATCTCCCTACCTGTTTATACTGTGCTCAGTACAATGGAGCCTCTCAGTGCTATTGCACTAGAAATACATTTTCCATTAGGAGTGATATTTGGCTTCTAATGATAGGTTAAGGAAACAGTTCTGATGAACATCCCAAATCCCCTTATTCCAGTTGCACTGGCTTCTTTTTATTCTGGTGCAAAGACTTATTTGTTTTTAGTTTAGTGATGGGATGTTAGATGGGATGGGATCTGAGTTACTGCAGAGAATTCTTTCCTGAGTGCTGGCTGATGAGTCTTGCCCACATGCTCAGGGTTTAGCTGATTGCCATATTTGGGGTCGGGAAGGAATTTTCCTCCGGGGCAGATTGGCAGAGGCCCTGGAGGTTTTTCGCCTTCCTCTGCAGCGTGGGGCAAGGATCACTTGCTGGTGGATTCTCTGCAGCTTGAGGTCTTCAAACCACAATTTGAAGACTTCAGTAACTCAGACATAGGTTAGGAGTTTATTATAGAAGGGAATGGGTAGGATTCTGTGGCCTGCTTTGTGCAGGAGGTCAGACTAGATGATCATATTGGTCCCTTCTGACCTTAAAGTCGATAAGTCTATGACTACATAAAATGCATCTACTATCTGTCATTTTTACTAAACAAAGTGTTAGATTCTGGACTGAAGTTTTGTTTAAGTTGTTAGTAAGAAACTAAATTATCCAATTTATGTCTGTTACTTTTTTAGCCTGAAAGTCCATATTTAGCTATCTGTTCCAGAAATCTGACGTTCAGCAAGGATTTCCTGGCAATGACAATCCCTGGCTTGGTCACTTCTTTTGACCGGGTTCCCCTGAGTATGCTGTGCCATAGGAACCTGTAATCTCAATAAGTAATGTAAAACTAAAAGTAGAAAACTGCTCCAGCTGCTTCTGGTTAAAGGGGGAAACTCTGAAAGGTCACATCAATTTTGCTGCACAAAGAGTTTTCCCAGTGTTTTCGGGGATGGCCATCTCCTTCATTTCTGTAGGACAGAATTGTTTTTGCTTCAAGGCATGTTATGCCAGTTCCCATAAACTGCTTGTAGCTTGGAGTGCAAGAGTATTAGCTTTCTTTTACAGCACATTAGGTTCAACTGAGCAGTCTAACAGACATACACTTGCTTTGAGTGGTTACTGTTTTTCCATGCATCAGGCATACACCTCTAGAGGCTTTACTAACAATGAGTGACAATTGCAAGACCAGAGAAACTGTAGCCAGATTCTTCTGTCATTTTGCTACATTTTTTTTGAGGGATTGCTTTTAATGGTTATCCTGTTCTGCTGTAGGAGAACCTAGACTCTCAAAAAATCCTTAAGTTATTTAAAAACAAACAAAAAAAACAAACAAACCATGGATTAAATCGACTTTAAACTTGCATATTTCTCCTGGGTACAATAATTTATGGACTAACCCAAGAGCCTTCAAGATGAGATTCAGAGGATGGGGTTTAGGACAGGGCTGTAGCCCCATAAGGTCTTGTGGACCATGAAAGCCTACTACATTTGAACTTAGCTCAGAAATTCAACTCAGACTTGACAGTTATTTCATGATCCATTAAGGAGGGATGGTGTGGGGACAAAGCAGCAGCCGTGAAGCAGAGAGCAAACATCCAAACAAAATACAAATGCAAAATACTGGGTTGGATATTGCCCTTGTCTTACTCAGATGAGCAGGGGAATAAGGGCAGCAAGTTTCCCCAATCCCACTCTTCTGCTCAGCTGAATAAGTCCTCCCTGGATCTTTGTTCCTGGTCTAGTGCAGTGGGTCTCAAACTTTTTTTTACTGGTGACCCCTTTCACACAGCAAGCCTCTGAGTGTGACCCCCCCCCTAATAAATTAAACACATTTTTAAATATATTTAACACCATTATAAGTGCTGGAGGCAAGCAGGGTTTGGGGTGGAAGTTGACAGCTCATGACCCCCCATGCAATAACCTCACAACCCCCTGAGGGGTGCTGACCCCCAGATTGAGAACCCTGGTCTAGTGTGACACTCAGCCCTTGCTCTTCAGATTCTCTCCCCTTTGTGCAAATTGGTGGAGAAGGAATAGAAAGAAGGGCTACACACACCCTCCCACCTACTGGCCAATCTGTGCCCTATTTTGGGTTTTATAATTTACCTTATCCCCCACCCCCAAGCAAGAGGACAGCAGCAGAGCAGTTATGAATCCCTCCCTGGGGCTACTTCCTAGGGTGGTGCAGCTACCTGCCACTCCTTTCTAAAGGGTGACCCACCTTTGACAATGTAGCTGTTGGGTTACTCTTCTGTCCCTAATATATAGCACAGACTTCCCCTTTAATTAGAAGGGTGTCATCCCCCACCCCACTTCAATCACATTTGAAATAATACTGGTTTAAAATGAGGCAGAGAGGGCGGGGGGGGAAGAAGGGATTGAGTTAGTTTAACAAGCCAAAAGGTTTGCAAGTTTCACTTAACTTTGCTATAGAGACCTGGGGTAAGCAGTTGCAGCTCCAAAAGGTATGAATTGGACCCTCTTGTTCTAGCCTTCATTTTGCACGGAGTCACTTCTATTTATAATGCACACTTTGCCCCCTCATTCTGCAAAGAGATCTGTGTGAGTGGACTCTTGTAAGGAGAAGGCCTTTGTCTGCAGCCATATTGTAAGGCCTAAAGCCTAAGACCTTCATCTGCAGCCAGATTAAAAGAGCAGCCAAGCAGCAGCCATTAGCTGAGAAGCAGGAAGTCACATCCTCACATTGCATCTACATTACATTAAAACAATGTAATATCAGGCTATTAAGGAGGAGACCCTGTCCTAATGGCACCCACTATCACCTGATAAAGAAACAGATTTCATGATGGTTAAAGAAAACTTAGTTTGACAGCATCCTGTCTGTCAAGAAATCATTTATCAATTGTTGTGGTTGTGAAATCTTCATTTCTTTATTGTTTTGTCATTATGGTCCCCACTTCCCTATTGTTTGTCTGCCTGGTTCTTTAATTGTTTCTGTCTTTACTAATTTACCACTAGCAAAATTAATTATGTAAGGTGGTGGGATAGGATTGGTTAGATAATTTTGTTACGCTATGTTAGGATTGGTTAGTAAAATTTTAGTATAATGATTGGTTAAGATACAGCTAAAAAGGACTCAAAATTCACTATATAAACTGGGGTTCAAAAGGAAGTTCTTTGGGAAGCAACTCCAGGACACATCCCCAAAGATCAGAGTGTTGAGGTCTGGCAGCTCTGCCAATGACACTGTGCAGAAATTGGAGTCCCCCAGATGGACCTATCCTATCTCATAGAACTGGAAGGGACCTTGAAAGGTCATTGAGTCCAGCCCTCTGCCTTCACTTGCAGGACCAAGTACTGATTTTGCCCGAGATCCCTAAGTGGCCCCCTCAAGGACTGAACTCACAATCCTGGGTTTAGCAGGCCAACGCTCAAACCACTGAGCTATTGGCCATCAAGAAAAGTTCATCTGTCTTATTGGAAGTAGTGAGCACTGTATGTGTAGTGTGTGCATTCTGTTTTTGGTGATTGTTAATAAATAGAGGTTATGTAGTATATTACCGTGTAAGGCTCTTTCACTGGTAAGAAACCTCATAAACCTGCAAAAGATTAAGCTCTGAGTACACAGGGAAAGGGTATTTGCCTGGAGCCCACAGAGGGGTAAAGTTAGGTGCCTAAATCAAGAGGGTTACACCTTGAGGCCTAGGAACCGTGTAAAGGTGGGTGCCCTTAAGTGTGTGAGTAACAGAATTTTTCACAGGTAACACCCTTACCCAGCTGGGGATCCTTTACAAGATGGGTTTTGATTTGTAAAGTCTGACATTTTTAAAAATATTGTCCACGTTGATAGGTTCTAAATGCAAGTGTCCTTTAAAAATAAGTGGAGGCAGCCCTTAAATCTTTAGCATCAGTGGATTGTTTTCCCATCTGAACACAGTGTTTTTCTACTGCAACAAATAAGCTAATTTTAGCCCAGTAGCTTGTTTGGAGATTCTTCACACTCTTTCTTGGCAGAGTGCACAGGCATATATGAGCAAGTCAACTTTTCTGAGGAGTTACATAACCCCAATAGACTGCATCTTTCTTTAACAAACAGGAAGCCTGATAATAGTGTTGAAGTATGTGTGTAAAAGGTGGAGTATAAGCAGTGAGTATAAATATTATCCGATGTGTCTAATCTTTCCCCTCTAGTTCCCAGATGCCTGGGCAGCTGCACAGGTAGCCCAGTTCTATAGATGACTCTTTGTAAACGTACAGTAATGAATACAAGTGTACTGTATTTATCCTCACTGTCCATAAGAGAAGGCAGTGGCTGCTCATGATCTATGCCTGGCAAAGCATCAAGGGAGTTTTGATATCCTTATTTAATGGCTATGTAGTGAAACCCTTCCTCACTGAGTAGAACCTTTTCTGTCAGTATTCCAGTTGACTTCAGTGGGACAACAGGTGCTATTTAGAGTAACAATTTAGCCAGAGCAGATGGTGTGGATAAACCTCTGTTTTTGCCTATTGTTTTGTATATTTTCAAAACTCTTGAAATAAGAGTAATGTACTATAATCTGGAATTAGAGTGGAATTGTAGGACAAGGTGCATTCACAGCTGGTGTAAGTAGGATGTTGCCCAGAGGGTGCAACTCAGTTGTCTTCAGTTTGGCCTCCTAAGTATTTTTCCCCTCTTCCACATTCCTATGAATACAGACCCTGCAATGGAGCAAGAGAATAGATATGCAAAAAAATCAGAATTTGAGTTACTGTTATGAGGCAGGATAAGTCTTTGTTTGAGTTGCTAACTTGCTGTTTGTGTTATCTGGGTCAGTTATTTTAAGGTTCCATCATTTGATAGATTTTTCTTCTTCTCTGAAAGTGGCATACTGTTAGCTCCTGGGCTGGCAGTCAAGGGAGTTTTAGGTGCACATCAAGGAGGTGATATAGATTCAATATAATGATGTATCCAATCTGGAAGAAATCGGGACTTAAAGCTGCAAATGTATCCATTTTGTGATCACTTCTAAATACCTAGGAACTGGTACCACGTGAAAGAATGTGTCAGGGAAATTTACCATCCACTGTCATGGCAAAGCCAATAATATTAGAAGTGTGCTCATATACAGCTCTATATGTAAGAATGCATGATGGATGATCAGTGTTAGAATATTTACTATAACTATATTCATAAGGACAGGAAGTTAAAAGCAGTACAGTTAGGCTATACTAAGTTATTAGGGACTGCATACTAGAGTAACAAAAGGATTTAGGTGCCTAACTGCTACTTTGGGTGCCTAAATCCCAGAATCAGGCCCCACTCGATTCACAAAACCTTGCAGGCACTTAAACTCACTTGGCACCTTAATTTTTGCAGTAAAAGCTCACTAGGTACCTACATTTCTGTCTTTCAGCATAAGCACTGCAGCCTCACTCTAGGCATCCAGATGTTTAAGCCCCAAAGCAATGCATAGACAACAGGAGATAGGTGTTCCTTTGCCTAACTCACTTGCAGGGCATGTTTAGAGGGCCATTTACTGGGTTGCACCCCAAATACAAGCTCACAGAAAATAGCTGAAGCGGTAGGCCCTCTCTCATAACTTTTAGTTAAATGATTAGAGAACTCACTCACCCACATCTTGGGTAAGTACAAATCCTCTCTGATCCTGAGGGATAAGAGACTTGAACAGAAATCTGCCATGTCTTATTTTTAAGAAAGGAAAAAAGTGATCCAGGAAACTACAGGCTTGGTAGTTTGACCTCAATTGTATGCAAGCTCTTGGAACAAACTGTGAAAGAGAAAGTAGCTAAAAGAGAGGAAAATGGTAATTCAGATAAATTATAACATGGTTTAACAAAAGGTAAATGAGACCAACCTGATCTTTGAGAAGGAAATGGATTTTTTTTTTCACACAAAGGAAACGCAATAGATGTAATCTACCTGGATTTCAGCAAGGTATTTGATACAGTTCCACATGGGAAATTAATTTAATTGGAGAAGACTGAGATTAGTATTAGAACTGAAAAGTGGATAAGGAACTGATTAAAGGGGAGACAACAGGTCATACTGAAAGGGAGGTTACTAGTGGAATTCCTCAGAGATTGGTCTTGGGACCTATCTTAAGATTTTTATTAATGACCTTGCACAAGAAGTGGGATTGTGTTAATAAAATGTGTGGATGACACAAAGTTGAGAGGTAGCCAATATATAGGAGGACTGGAATATCATGTGAAGATCTGGATGACCTTGAAAACTGGAGTAATAGAAATGGGATGAAATTTAATGTGCAAAGTCATGCAATTAGGTCCTAACAACTAGAACTTTGCCCATAAGCTGGGGACTTCAATTCTAAGCAACAGGAAAAAAACTGGGTGTATTGGTTAATCACAGGATAACTATGAGCTGCCAATGTGATGTAGCCATGAAAAAGGCTAATGTAATCTTAGGCTGTATCAGTTGAGGTATTTCCCGTAGAGACAGGTAACTATTAGTACCATTATATAAGGAGCTGGTGAGATCTCATCTGGAATAGTTGTGCAATTCTGGTCTCCCATGTTAAAGATGAATGAAAACCTACCTTGTGAGAGGAGACTCAGAGACTGTTAGATTATTCAAACAAAGGCTGAGGGGAGATGTGACTGCTCTCTATAAACACATCTGAGGGATAAATACCAGAGAAGGGGAGGAATTAAAGTTAAGCGCCAATGTTGGCAAGAACAAGTGGATATGAATGGACATCAATAAGTTTAGGCTTGAAATTAGATGAAGGTTTCTAACCACCAGAGGAGTTAGGTTCTGGAACAGCCTTCCAAGCGAAACAGTGGGGCCAAAAAATCCTAACTAGCTTTAAGACTGGTCTTGATAAGTTTATGGAGGAGATGGTACGAGAAGACTGCCCACAATGGCATGTACTGATCTGTGACGGCTAGTAGCAAATATCTCCACCAGCCAGTGATGAGATGCTAGATGGGGAGGGCTCCGAGTTACTACAACGAATTCTTTCCCAGGTGTCTGGCTGGTGGGTCTTGCCCATATGCTAAGGGTCTAACTGAGACACATATTTGGTGTCAGGAAGAATTTTTTCCCTGGGTCAAATTGGCAGAGACGCAGGGTGTTTTTCACCTTCCTCTGCAGCTTGGGGCACTTGCAGGTTTAAACTAATGTAAATGGTGGATCTCTGTAACTTGAAATCTTTAAATCATGATTTGAGGATATCAGTAACTCAGCCAGAAGTTAGGTGTCTATTACAGGAGTGGGTGGGTGAGGTTCCATGGCCTGCAATGTGCAGGAGGTCAGGCTAGATGATCACTATGGTCCCTGCTGGCCTTAAAGTCGATGAGGCTAAAGTGTGTCCTAACCATAGGCGTATGGGGTATTCTCAAGTGGGGCTCCCTCCGTCTGTCCTGTTCTATTATGAAAAGAGTCATTGGAGAGGGGGAATGGATCCTGCAATGCATCTACCACATGTGGGGAGTATGTCCACCAGGCTATAGCGTAATTCTTGTTTGCTCTCTCTCTCTGGCATCACCCTAAGATGTTTTAAACTTTAATACAGTTTACATTTGAACATATTCAAGATGTAGTGTTTAAAATATGTCAGCTTAGACCCTCAGCTGGTGTAAATGCTTAGCTCCACTGACTTCAATTGAATGACAATTTGAGGATCTGGCCCATACTCTGATCTCAGTTTTTAACAGTAAGGGGCTCTGGAGAATTTTTTTTTTTTTTTATCTCCCATGAACAGCTGAAAGGCTAGGGATTTGTTCAGTAGAAAAATTCTGGAGTCTTTTACAGTGTGTTTGTGACTAAGAGTTATTGCCAGCTGAGTGCAGTTTGATGGCATGTGTGAAAAACTAATTCCCATCAGACAGATGCCCACATTAAGAAAACCCCCACATTTGGCAGCCAGGCTGACACACTCAACAGGTTGATTCTTGAGTGAGCATGGACACTGTACTGCCCACTTCCTTGTAGAGGTGGTCAGTCTTGAAACATCTCGGCCCCTGTTATTTCTCTTGTGGATAGCTAGATTACTGCAGTCTACATGGCAGTCAGTTACTACCGTTAAGAATTAAATTTCACTTTCTAAATAAAAACATTTTCTACCCACAAGTATTGGTGGCAATTTTTGTTAATAACAATGACCTATCATGTTGCAGAAGGAAACAGCACACTACATTTTCTGAATTAGATTTCCGAGCAGGGGTAATCTAATACCTTCATGCACACTTTGCTTTAAATTTAGATTTGCTGAGTTAGGTAAGAGTATGTAAACAGGCTTTCAGGGTCTTATTTTATTCTTGTAAGTGGAGATATTTTGTTCTAAATAATTCAATATTATTCTCTAGAATCACAAGTAATCTGATACAACCTTGCACACCATTTCAAATTATTTTCTAGCTTGTGACTTATGGCAAAAACTTATGGTAAATTCTAATTAAATTCAAATCACACAGTTTTTGTTTAGCTATGTCCCAATTTGACTGTTAAACTGATCAGATGGAAACTTAACATCCTGTTTTGAATTTTGTTTTGATCCACTTGCATGGCTGAGAACTATAGGATAAGTTAAAAAGAAATGCAGTTACATGCTTCAAATATTTGCTGTAATAGAAAATGAGGTCGTTAGCACAGTATAGTAGTTAATGTATTACTCTGATTAAGTCTTTTCTCTCATTTTCACTTTGTTTAGTGAATGAAGAGGTCCTAATGCTGTAGTCCTAAAATCTGCTCATCTGGTCACCATTAATAACTAGTGACCAGCAGGTTATGAGCAACATCCCCTGAAGTCAGTGCGGCTGCCAAAGTCAATGGGATTTTCCTCTGCTCCCAGCAGCAGGAGTAAGATTGGTCACTAGGGGCTTATGGGCCACATCTAATTTGCATTTAATGAAGTAAATTGCTGCTGCCTCATTGTTAACATGTAGGTGTGGCACATTAATATTACAAGTACGAATAATGCTTCATTTTGAGATGAGATGCCCTCTTGGATCAACACAATCTAAAACTTGTAGTTTCCATAAGCTGCACCTCCATATTAATGGAGGACAGCACACACAAACCACATGATAGAGGTCTGATGGTTCATTTGGCTACCCTGCCCTAACATTTTCTGATCATATGCAACTACATTTTAAGCAGTTACATGGAAAGCAACAGACCAGTTTTCCCTTGACTGATGAACATTTTAATTAGTTCTCAAATAGTGTGTTGGAATACTAACAGTTGGAGATACAAGTTGGAAAAGGGATGGGAACAGCAAAAAAGTTAAATCTGAATTCTAACGCTTATGTGCATTGTTCAGACTCAGTGATTCTTTGGATTCCACTTGGTCTAATATTCATGCACTGTTTTCTCTTTACTGCTCAGCAGCTAGTTACTGCATTTGTTCTAAAGAAACCACGTCTCAGGAATCTTAAAAGCAGCAGCCATTTCATACAAAATCTTCATGAATAGGATGTCTGGGTGTGCCAAGAACTTTTCTTAGACATACCCATGCAGTGTTCGGTATTTAATGGTGGATATTCACAAATTTTAGTTTAAAAACAAAAGGCCCATACTGGGAATTTAATAACAACAACGAGAGATGTGTCTGACTGAAAGGCCTGATAACTGAATTCTTGGTGAAATGGCATCATGAGCCACACAAAATTAGACAAAAAAAGATTTTTTGCCCTACTGCTAAAACAACGGTTTCTTGTCGGAGGGGCGCTCTGACGCAATTTACAAAGGGAAAAGTATTCGAAAAGGTTCACATGAAAGGAGAACACTGTGAAGATCAAAGGGATTCTATTTTAAAGACTTTCTAGTTTTGACTTTTGATCAGCAGGAAACTTAAAGATGAGAGAATGTGGATGTAAATGTGATCTTTGTGCCCTTTACTTTTCCTTTATGATGTGTACAAATAGTGTCATATTTTAGGCCTTACTCGTCACTGTGTTACTCTGTTTTGACAGCAGTACAGCATTAAAGCCAGTGGTGCTATGTTGGTATAAAAATGGAATAATACAGTGGTGAATGGGGTTCACTGTTTTGGTAGAGGTCTCTTGCTCAGTATAAATTTTAGAAAGAGCAAATAGCAATGAGAAGACAAAATCATGGGGGAGAAAATATTGAGACCTCTTTCATGCCTCTGCAAAGGAGTAGTAGATGGCACAAACAATATTCTCTTATCTGTGTTCAAATTTTCTATTTTGCAGTTCACTTTTAGTTACTGAAAACCATAATGAAGTTTGCCTTTTATTCTCTCATGTAAACTAAGTCAAATATATACACAATATTTAACAAGCAAAACACTTGTAATAGGGTATTATCAACTGATATTTTACATTAATCTGGGTTTTCACCAAACATACTTCAGATTAGATCTGCCATCTAAAGATACCGGTCCTTTATTTAGTAGAGCCTGATCCTTTGACTTTAATGGGAGTTGGACCGAGCCTTAGTCAATTAGCACTACAAAAGATTAATTAAAATTTTGAAGTTGTATTCCCTGAGTACTATTCAACAAGGCTGCTTCTGAATCTTAGCAATACCCCTGTCCTCCTCTCCTCAACAACATCATACTCCAAAGGAGGGATGAATGTTAAAAACAATTGTAAGAGGAATTGCCTCTAATTTATCCACATCAGGTCCCAAATTGGGGCATTTAGCCATTGGCTTGAACTGGGGGCAGTGTGGACCTGCACCACCCTGGGGAGCACAGGGAACGAAGTCACAATCACTCCTTGAGCTGCCTGGGTGCACAGGGGCTATGCATCTTAGCCCTTCAGGGAAGTGTAGACTACTTCCTCTGCTCCAAGGAGATGACAGGGCATGACCTTGCTCATCCCTGAACCAGCGCAGGATTACGGTTGTGACAGGATTTTTTTCCTCTTTGCTAGCCTATCATAAACAGGGTGGAAGCCACCAAAAATAAAGAATGCCATATTTTAGTGCAATGATTCCCAATGCCCACTTTGTTTCTGCAGTCTCATATCTAACACTGTGTTGTCTATTCTCTTCTTCTCCCAGTCTTCCTGCCCTTTCCACATACCCCACTGCTCTATCACCTCTTCCATACTCTGGCAGGCCGGTGTTCTCTTCTCTTACTCCTTTTCACATTTCTCAGATGCTCTGTTTTTAACTCTTAATCCTGACCCCAGTTTCCTGAAGGTAACCAGTGTTTGTCCTGGCAGTTTGCCCTTTACATCCTAGGCTAAGGACCAGAGTTCTTTATATTGGGTGTCAAGATGATGTTATCCCTTGTACTTTGAACAGAGGGCATAGCTCTGAAGACACTGTGGCAGCTGCCGTCTATACGTAAATCATTCTGGGGTATTTCAGATTTTCCTCAAGCAAGAATGAAGCCAAAGAGGCAAAGGTGCTCATCTTCCAGGTGTTATGGAAATGGGCACTTCTACAATCCTGATAGATTAGCTGGAGGGAGAATACTGCCTGAAAACCATCTGGGTGTGGAAGCATAAGGACTGTGCTTGAGACTAGGGCTTTGTGAACTCTATAGGATTCAGTTTGCAAAGAAGTCTGCAAACTGAACCCTGCTTGATTCTCAGGAACCAACAGCAAAGTGAATCCTGGAGGTTTTTCTTCCAACGGCCCTTGAACTTCCAAGTGGAATCCTTCAGGTTCAACCCCCTTCCCAGCTACTAATAAATTAAAAGAAAACTGAGTGTCTTTGCAGTGCATAAACTTAGTTTGTGGTCCTGTTTTAACAGGAGTTAATTGCCATCTAAATCAAGTTAAAAACTACATTACTGTAGCAGCTAGTCTAGATGCTCCACACATCTTTGTTTTACAGTAGGCTTGACCTATGCTACTTGAAACCCTTCAAAGGGGAATGTGTGCTGAGCATTTTAGGGTGTGTGAAATAGGATTTTTCCCCTTGCTAAATTCTTGCAACTATTGCTTTCCTAGCTCTTTCTAACCCCCCTTGGTAGTCTTCTGTTCTTCTCCTAGTATATGCTGCATTTTGGGTTCCAATGTGCAGGACACTGGGCTGAATTACATACATGCCTTTTGGTTATTTATATATGTTTTTATTTTTTAACAAAGCTTGATACTAAATACTGAAGCTCCAGTATTTGTAAACTAGGGTGATCTGTAGGATAGCGAGTCTGTTCGTAGCACCCAACTTCATCAAATCACACGCTTCAGTTGAAATTCACTCCAGGATTTTAAAAGATCTCTTTTTAAAAAGACAAATAGTCACCAGAAATGTTAATTATACCCATTTTAAAGTAACTTTTGAAAATAAACTTCCTTTGATATTTGTGTTTTGGTTTTTAAAATCTGATAAAACATGGCACACTCATAGCTGTGCTACTAATCATTTCATAAGATTAACATGAAGGCAAGTTCATTTTCTTTGAGAGAAAGCAAAAGGGAAATTAAAGGTGAATGCCTTATTTTCATTTTCAAATCAAAAGTACATAGCCAATTGTTTGCTCTTCAGAATATAATACAACAAAACCCCACTCAGATTATGAAAATCCTATTTGTTGTCTCCCCCCTTCCTCTAAATGTCTTCTCTTGTCTTGCTACAGTAAATGACCATTTCTTAAGAAAGCTTTTTCCAGTTAACATGACTGTTCTCTGGAGGAAAAATCGCTGTTAAATCTTTTGTTTCTATCTTTAGGGAGGAGTTAAAAACAAGTAGTGCTAAATCCCTGTTGAAAAAAGATTGACCTAGAATAGGTTGTGGGTGAATTATTCTGTATCTGAAGTGTTTGTGCATTTCTTGGACAGGATCCCTTATGATTTTATAGCAAGGTGTTGGAAATTGTGAAAGAAGGCAAGCCAGGCTGCTAAATTCATGATTTGCTGACATTGAGGAGTAGAGTGTGCCTGATGAAGAGCATGGGTGAGACTGTTTGAGCAATTATTGCAGGGAACAATTCAGAACTGGCAGCGAGATGACTAGATCAGCTATTAGGTCATTTCCATTAGCTATGGGTCAAGTAAAAGTGTGTGCATTTTGCATTTGACAACTCTTTAACCATATGCTTGGAATAAAAAATTCTGAATTAATAAGTCACTGAATTTGAATTTCAGTTATTTAGAACACATTTTGGAACAGCAGCGGTGTCATTTTGTTGTTTATATTGAACAGCGATGTGCTGGGAGTGATCTCTTGGGGCTTTCTGGGAGCTCCTTGTTAAAATCATGTTGCACAATTCAAGAGGCTGTTGGGATGACTTCCTTGCCAGAGATAGCTTACCCAAGAGCTCACAAAAATGCTTTCTGGGGCTTTGGAATAGATTCCATTGCACCAAAGGACAAGTATTTAAAAAAAAATCCAAAAAATAGGATTAGATTTCTGGATTCCTGTATAAGGTTGACAAATGATAGTATGGTGCAATGCTCAGCTTGTATCAACACACTCCATATAGTTTTCAGGAGTAATGTATAAACATTTCCAGCAAATGCACTTAATGAAGTTGGTTTGCCAAGTGGTGTTTTCTCCCTCTTTGTTTATACTTGTGAGAAAGCATTTCTATTTACGAATGTGAAAATAAATGAAAGTGTTTTGCTGCTTTCTATAACAATTGCAGCAGTTGGCACAGGCTGCAGACAATTCTTGTGGGCTCTTTTGTTTAAAATACTGGTTTCACATCACTGATTGTGGGCTTGAGGGATATTCAGACTTTTGAGAGAGAAAAAAAAGTGTCTTCAGCAGTACTATAAAGGAGAAACAGTCCATCACTTTGTTTTATGCATTATAACAATCTGCTAATACTGGCATCCGTTCATTCTTTGTCCTCCATTTAGTTCTCTAAGCCTGTCTGTGTGCATTAACTTCTTGGAGTAATGTATTTTTAATTTTATGGAATACTCTTAATTTAATCTATACTCATAAATTACTAACGCTGCTGTGTATCTCAGTTATTTCTATTTGTTGTTTAGGGCATTGTTTGTATAATTTAGCTTCCAGTACATATGTAACAGACTTTTAAAAACAGAATCTTGCAATAATATACTGAAGTATTTGATCTTTCACAGGACTTGATGTCTATCATTTCAGTTATATCTTCTGCTGTATCAATAACTGAGTAATAACAATGGCAAGTGTCTAAAATGATTGAACAAAGTATGAATTGTGCCCTAGGCTCCGATTCAGCAGAGAACTTTGGGGAAGTTACTGATAGTTTTCCCTCAGACCACAGATTCGTGTAAGGCAAGCCTGCTGTTCAAGAGACAGTAGGTTCGTGGTGTGGAAAAAAAATACTGCTGCCATGCTTTAATGTAGTAACGTTATGTATGAAACAACAGATTAGACAGAGGGTATCCTATTGGGCAGATTCATTTTACAGCATAGACAGGATCTAACAATTCTGGGCAGAGCAGGATGTAGCACAGTTTGAGAACAAGGTTCTGTTTTAACCATGTCAAGGTACAGATGTGTTGTGTCTGCATCCCACCACACACAATCTTATTTACAATCTAAGGCAGCTATAGCATGGCTTTGTAATACTTAATATAGCATGGTTCTTTCTTATCTACAATGGAGAGGAAAATTGTGTTAGCGTCTTGCTAGCAAGAAACATTTCAGCACAGCCCTGGCTTTCTATCAGCTTATATAGCCACCATCACTAGTACAAGTTTTTAAATATTCATTAATTGAATATTGTACAGAAGTGTTTGTCAGATTAGAGTCCGGGAAGGATAGTCAATCCCTAATGTAAACAAGGCTTTGATCTTCATATGATATTTGGAGAAAAGTAGGTTTTCAGAATCAGTACCTAGAAGAGCAGGTTAACCATAAAACCCCATCATTAAAGATATGGGCAGGAAAAGGATGTCATTAATTCCTTAAATATAATGCCAATATTCCTTGTCCTTAACTTTGCCTGTCCCTTCCCTGCTCATGTTACTCGGTCACCACAAAGAGATTCTATCTATCATCTATTTGTATAATCAGTCAAGCTACCATGACTGCAATATCTGAACTTCTTGAATAGGTTTTTGTTAAAAAACAGAAAAACTCTGCAAGTCTCTCTCCTCCTTTTTAAATATTTCCCAGCCTGTAGGAGAAATAGCTTGATAAATTTATAGGGTTTTCTGTTTAATTAAAATGTGTAGAATTTATAGAGAAAACTAACTCAAATCAATCAGTTTGACATTTAGTGCTGACTGGTAAAGTTATTAATATGTATTACTGTTTTATTAGTAGTAGTGAAAGTTCACCCTCTAGGCAATATGAGATCAGGGCTCTGTTGTGCTAGGCACTGGACAACACTTAAGAGTCCCTACCCCAAATATTTTGTAATCTAAATAGACCAGACAGACAAAAAGCAGGAGACTAAAGTACATCTGTGCTCATTCTGAAGTCTTCTGGGAGTAGGGTGACCAGACAGCAAGTGTGAAAAAAAAAAATCAGGATGGGATGGGGGTTAATAGGTGCCTATATAAGACAAAGCCCCAAATATCAGCACTGTCCCTATAAAGTCAGGATATGTGGTCACCTATCTGGGAGTGAGTTCCATAATCTAGGTCCAGATGCTGTGAAAATTCTGTCTCCCACCCACAAGTAACCTCCTACTGGTTGACAGTTACATTGCACTGATGGATCGTAGCTGTTGTATGTGAAAGAGAAAGTCAGTCTTTGAGGAATCCAGGGCCAGTCCAATGGATGACTGAGCTAGGTTCTGTATTCAATAAGGAGCTAGTTTTGAAAGTGGAGCTCTGGAATGAAGAGTTCATGGTGACCAGTGCTGGCACTCAGGGAGACTGCTACATTTTATACCAGTTGGAGTTTTTCCAGGATACATGGCTTTGCTATTGTACTAAAATTATTTAAACTACCACTGGGGCAAGTGCTTACTGTATTGGAGTATGTCCTGCAGATTCAAACTCCTTCTCACTCTAGAATGGGTGAAATTGGGAAACAAAATTTAGAGGCAAACAAACTTAGATTTAGACAAAAAAAAGTTGTTTTTACTGTAACCTGGGACGCTATCAAGTGTGCACTTATTTATACTCTGATGGCATATGAGGACAGGATGGACTTGCCCACAAACTTCAAATGAACTTACAGTTGATGGGATCAGAAGCTGGGGGGAGGGGAGGGGAGGGGAGGAGTGGTTGAAACCCTTATTCCTTCCTAGTGATGGCGAGTGAATTGGGTTTTCTGACAGTCCCTCCATGGGAGAAGGTGGAACTAGAGGAAAAAGAAAGACGTGTAGCCATAGGACTTTATCTGAAGCAGCACAGAAAACATTATCTGGGCAAAAGCTGAGGAGAGAGCTATTGCTGTGGTGGCTCCAAGGCCAAGGAAATAGCTGCTACTGCCAGGAAAGAGGAATTTAAAAAAAAAGAAAAAAGAAAAATCGAGGTCACTTAAATGCAGTTCAATAAATTTCTTAATTAAATCAGCAAAGCTTCAAGACTGGCATCCTAGGGAGGCATGGTTCCTCCCCCACCCTTCCCTAATATTTTGTTAGTTCAGATGTACCAAGGGTTGTATTGCATACAAAAATGTGATTATGGGGATCAGCTCAGCGAGGCAGTCAGTGCACAGGTAGGTGTGGTAAGAATCCATACAATGGATGGAGGGAATGCAGAAAGGAGACATATGAAAGCCAGGTGATTGTTGAAATTGTAGTTGAAAAGAAAGGACTCCAACTGATTAGAGAAACACTCGAAAGATTAATTCCCGTTCATGTGAGGCTGGTAGGAGAGCAAAAAAGGAGACCAATAAGTGCCACCTCCAACTGATTTGAAAAGATGGCATAAAGCAGAATGAGTCTTAATAGAAAAGTTTATTTTATGGGGTAGATACCCGATGCAGAGGTCTGGCTCAATGCCCAATGAGAGAGGAACAAATTGATCAGCTGACGTTGTTGAGCAATTACCATAAATCTGTTTCTATCTGTAGGTACCTCCCATACACTCTCCAACCTAGCACAAATTAAAACATCCAGAAATACATTGGCAAAATGTGCCTCGTAAGCAACATTAGTTTGCAAAAACTGTGCTCCAGGGTACTGAATCTGGGGAGAACCACCAGCAAGACAGAAATATATTAAAAACTAAGTGAAACCTTTGAAGCTGCTCCTTTTCCTTTCTTGTCAATGTGGTCTCCAAGGCAAGAGATATAAAAGCACTTGAAAGGATAATTGTGGGGAGGGGAATCTATTCGTACTTACCCCTTCCACCGCCTCCTCCTCCTATGTTTTGACACCTCTAAAAAAGCCAGACATTTCCGAGTGTTGGATGGATTCTCAAGTGACTAGTCCCTCTCTCCCCTTTCATAGCCTCTGACATGAAATCACTGAAATGAAATCACTTAAAAATGCTGTTTTCAGTGTCTTTTCCTACTCCATCTTCTCTGCTCCTGTCATAATTTCACTGGTCTGGCTACAGGCTCGCTTCTCCCTTGAAACAGATTGCACCCAGAATGCCAACATGGCTACATCATGCTGTTCTTTTGTGTGTGATATATTGGTCCTCTCCACACTACAGTTAGTTTCTATTCTAGTAACAACCATTTTAAAAATATGGTTGTTGGTGCATTGGTGGCTAATAAGTGATTTCAACAATCATGGAATAGGGTTTCTTTTCTGAGAACAGTATAAGAACGTGCTGTGGAACTGTACTATACTATACATTATGTACCAGTGTCTTCACTGGCCCTCGTACCCTTAAAGCTTCCCACCCTTGCTATCAGTTGGAATGTTTGCTCACCTAAACAGTTGTACACACAGATGTAGATAATTTTCAATGAAGTAGCTGTGTGCATACAGTTTCCCTTTTACCCCACTGCTCAATTGAAATTAGAGAAGAGTAGGGACAGCATGATTCATATTTAAGAAATCTTCACAGAAGCCAGCAAACAGGAGCTATCAGCTAAAATAAGCAAATTGGTGGACAGTGAAGAGCAAATATCAATCATTTAAAAAAACAGAAGGCCCAGGAGAACATGTTCTGAAACCCTCCCAGAAAATAGTACTTCGAACTCAGAAAGCAATGCCCCAAAGGAAGATCCTAGTTACAAATACCTGACACATGACAAAGAAAAGAGACAAAGCAGACATTCTGTAATAGGGAGGAATTCAGTGTTGGGGACTTAAAATATGGCTGGGGAAAACAATAAGTGAAATCTAAATTACAATACAAACCAAGTTCAGAAAAATAAATATGACTCAACACCCCTTGGAGAGCCTGTGCTAATGTTTAAAAGAAAATTGAAATGAACATTTAAGGTGGTGATGAAATGTATGGTCAGATAACATTTTCAGTTCAGTGGATCTTTGATTTCGCAGCTAGACCTGGAAGGTGTATACTTCCTTTTCCAGCTAGGAGAGTAAAATGAAATTTACCTCCTATGTGATACTTTACATTTTCATAATACAAAATTAATATTAACTAGTGGATCTTGAGTTGTTCTTATGAAGCAGCCTCCCCATTCCTACCACTCCTAGGGGTGCCAGGCTGTTAGTCTCCAAGGGAACTAGCAGATGTAGAGGAGAGTTTCTGTTCTCCAGGGACATTTGGCCAAGCAAGCCCTTGTAACTCCATTAATGGGGTAAGTCTCGGGTAAGCGTGTAAGAATGTATGTTCTAAGACTATAGGAAATGCTGGATGAAGCTGAAAGCAATGGAGAGAAAATATGAAAAGGAAATAAAATGTTCAGAGATTATCCTTGGGCAACCATTAATTTAGATTTACCAACTAGCAACATGTGCACTTGGAATGAGAAAGATCAAGAGTGAGGCAAATGATCAAGAAAGAGGCACAAAAACTAATCAAGGATAAAAAGTAGAGGCTCACATTGGAAGAAAAGTATTTGGTTCAGAGAGAGACATAATAGCAGGGGGGGTGAGGAATGAAAGGGTAGCTACACAAAAGCTTGAAATAAATAGAGCTTAATCCTGCAGCCTTGAGTAAGAGAATATTTTACCTGTTAATGGTTTTCTGTGAACCTGGTTTCCACCAGTGCAGACTGATGGAAAAAACTTTTTATGCAACTCCCAGACAAGTGCTAGCCAATGAATGTTATTACGTTATATAAACATCAATAGTGCCTCAAACCCCCAGTGACAATCAGAACTCATTCTATTGGGCATTGTGTACACACACACACACGACTGCCCCTGCCCTGGCTCTTTTACAATCAAAGTAGACAAGATGGAAAAGATCATTTGCACATCCTTCAGCCAGCCAAGTTCAATTCTCTGCCCCTCCCACCCCATTTCAGTGAGGCAGCACTGGCAGTATCAGATTGCCATGATAGGGGACACTATGTCTGCACTACAAGCTAGGGATGTGTAATTACCCTATTCACGTACACATTCCCTCTCCTGATGAGAGCTAGTGAGAGTATCACACCTCTAGCTCATAATGTAGACATACCCTGAATCACTGGGTTTTCTAGGAACCAAATGGCTAGGCAGCAGTTCTGCAGAAAGGGACCTAGGGGTTACAGTGGACAAGACGCTGGATATGAGTCAACAGTGTGCCCTTGTTGCCAAGAAGGCCAAGGGCATTTGGGGCTATATTAGTAGGAGCATTGTCATCAGATCTAGGGAAGTGATTATTCCCCTCTAGTCGGCACTGGTGAGGCCATATCTGGAGTATTGCATCCAGTTTTGATCCCCACACTACAGAAAGGATGTGGACAAATTGGGGAGAGTCCAGTGGAGGGCAATGAAAATTATCAGGGAGAGGCTGAGGGAACTGGGGTTATTTAGTCTGCAGAAGAGAAGAGTGAGGGGGGATTTGATAGCAGCCTTCTACTACCTGAAGCGGGGCTCCAAAGAGGATGGAACTAGGCTGTTCTCAGTGGTGGCAGGTGACAGAACAAGAAGCAATGGTCTCAAGTTGCAGTGGGGGGTTTAGCGTTGGATATTAGGAAAATCTTTTTCACTAGGAGGGTGGTGAAGCACTGGAATGGGTTACCTAGGGAGGTGGTGGAATCTCCTTCCTTAGAGGTTTTTAAGGTCAGGCTTGACAAAGCCCTGGCTGGGATGCAGGGGGTTGGACTAGATGATCTCCTGAGGTCCCTTCCAACCCTGATATTCTATGATTCTAGGGTTTTCATTCTGACATTTTCTACTTTTCCTGTTCCTAACAGGTGCGCTTCACACACAACTCCATAGGACAACAAGAAAGAGTTGCAGGTATTGAGCATATCACAGATCAGCCCCATAATGAATAGATTCATAGACTCTAGGACTGAAAGGGACCTCGAGAGGTCATCGAGTCCAGTCCCCTGTCCTCATGGCAGGACCAAATACTGACTAAACCATCCCTGATAGACATTTATCTAACCTACTCTTAAATATCTCCAGAGATGGAGATTCCACAACCTCCCTAGGCAATTTATTATTAATAGGCACAGGAAGATGGGAATATTGAACATAGATGGAACACATCTAAGAATATTTGATTTTATAGAAAGCTGTAGTGGATTCACATGACAGATTCCTGAAGTGGCAATATATTCTGGGTCTTTGCATACCACTGACTGTATTAAAGATCTACTTGCTCCAGTTTAAAAAGATACATACAGGAATTCCATTGGATTGGGGAATTCTAGACAGTAGAAACTCATGTTGGGATTTGCATGCTGTATTTTCGATTGTCAGAGGATTAGTTTGTGTCTAACCTCTAGGAATAAGCTGAAGGGTCTGGGCCTATTTGTCCACCCACTGAATTCTGTTTCATTGTGGATTTTGCAAGTGAAGATGGTGGAATGTGAGGATATGGATGCTCACTTCTAGCACCCACATAATTGCAAGATCCAAAAAACAGTAAGTTGTAGGCTTGAAATAAGTGTTATATTGCACTGCATGTAAATAACAGTGTCACTAACTATGCAGTAAGGAAGTTGTCATGTTTGAGTTCGCTGTCAGAATACTCTTGAAGGACTTCTGCATAAAAAAATAAAATAAAATTCTGCACACAATATTTTAAAATTCTGCAAATGTTATTGGTCACTAAATAAATGTGGAGGCTTCAGCATGGCAGTGGGGAGCACAGGCCACTGGCTTCACAGAGGTGGGAGATCACCCTGCAGCCCCACCACCCCAACTCTCCCAGGAACACTGACTCAGTGTTGAGGCTGTGCCTGAGCCTAATACAGTGCAAGGGCCAAGCCTGCCGTAGAAACACACCAGGGCCCTGCCCTTCCATACTAGGTGCACCAAGATAGCAAGCGAGAGAGACAGTCTCCAGGGCTGGCTCCAGGCACCAGCCCAGCAAGCAGCTGCTTGGGGTGGCACATCTGGGTCTTTGGCGGTGGGTCCTTCACTCCTTCTTGGAGCGAAGGACTAGCCGCCAAATTGCTGCCGAAGACTGAAGCGTTGGCAGTAGAGCTGCAGATTGCGACTTTTTTTTTAATCTCTCTCTTTTTTTTTTGCTGCTTGGGACGGCAAAAACCCTGGAGCTGGCCCTGAGAGTCTCACACACACCCAGCCTTATCCCCCAATCCAGATGAGGGTCAAGCAAGCTCAGCCCATTAGGATTCAAGTGTGGAGGGGGATCCAGGTGTGGGGTGGGAGGTTTGGCATGGGGAAATCTGGGTGTGGGCAGCTCAGTAGGGGATCTGTGTGCATGGAGGATATTTGGATGCACAGGGGCTCATTGTGGGATATCGGATGCAGGGGGAATGGGATTCTCCAGGGGGTCCAGGTGCCTGTGGTTGGGGCTCACCACAGTAGTCCAGATGCAGGAGTGGTGGGGCTCATCAGGGTGGGGGTGGTCTCTGTGCAGGAGTAGGGGGGTGGATGCCAGGGGAAGGGTTTTGGTGCCAGGAGTTGGGGGGTTCTGGTTGTCGGGGGGAAGAGGTAAGGCTTGGGGGGAGGGATCTGGATGCATAGGGTTGGGTGCATGGGGAAGTAGCTCTCCATACAGTGACTCCATCCCTCCAGCAACTGAGGAGCCCTGGGGACAGAAAGCAGGGTGTCTTTCAGCCAGGGAGAGGCTCCTGGGGGTGGGTCTGACCTGGCCTGGCCCTAGCCCTGGACCCTCTTTGCAAGGGAAGAATGAGTCCCATCCTCCCCTGCCTCCACACCAGGCAGGACTAGCAGCTGAGCCTGACACGGAGTAGGAACCACCAGCTGGAGTCTCCCCAGACCCCCTGCAGTGATTTACCTCTCCTCCAGCTGCTCTAGGTGCCTGAAACAACATGTCCCTGCCACTGGGAAGGGACACGTGACTTCTCTTGCAGCTTCCCTATCAGAACTCATTTCTCTCCAGGGAAGCAAAGAAATCTGCAAAGGACAAATTCTGCAACTAATTAAAGAAGGCTGCACACTGCCATAAAATGAACTAAGCTCTGCAATTTAGTCCTAGTCAGTGTCTGTGTCCACTTTTCTGACTTTTGTCCAGCTGTACTCTCCACATCTTACCTACCATTCCTGGGGTCCCCCTTCTCCTGTTAGGTCTGTTCTAAAAAGTGCATCTTCATACCTGGGTCTCCAAAAAACCCAACCCACCCCAGCTGCATCTCCATTTTCTCACATTCCATCTGGCCCATTGTGTTCCACCCAAGTTTGTCTTGCTTGTTCCAAAATAAATATCCAGTATGAAAGCAGGTGTGGGATCCGGGAGAGATGGGGAAAGTAGCATGGAGCAGCCTCCCAATTACTGAGCACCAAAGGCCTGATCTCAAACCTGAGGGGATTCTTTCTACTCACTATTGAGTTGAATGGACTTTGGAACAGGCCCCAAGTTCCCCTTCACTCTTTCAAGGACTTCTGTAAAGCCACCAAGAGGTGCAGGAACAATTTGTAGAGTCGGGGTGCTGAGAGCCATTGAACCAAACTGTAAACCATGTATAGAATGGAAACCACTTCAAGCCAGGGGGTGCGGCAGCACCCCTAGATCCAGCACCTATGAAGCCACTTCTACAAAGCTTTCCACGCACTTCTCTGTCCTGTAATATACTGTATGTGCCTTATGGTTGCAAGCCCTTCACAGGTTTTATTTTTTGAATACATGTACCTACTTGTACATCTCTGGCACTATCTGAATAACACCTTCCTAGTCTCTTTGCCTCTTTCTATAGGCTAATATTTTATTAAAATCATTTCCCTTTTTGATTTTCATTTATCAGTTTTACCTATAACCAAATATGTGTTCTATGAAACACAACACGTCTGGCTGATGGATATTTGCTGAATTTCACAGTAAGTGAATGCTCAGAGTAATTTCAGTTGTATAGCATAGTAATGATCTGTCTTTACCCTAATTAGCAAAGCTCAGCAAGAACTTGTGAGAAAGAAATTGAAGAGGCATCTAAATATAAAAAGAAAAAAAGAAATCAAGGTTAAACAGCTGATTTTTTTTTCGCCTATGGGAAAAATTTTGGTCATGTAACTTCTAAGTGTGTCAGTCTAACTTTAGTTAGGTATTAAAATGGACAATTGTGAAATCAGGATTGTAAGGAGAAGTTCCCAGATGGTAGCAACTTTCAGTGCTTACTCAACCAGGCTAGATTCAAATAGGTGACATAGAAATTAAATGCATCATGCACTGTTACCAACCCCTGAGACCTCTCCTTTTCAAATGGTTCAATTTTGAAGTTTGGTTTAAGGTCCCCAACAATTTCAGTGAGTGTTTCTATAATTATAAAACCCCAGGGAGTGCAGATTTCTTTCTGACACAGCTCTAACTACCAACTGTACACGTGTAGTACTGTAATATTAAAAACCACTACTTAGAATAAACCAGTCCAGAGACTGACAATACTATTTTAAGCAGTGCTGACAGTAATTCGATCAGACGATCTGGGTCGGTTATTCCAAGCAGATTAATCATATTTGGTGTCTTTCAGTGTTTATTACGTGTCCTCTTAAATATTCACCCTGATATCTGGCCTTTATTTCAATAGTTAAAAGTTTCAGCTCTTCCATGAATCTTTTGAACTCATGTCAAGCAGTAACAGACGTACAGTTCCTGTGTTAGTGCCTGTGCCGTCATTCCTATATTTGTAAAGTGTCAGTTTCCATCGCTGCCATTTGTTCTTGTGGCTTCTGACTGTAACCAGATCCAAGTCTGCCGTATTTGCTGTTCCACAGCTACACCTCAGATCGGTGACTCATTTGATATATAACCCTCGAATAAGTAGCTGCAGAGGCTTCCCAGGCTCTAGAGCACGTATGAATACTCCAGCGTATGTGTCAGTTTCAAAGAGTTGTATTGGCTGGTTTGATTTTCAAAAGTAAGTTAAGGGCTACGGTCTGCCTCTGAGGTACAGCTCCACTGAGAACGTGGTGTAGGTGCACTCATCCAGCAGGAGCTCCCAGAGGCATTTCACCTGATGCAGGTGCAATGACTCCTGGAGCACCAGGGAGCACTGGGGAACATGTTGCCTGTGCCACCCTTTGCCAGGGTGTACACCATGCCCTTCCTTTCCATGCAGGTCTAGTATGGAAAGCACACAGGAGGAGCAGATTGGGCCATAGCTCTATCCCCTACCCTCTTAGTTTGGGAAAGCTAGAGCTGAAGTTTGAAATTTAGCTTTGGGGGGCTCTGATACTCTGGGAACCCCGGTCAAGCCCAGACACTGAAAAGGTTACTAGGGTGGGATGCGGGACTCCTGGCAGGTCTCCTTCCTGACTCCATGATCTTGCTCAGGGCTGAGCACAATTTGGACCCACAGTTTTAAACTCTCAGATCAGACTTTCAGCATCACAAAAATCAAACACTAACATGGACAGTCACCTTAACAATTTATTGCATAACCTTCCATCCGTACAATAATCCATAGAATTAGATTGGTTTCCTTGAATTTAGTGGAGGTTCTTTTCTGTAGTTATGCATTCATTACAGTTATCTGGCTATGAACTGGGCTCCTGCTCCCTGTAAATCAAAGGCAAAACTCCAATTGATAGCAATGGAAGCAGGATCAGGCCCAGAATCTTTGCACATTTGATCCTATGCGAAATATTTGGTGGCATAAATTCATCATTATAGGTCCAATCAAGCAGAGTTAAGCAGTGCTGAGGTACCACCCCAGAAAAAAAACTTTAAGTATTTCTAATTTACATACCAAGCAAATCCTGAATTTAAAGGCCAAGGACAATGTAGCTAGGCAAACACTTGTTTGTGCACAGAAATGCAGTGAGCACAAACAAGTGTAGTGATTGTATGCTCAATTGCTAGCTTCTACCATTTTTCACATGCAAAATTAGTCCATTTTTTGAGCCTTTGGGCCCAACAATACTTAATAATGCTTCTCTGCATCTGTGGTACAAAGAGCCTTTTAGCCATAGATGTTAAAGCACTTTGCAAAAATGGGTATCATTCTGCAATGTCTTCAGTGCGGAGACTGAGGCAAAAGACTGCGTGACTCACCCAGAGTCAGGGAATGGTGGGCAGCGTGGGAAATAGAAACAGGCATCCTAATTCCCACTCCACTATTCTAACCACTAGGAAGCAGTGCTAGCTCAATCTGTTAGCCAAATTGAGGGCAGTGGACATCCAAGTTTAAGTATCAGAAGGGTAGCCGTGTTAGTCTGGATCTGTAAAAGCACCAAAGAATCCTGTGGCACCTTATATGCTTTTACAGATCCAGACTAACACGGCTACCCCTCTGATACTTGACACCATGCAAGGCACTGCATTTAGCAGTATGGAGTGGAAATCCATCAACCTCATGAAGACACTTGCACAAATACAGACAGATGATATCTTCCTTTCCAAATGCAAATGGATGGACATCATAGCTAATGGGCTAAAGGTAAAAAATCCACTGCTATCTACATACTACACAGACCACAGTGAGAGATTATGCCATACTCCATCAAAGAAACTGAGGAACCACCTGATCAGCATCCTATACAGCAAACAGGAAAACATCAAAAAAGAGCTCTCCAACCTGGAGACTCTCGTTAATAACCAAACTTCCATACAAACGGACTTTACTAAAATCAGACAGGAGATCTACATTACTCACTTCACCTCTCTACAAAGGGAAAAGGACTGTAAGCTGTCTAAACTCCTACCTGCCACATGGGGCCACAACCGTGGTACCCCTAACCCACCCAGCAATATCGTCAATCTATCCAACTACACACTCAGCCCAGAAGAAAAGTCTGTCCTTTCTCGGGGACTCTCTTTCTGCCCTGCCACCCCCACCAACATGATACAGTTCTGCGGCAATCTGAAAGCCTACTTTTGCCATCTCCGACTCAAAGAATACTTCAGGACAACATGACAGGCACTGATTACAGGTACCTCCACCAACAGCACAAGAAGAACTCCACATGACTCCTCCTGAGGGTCGAAATGACAGTCTGACCTATACATTGAATGCTTCACCGACGTGCACAGGCAGAATGTGGAAAAACAATCATTGCCTCATACCTGTCGTGCAGAATGCAATGCTATCCACAGCCTCAGAACCACCCTGACATTATCCATCAAAGAGGCCCTGACTACAGGAAGGAGCTAGTTGTCAATGCAGAGAACAGTCTGGTTCCAAAATAGGAGGCCGCCAGACAACTCTCTCCCAATCCCATTCATACGAGGCCACTTTCCTTCTCATGATCCCACTCGAGGAATTCCTACAACTAAGACAACTGCACCACTCTACTCAGACACTCCCTTACCCATCTAACACCGGCCGAACAAATCAACAGTACCTTAGACCACCTGAACCAGTGAGCTTCATTCCCTATCTAGTACACCAAGATCCACTAACCTCAGAATCCTCCCGCGCGGCCCCTTCATTGTGCATTGGCACTCCTACTGAAGGACTGTCTTGTCTGATTTGTGGACTGTCTTACTCAGAACCACCAGCGACTTGCAGCCTACAGAGCAACAAAAATCCGACCCGGTTTTATGCCTTCTCTCGTCGTGGGTTCGTGATCACCTTTGCTCTTTACTGTTAGCGTTATTATTCCTGAGGAACTACAACCGCATTGTGACCTTCCAAAACAACAACCGCATCCTAGGTCCCCGACCCTCATGGAATGCCTTCTGTTACTTCGATATTCCGAGCTCTCTACACAAACATCCCACATCACAGATGGAATACAAGCTGTCAGGAACCCGCGTATTCCTGATGATGCCACAGCACAACTGGCTGCTGAGCTCTCTTTCTGTCATGCCTTTATCTATTAACACACACTATTATCAATATAATATTTAACTCCCATGAACCATAGTTCATTATCTATCTCTCCTCAGGGCACTTGGAGACAAGAGATTGCACCGCTATGGGCCTTCCACCAATCACCCTCATGCCTCATCAAAAGCTCCCTAGACGGCTTACGTATCTCGCGTTGCATTTCATGCTGAACCACACCCGTTCCCAAGTCCACAGCTGTATGCCTCCATTAATAAGCTATTCTGAAATCGTTCTTCCGGTCCCCACTCGCCAAACACTGACCTGTCTTTGGCAAACAGTCCACACACCTATTTTCCCACAGAACTGCTTCTCAGCTTCCCGTTCCACTCAGTGCTTCCCCTTCTTCTATCCTGGCTCATGCCTTCCGGCTCATTGATGACATCTTTCATGCTGGACCACCTATGGTCAACGCGAACTCTCGCAATACATGCTGTCCCACCACAATGGAGTTTTCATCCCACTTCTTCCTGCCTGATACATCGTCGTTCCCCCCCCAATCCGGCACCTCCCCCTCGAAGGCGACCTGCTCCCATCCACTTACCTCCTGGTCGGGACTAATTCGGTACCACTGGGACTGAGGTCCACGTGCCTAGACACCACGTGTGCAAAAAGTGGAATGGTCACATTAAACCCAAACATAATAAACTCATGTAGAGAGACGCTCCACATTCTCATTGTTTAAACCCCGTCCCATGCCGGCCACCAGAGGGCAGAAGCCCACAGTATTTTTTCGACTGCAGAGCAACTCAGGGACTACCTTGTGATATGCACGACGACAACAATGTGCTCCCAGAAACAAGCCACCTTGACCGACCGCCACCAAGGGGATGAAGGGACCTGCCTATTCTCATTAGCAAGTCTGATTGCCAGGACCTTTGATCTGAAGATTTGGAAAGTGTTTTGGCCTCAGTCTTGGTCTTCTTGACCCCAGATCGAGTTGGCTCGAAGCTAGTGCACACAAAAAAGTCTGTCCCATTTTCTCTCGCGCTCAGGCATCATCACGGACAGTCATAGAGAGATTTCGCCTGTGGTCCTTGTATCCAGCAGATTATTCGACTTACTGACGGCTAACAACCGCATCTGCCCTCTAAATCGCCCCTCAGCCCACCATTGCCTGCCTGTTGGCACCCCGGATAACACCTACGAAAATATCACCTACCAAGCATTCTCAACACCAATACCTGCATGAGAGAAACAAGGAACAGGTCAACAGAGCCAGACGTGTACCCAGAAGCCTCCTACTGCAAGACAAACTCAGGAAAGAAACCAACAGGACTCCACTGGCCAATCACATACAACAGTCCCGCAGCTAAAACCCCTCCAATGCATCATCAGGGATCTTACAACCCATCCTGGATATATGATCCCACACTTTCACAGATCTTCGGGGGCAGGTCAGTCCTCACCCACAGACAACCTGCCAAACTGGTATCTATCTCACCAGTAACTGCACACCACAGTAACTCTAGCTCAGGAACCAATCCAGCAACAAACCACAATGCCAGCTCTGCCCACATATTCCTACACCAGTGACACCATCACAGGACCTAACCAGTATCAGCCACCACCATCCACAGTTCATCACCTGCACGGCTCCACTAATGTGTATATACGCATATATGGCGGCAGCGAGATGCCCCCCATCTGCTATGTCCATATACAATCGGCCACTGGACGAGTCTCTATGCGAAAGATAAATGGACACAAATCGGATCTTTAGAAATGCAATTATACAAAAACCTGCTAGGGAACACTTTTTTCAAACGCTCCCTGGCCACTACCCTATAGCCAGACCTTAAGTGCCATGCCTGTAGCAAAAAAAAACGCTTCAGGACTGACTTCAAAGAGAAGAACTGCTGAGCTTCAGTTCATCTGCAAATTTGACACCATCAGCTCAGGATTAAACAAAGACTGTGAATGGCTTGCCAACTACAAAACTAGTTTCTCCTCCCTTGGTTTTCACATCTCAACAGCTAGAACAGGGCCTCATCCTCCCTGACTGAACTAACTTCGTTATCTCTAGCTTGCTTGCATATATATACCTGTCCCTGGAAATTTCCACTACATGCATCTGACGAAGTGAGTATTCACCCATGAAAGCTCAAGCTCCAAAATGTCTGTTAGTCTATAAGGTGCCACAGGATTCTTTGCTGCTTATCCAATTTTAAGATACTTCAATCGTATTTTTAGCAATTAAAATTATGTCACAAAATAAGTGTGACCAAAATGCACTTCAAAGTCCCCTTCCCCCTATTATATTCATTGCTTCGAGTATGGCGAACTGTATAAATAGACTTTACCTGACCCTTGTCTGTGATTCTCCCATTTCCCCCACTCCCATGCTGAGACAGCAGAATGGAAGCAAAGCTTTTATGAATATGGGAAAATGAACTAGACAATGGATTTACTTTGCTACCATGATGACGTTCCAAATGGTCATGGGATGAAGCACAGTGACAATGAAGAAGTCTTATATCTCCGTGGACTTGTTACCCTGACATCAGAAACAAGATTTAATGCATAGGAATGCTAGGTGTGCAAGGACAAGATTTTTCTGAGCAGCATATAGGCTAGTATGTGCATCATTGCCCCCCTAATGCATGGAATCTGTTCAAATGAGACAATCCCCAGACTGTTCACAGCTGTAATCTTCCTTTTGAGATGCTCAAGCAGAAGGGGGCCTTGTGCTTTTGGGCAGGAGGATGTGGAGCTTCCAGAAAGATGTCCAGCACCATAAAACTTTTAACACTTCACAAAAATTCCAAACTTTGTTCCTTGCTCAATTTGTGCTTTTAATATGGATTTGTACTGCACACCATATGATATTACTGTTAAAGACAAGTTCTGAAGAACAAGATTTTTTTAAAAAATTATTCCATGCCAAGGGATGAAACAGCAAACCTCTTACCCACTGAAGACCAAGTAAAATACACTGGCAAATCATTTGTCTTAGGATTCCATTTTACTCAATATAGGTTCTTATACCATCCACATCACTGAAGAATCTAAGCTCTTTCCAGAAATACTCTAATTATGATAAACATCTCTCATGGGTGGTTCATTCTCTCCCATCCTCTCCCTGAGGCGAGGGAAGTACTTGTGTATGCAGTGGAGCATTTTGATTTGGTAGGGGTATTGTTAAATAAATAGCCTTTTAAGAATTTGGCCACAAAATTATTACACAAAGAGCCATGGAAATAGATGCAGAATGTTCCAGGGTCTAAGTTAGTCACATATGGTTGACAGCCAGCGGCAGTTTGCTTTAATTGTAGGTTATTAGCTGTAAATAGTCTGTTTATATACCAGTTCTATTTTAATTTCTCCATGGCCATGCTATCAGAATAAAGGTTTTCCTCAATAATTTATACCCCATTCATCCAAAATTCCCTGTTATGCAATAGTGTCGCATCTGCTGTTACTATACTATAAATACCATGAACATCCAAAATTATTTGACATCCTTTATAATATTTGAAGATGAACTATAAGGCTACATGCTATTAATGCACTTTGGTTATTTTATTTTTGAAAAACCTTTCTAAACTATAAATCACAGATTAGCCTGAACTCATTTACTATAATCATTTGCCATCCAGTGGGTAGTCTGATGCTGAAAATTGAGATTTGGGGCCAAATTCTGCTGACTTTCAGTGATGTCATTTGTGTGACTATCACATTTTAGAATGTGATTTTCTGAATGTTGACTACTTGCAAGTGTATAACTAGCCTATATTACTCGCAACCTGGGAACTGACAACATTTTAACTATGTAAGTTTACTTGTGAGAGTCATTTTTCATGGAGGATTTGCCCAAGATGAAAATCAGTAGTGTAGATGTGGACTGGTACAAAAGTGGGTTTGGTAAAGGCTTAGAACAATATGCCAGAATCATCTCAAACAACATTTATGCAAAAATCTGCAAATATGTCCTATCTGATCTCAAGCACTTATTCTCAGTTCTGAAGATTGACAGCATTGGGTATGATAGTTCAGTCGTTTGGGGCAAGATTGGGAAATGAAATGAATGTCCATTTCAATAAGAAGCAGTGGAAAATAATTTTGGATTTCATAAATTGGGTGGCTGACAGCAAAACTTTAATGCAATTTCAAATCTGGCAGAGAACAGATTGGGCCCCCTCACATTACGAAGTGTGAACTTAGTGAGGATGATCTTTCCTGAAGTTTAGTTTAGGCCAGGTAGGATCCTCCTTACTGAAGTCCAAGCAGAGGTGCTGCCCAGCCAAATGGTGCAAGGGGAGTCAATTCGAATATGGTGGAGAACAGGGGAGTCCGCTGAGAATTCGACTCCTTGCACCACCAGCTTATACACAGTGTGGGTAAGACAAAGGGTAGAGACTCCCCCCACCAAGGGAGACCCCAAGTCCCTGTGGGAGGTGGGGGAACAAGTGGGAACTGGAACAGGGTTCCTGCTGGGGAAGGGGAGAGAGGACACCAAGAAATAACTGAATTGATGCCACTGCTAGTCACCTTAGGTACTTTTGTGAATCTAGGCATTTGGTTCCATAAATTAGGTTTCTTTTATGTTCTGCTTTGTTACATACAACCCATATTTCTGCTCTGCTTACTCATTGAAATTTACAAGCTGATGAACAAAACCATCCAGAAGTGATCCTGAACTACTAAGTACAACTGTTCAAATGTATGCAATGCAGAGAAAATACCAAGAACAATATATAAGTGCATATTGAGGCATGAAAAACAAAGGATGACATGCTGCCTGCTACCTGCACTTGAAAATTAAACACAGGTTCAACTAGTCAGCAGCAATTAATATCTAGCCACAGATGGGCAGACTAGCAGACACTGTCAGCAGTTTTTACTAACATTTCTCAGAGGAATACTCAGCCTTGAAATAACATGCCAAATTCAAGCCAAGGCCAAGCTCTCCAAAAGACAAACTATGTACATCAGGTCTGAGTTTGGGCTGTGATACATCAACAGCTCCAAGGCTCTTTCCCTAGGATAACACTATGCAAACAGGCAAATCATTGTATAAGAATCACAGGTTTTGGGGGAAAATGAATAGCTTTCAGAGCAGACATTCAAAATTTAGTATTTTCACAAAGATGCTAAAGTATAAAATACTTTTCTAAATTAGTAAACTTGTACATAAAGGACTAAATTATGCCCTGGGTGCCTCCATGCATGGTAGAACTGGGCTACAGATCAGCTGCACTGCAGCTATGACTCCTTCTGCAGTCATCCAGGTACTACATAATGATGCAGAGCAGCACCATCCTTGCCAAGAGTATACCTATGCCCTTGCATTTGCCCCTTTCAGAAGCACCCATAGGGACCCTGGAAAGGAGCAGGAACTATACTCATCAGGATTCTGGTTAGTCCTGCATAGAAGAGAAAGATGTAGGGAGAAGCTCCTCATATCTTTTCCTGTCCCTACCCAGAGATCTATGAAGTGGCCGGCCAGGTTCTGACCCAAAATTTTGCAATTTTTTAAAAGACCGTTTAACTCGCAATATTATTACGGACATTTGATGCAGTGCCATGTCGAAGACTAATATATAGGGTTTAGGAATTCAGCATTGAGTGGCTTGGTAATGGGAGTCAGAGTCGGTGATATGCTGCCTGCTATCTGCACTTGAAAATTAAACACAGGTTCAACTAGTCAGCAGCAATGTGGTACTGATGGGTGAACAGCGATGTGCCCCACCGATAACAAATATGAAGAAAATTCAGTTTGTGTTCATCAAGAAAAAAGGTAATTCCATACCTGCCCACTTCATCCAACAAGAAACAGTAGAATTGAAGTTTGGCTAAGTGTATATTATTAGCATAAATTTGGGAGCACAGATCTTTTTAGTTCTCAAGTCCATAACAGATTAACTAATTCTGCTGCTCCCCTGAAGAACAGGCCACTTAATTCTGCTTCTCAGCACAAAAAGACTCACTCCCAACATAACACCCCCTCACTACCACCATCCATTTGAATTTGCTTCACCATACGCACACATTTGGTTCTGCTCCCACACATACATTTTATTCTTCTCCCTGACACACACCCCTCTCCAGCATTGATTCAGCATGATGTCAAGACTTTAAAATGGTACTTTCTTAAAAATAAACCTGTTGTGTGGGGATTCCTCTGAAAATCTGTGTGATGGGCTTAAGGGTGTTTCTGAATCAAAACCCCAGATCTGAACAGTACCCTCTCCCTTGAAACATGACAAGGATTGTTATCAGGAGATGCTCTACTCACCACTGGAACACATCCTTGCATATGTGATGGGGGATTAGAGCTGCCATTCTGACACCCTTTCCTGCAGGTGCTCACTTTGTCGCTCTCAGGACACACTGGTTCCCTCATCATGGCTTGTGGTTTTGTAATTGTCCCCTGCTGAGGTGAATGTACTGACATATCTCTATACCAGCCATTCCAGCCAGTCTTCCAGTTCACTGCCCCTCAGTGTTGCTACTTCCCCCGCAGCTGATAGAAGAACCCAGGCCCCCCCTCTTCTCCAGGTTCAAGACCACAGATCCTATAATAGTAGCTAAGGTCTGCACTATCCAGCCTGCTACTGTTTGGCTATACTGCTTCCTACATTGCCTCTATGACTCCTTCTCCACCCTCCTTTCCCTTCTCTCCAGGCCAAGCTCCTCTCTTTCCTTAGCCTCACAAAAACGTGACTGTAGCCCTCCTCCTGGCTTTTATACAAGCCCTGCCTGTTCCAGTCCAGGTGAGCTTCATCCTTTCATTAGTCCTCCTCCCTCCAAACCCTAAGTAAAGTTCTAACCTCTAAAGGGAGAAATGCCAGGGATTCCAAGAAGTCTTCTAGGGACTTCGCTACTGCTCATGTATTACAGTGATAGAGGGCAATATAAAACTCAGATTAGACAGAACAAATGAGCTTTCTGACATGTCTACAAGACATCTTTATACAATAATAGGAATTCATAGAAGCTGTATGATACATTAGCACACAAAGACTCAAGAAATGGGTCAGCTAGAATTTCCTTTGGCAGACTATTACATGAGCTAATAGCTTGGATCTCAAGAAACAATTGCCAAGGGTCAGCAATAAGTTTTCTTTTGTTTCATTTCATCTCCCCTGCCATTATACCACCTCCAACCCAGCCCAACACCCTCCCCCCCCGCAAGTCTTCTCCTTTTCTGTCATTAATCCTCTTGTAGATGGCTGCCATTTACAAAGCTTTGTTTAAATTTTATAATGTAAAGTAACAAACTTATTTTCTGGGAAAAGCCCATTCTTGTTTATTTTAGTCCCTCTCCTCCCCTTCCCTTTCTTTATCAGGGTGATTATTAATACAGCGTGTCCTGGAGAAGGTCTAGCATAGCAAAGTGGTGGTCAGAAATGATGATCTCTTACATCTTCAGATAAAATTAGAGCTATGATAAATTAGAGTTGATGATAATCATTCCAAAATAAATGAAATCAGAAGGGTTTATTTTCTAGTGCATTATTTGGAATATCCTTTTCTCTCTTATATAGAATATCCTGATTCAGGCTTTAAAGACTACATGTTATTACTGAAGGTTGTATTAGAATAGCACCAGCTCAAGGTTTTATTATTTCCCATTTGATTTTAAGAGTAATTTATTTTCCAAAGTGTTTGGTACCCTTCTTTTTTAAAAGGCCTTTCCAGAGCACTTGTGATTTCCTTTGCATAGTTTCTGCTTCATTGTTCTAATTTAATAAAAACATAGCAAAATGCAGAGCGCAGACTCTTTCTGCCTAATGATGGACTCCGATTTGTTTGTGCTTCTTGTTAGAGATTTTCCTAATTATACAGCATTTTTCAGTGGCAGCTGAAAAAAATAAGTGAGCAGCTGGTTTAGAGGCACAGTCTATTACTGGAGCTGTGGAAAAAATGTTACACTCACAGCAAGATTGGTCTAATCAGAAGTAGCAGGAAAAAAAAAACATTTTGTGCTAAGGGAGTAGTTTTAACTTTAAGCCCAAAATCCTAGCATTGCCAATGAAAAGCCATTTTCAGGTTATCCAATATCACTAGAGGAGGTCACCCATAATCACAGCACAATAATTTACAAATGATTTTTTTTGCAGGCCAAAATGTTTATGAGGTGGGGAATTATAGGGGAGAAGTGTTCAGCAGAGAATGTATACAGAATGAGAAAAGAAAAAGGACTGGGGGATAAGAGATGAACCTTGAAGGGACTGCAACCTTCCCCCTTCCCCCCTCAACTTTCTGTAACAAGAAAAGGGCAAGAGAATCAAATGGACTAGAGCAGCAGTATCTTTATTGTCCATCATGCACATTATTTCTCCCATGCTGCCATAACAAACTTAAGCCAAGGCATTCAAAAAAAGTTTGCAGTAATATTCCACCTTATCTTTCCACTAGAGGCTTCAGATATTCTCTTTCAACCCTGAAAAAAAAGCTTCATTTTTAAATAGGATGTAAAATCTAATCTTGAAATCAACAATTCATGCCAAGACAAAACTCAGGCGAGGTTGCACAGAACCTAGAATCATTGTGGAATAATGGTCACCGCTTCCAGCTTTGAACATCAGGAGATAGCGGGGTTCATTAATTACCCAAGCTTATGTTAGCAGAACTCATTACTTATTTTATATTTACACAAATACTTACCATGTGATCTTAGCAATTGTGACCTAGTAGCACAGCGTCTTCTTTGCCTCTTGGGGTTTTCCTGTTTTCAAAGGTTACTGATTGTAAAGCAGCAGAATTGTCTTGCAATTTATCAGTAAATAATAACACCTTAAAACCAGTTAAACTAGAACTAAATCTATTAATGGGTGTGATGTTTTAAAAACGCATAACTGCACATATAGTAAACAGGTAAAACACATTAATTTATATAAGGTGTGCACTTTATGAAGGCTGCCAACTTCCTCGTATTTTTCCTCTCTAGAATCTATGCTAGGGATACCAAAAGTAGACATTTACATTCATGGAAAGGTCAGCATTGTTCTTTACCTCAGCGCAGCGCAATGCTTGTTGCATAAATTTCCTAATTTCCAACAGACCAATAGCTTTGAAATAGTAGTTTAATGTTAGGCCTTCAATTGTGTGATCTTCTCACACTATGTGTTGCAAAAGACAGTCTTTATGATCTCTTTGGCTTTCTTTCTGTTTCAAACACCAGACATTCCCACAGGCACTTGGGCTAGTGCCCTCTCTTAATCAGGTGAAGATTTGGTTTTAAAAATCTCTTTTAATTCAGTGTAGGGCTCGTTTTATTGTTCTTTCCATGCTTTAACTGATTTTAAGGTGTCTTCTTATTTATATAGATTGTATAAATGTAATACTTTTCTCAGCCATGTTATTTACTGATAAATGTTGTATAAAAATGATTGCAGTTGGAGCCAATGACAATAGTCTGCTTATGGCTTTATTTACAGCCGTCTCACTACCTACTTAGGAATCCTTGAATTCTCTTTTTAATCCATAAATCAGTTAATCCATAACACAGCCAAATTACAAAGCTATATACGGCAGAGCTGCACATGTTTACTGGACTCTATCCTGCCAGGTGCTCAATGCCCTTTACTGCCGTTAACTTTAATGGGAGATGCGACCTCCGCACCTCACAGAAGATGCTCAGGACCTCACAATTCAGACCCATTAGCGAGATACCTGAAACCATGTAAAAAAGTGCCCAGTTTAGGGCTTCTTCAACTTCAATCTACTCAGCTTCATACAGTTCTAGTAAGCTGGCCATGCAAAGTCTGATTCATTCTCCTGGTGGGACCCAAAGCTCTCAGCCTGGTGGCAGCAAGTCCATCCAGAGTGGGGTGCACAGAGATGAAAGTCTCCTACAGTTGATCATTTTTTCTGCTGGGGGACAGAAGCTGACCGGCAAAGCCCTAGAGAAAGAAATGAAAAGTGGATTGGGGCAGATCAGGGATTCAGGACATCACCAGGGGTTTCTCAGGATGAATGTCAGGGAGGTGCTCCTTGCCTCTTCCAACCAATCACAGCTCAGCTTGCTGTCAGCCATACCAAAGGTCATTCTGTAGAGCCCTCTTATTGGCCAGCAGGGAAGGACTTGCACCCACCCTAGCTCCTCCCCCCACCCAGCTTGAGGGCCATTCACACTTGCCTTTCCCTTCAGCATGGTCTTCCCTCCCATCCATACACTTGTGGGCAGGGCTTAGGGCAAGATTTTATTGACATATAGTTACTAAATATATGTTGTGATGCTGACACTAACCATGATGTTTTCTTCTTTCTGTGAAAGCCAAAATTCCATTCGGGTTGTACACCTTCCACTATGTTATATGACACCTTTGGGGGCAGATGTAATTTTTGCAGAGGGGGGTTAACATTTATTTAGCTATTTGAGGTGGAATGGTAGGTGAGGAGTCACACATGCCTTCCAGAACTAGGCAATTTATGTGCAGCTGTGACCAAAACGCACAGAGGCAGAGATTCCCTGGAATCTCTCTCTGTGGCAGCTCTCATCCACTCAAGGAGGTGGAATGTCACTTGTGAGCCAAACACACCCAGGCCTGGATGTATAGTCACTTTGACCTTGGGGGTCTGTCAGTCAAGACAAATGATGGCTCATGCTTGTAGCTACTCTTTGCTGAAACACAATATTCATCTCCCCTCCTTAATTTGTTTACTTTCCTGTTTATTTATTTATTTAATAAATATTGCAGATGTACTGTTATTTGAAGCATAGAACTTTTAGTGCTTGATGGCAGATTCCATGTGGCCAGTTAGCACACAAGAGGTCAGGGCACTGTAGATTTATACCCCAGCTTGCCACATTCTAACTTTCTATAGAGACAAGCCCTTAGCTACGGTGGCAGAGCTCCAACCTTGTCCCTGTGGGTCCCATGCTTCAGGCAGTTTATGCTAGCCTCAGATTCTCACTCCAACCCTCTATGTAGCCCTTCTCTCTCTAGGACCAGGGCTGCAGTTTACTGAGCCCTTTTCATCATAAGCCAGCAAGGAAGTTGGTGAGAGAACTTCCCACCATCTCTGTTGTCACTATGGGCTTATTCAAGACCAGTTTAGCCTCCTGTCCTGACAGGCCTGTCTTCCTCTCCCAGGAGATGTTTCTGTAATGTCAGGTTGGGGGGAAACCCAGGTCCACCCTCTACTCCAGGTTCTGGCCCAGGGATCCTAGTGGCAGCAGCTGCTGACAGCCACCCTTCCACCACTAGAGCTACTACAGTTCCCTGGACCACTTCCCCAGAGTTCTCCTGCTTCTCTCTCTTAATGCCTTCTTCACCCTTACCTTAGGGCTCCCTTTCCAGTGACTTGAGGGTACCTTCATTATCCAGCCATACTTCCTCTCCACTGGCTCCCTTTTTCTCCCCCCAGCCAGAGGGGCCTTAATTAGTCAGGTGTTCACATTAGCTTTACAATCTCACCTGACTCTTTGCAGGTTAATAGGAGTCAGGTGTTCTCATTAGCCTAACCTGGATCAGCCCCCACTCTGGTCAGTCAGGGAACAGAAAACTACTTATCCAGTGGCCAGTATATCTACCTTCAACTACTCTGCTGTACCCAACAGGCCTGGGGCTATCACACTACATATGCAAATCAGGGAGTTATGTGCAAAATCTGTGCAAGGTATAGTGTCATGACATAGTGAAAATTCATTATACTAATCAATGGTTCTAAAGGACAGCGGTATCTCTTACCTGCCTTTCCCAATTCATAGAACAAAAATTAAATGAATCATCACATCAGCAGGCTTGACAATTGATATATTCCCCAAAACATTTGGGGTTTTTTGGTAAATTAGACAGCTGGTACTGTGCTTGCCTGCACTTATGCCTAGTTATATCAATCACATAAATTACTATATTATGACAGTCACAACTTGATGCTAAAAATTGGATTTGCAGCATTAGTTAGCTAAACCATTTGAAGTGTTCTCTGAAAGCCCTAGTTAAAGACCATGTGAAACTAAAAGCGTGTCAGCTAATAAATGGTTTTTAAACTAGAGGTTGCTACAAAAATTTATAATTTACATGCTTTCTGGCTGTGGAAGACTAGAGACACACGTGAGCCCTTCTGCCTGCTTAGGTTGCAAAAGTGGCTGTCAGATTATTGATATCCAAATCCTGCATTTAGCTCCTGCAATTGGTACTTGGATACTTAAATTTTTTCCTGGATTCATAAAAAGTGTGCAAATGCAGACTTTGAATAGCTGATTACGCTGTATGCATTTGAAAATTTGGCCCACAAAATACATCTTTTTTTTTTCCACGTTATCTAGGTGAGATTCACTGTTCATGGACCTTAAGTATCCACATGTCAACAGGATATATTTCAGAATATGGTTGAGGTGCTTATTTTTTTAAACTATGCCATTGTAATTGCACAGAGATGGAACTTTATGTTGGATCTTGGGTTCTTAACACCTGCCGATTCTCAACAGGAGAACATGGCAAGATTATGGAAATATACAAATGTGAACAAAATTCCAAAAGATCCCTTCTCTCTTGGAACAGAAGAAAGTCAGCCAGTTGTTGATTAAGGACTGTCAGGGCCTCAAATTCAGCAGAACCAGTGAAATTCCCCCAGACAAGGTGGCCTGAGGGGAAGCCACACAGGGGAAAATGCACATTCACTGTACACCACACAGCACAGTTCTAAGGTGACTTTTGCCCATACTCCAAGGTCTCACCAACAGATATGGTGAGACTAGGCAGGTAGTCTCTCTTCTGTTGTTGGATGCTGTGGCATCACCTGCGGGTTCCTTTACACACCACCATTTATTAAGGCTGCATGTGGGGATATATGCTAATGAATAGGAAATGCAAACACCTTAAGTTGACTGTCCCACTTCAGAGAGGAACTGCAGTTTTAGATCATTTTGTGGATCGGGTGGAGCTGAAGTGGGGATACTGCCTCATTTTCAGACATTTAAAGGACTGTTTTGCTGCCATCAGTTATTTCTCGTCAGTTCCTTTCCTTTTTCATTCTGTGAAGTATCTGAAGCCGAGTAGGTAGAACATGCTAAAATGGGGAGAAATAGTTGTGGTTAAACTGAAAATGCTCCTTATTCGTGGGTTAACACAGTCTGAAGCAAAATACAGAAATTTTTCACAGGAAATTGCATGGCAAGGTATTCCTTACTTTTTCCTACAGCTCTCTACAATATCTATGACTTGGTGCAGAAGACAGTCGCCGTGTCTTCTAAACAAAGGATAGTGTTTTGTTTACTTAGGTGTTCTCTTCAGAGAGAACACTTCTAGTTCTGGTCAACACCAATCCAAACATTCTTCTCACCAAGCTTTGCAAATAAGAACTCTGTACATGTCATGTAGCATAGTTCATTTTTAGAATTCACACAGATGTTGTTATGAAACTGGATTGATAAATGCTTGATTAATACATTCTAGTAAAAAGGTCCTGTGTGTTTGATTCACTTTGTGAACAAAGACTGATTTTCATATGAAAACAGCTAGTGAATATTTTTTCCTGAGGCCAATTGATTTTTAACTATTTTGATTTTTTTGAGCCATCTTGTTCTATCAGAGAAACCATTATAAAAGTAGCAAAATGATAATGTAACAGATTAGGCGTTTGTACTCCTTATTACATTGCAAGTGAATACAATTGCCTTTAAAAAAAAAAAAAAAGTAATTTAGGTCACCTTTAAAAAAAAAAACTAAAAGGCCAACTTCTGCAGGCCTTACTTAAGCAAAATCCCCAGGATCGGGGTACAGCTTTGTTATCATTTGGACTAACTCCAGATGGCACATTTTTATTTTTACCTGCCCTACAGTTTGGAATGCACTGATGAAATTCACTAACCCGATGATCAAGGCCAGTGTTAGCATTTTAAAGATAATCCCCCAGTGTAGTTATGCCTGTTGTAGCAAAGTGCATTAGGTAGCTAATAGGGTTTTAAGATATAAATGTGCAGAGAAAATGCTGAGCATTACATAGAGGGAGAAACTTAATAGACTTTCATACATGCATTACAGTTATGAGCCATCCATTGATTTTTAGAAGAAAAAGCCTGCCAATTCCATCTGTATGAATCCCCTAGCTAACACTGTCTGAATCTCTTTACAATTGTCAAATTATCTTTGAAGTATTATAAGTATCTCCCTTAACTTAAATTCACTCAGCCTGGAAGAATGATTAAGCAAGTTAAAGACAACCATCAAAACAATTAGGCACTCTCTCATTTTTTATACTTGTTTCAGCGACTGTTCAATTTTGGGCCCTAATTCTGCACAGAGGACTCCATGGGAGTTTTACATAACTAAGGAAAGCAGGCTCAGTATAGGTGTCTACGTGGCTGCATCTATACTGGCACATTCTAGGAAGTCTCTCACCACTGGTGCAGCGCCATTGGTACAAACAGTGAGTGCTCTAGGGAAGAGCAGCCACAGGCTTTTTTCCCCCACTGTTGCCTGAGTACAGTTTGCATTAGTGAGGGCTGTGGCAGTGCCAGTGTAATGTGCTCAGATTTCATGAAGAGTGCCATTGTAAAAAGACCTACATGCAGACGCTGTGTGTATAGTTTCCATAATTAAGAACAATACCAGTCTGCTTTGTCAGGGCTGGGTCACAGGCAGCCACTCTGCCCTGATCAGCTACTAAGCTGTGATCAGGAGACAAAGAGCAGGGTCAGGAGCAAGCCAGGTCAGAATGCTAGGAGATCGGGGTCAGGCACCTTGTTGCAGGTAGAATGAAGCCAGGTCAGGATACTGGAGAGTCAGGATCAGATGCCAGCTCACAGACAGCAATCATATAGCAAAGTCAAGGACAAGCCAGGGTAGATTTGTTTCTATCCTCTCCCACCTCCCTCCCCCCCCCTTTTTGACACTTTGTGAGAAAGGGTTTGGAGGCGAACAGGGTAGTGGGCTCACAGGTCAATATAGGCAGAGTATGCCCTGATGCAAGAGTGGCATGGAAGAAAACACATGGCTGCTTGATGGACAATCAGACAAGGCAGCTGAATTAGACTGTGCTAATTACTGAAGCAGAGGAATCAGGGAGTGACTTGTTGAGATACAAGAGCAGCTAAATAAGCATAGGCAGAGTTGTAAAGATCCTTATAGGTGAGGACATGTAGTTTCAACTGGATGTGGTGAGAAATGTGGAAGCAGTTGGAAGGATTCAAAGGGTGGAGTGGGGTGAGGTTGAGAATGATTCTTTGGGCCCAATCCAGCTCTCACTGATAACAGAAAGAGCGCCATTGAAGTCACAAGGAGTTGGATCTGGCCCTTAAAGTCCAGCTCACCTTAGTCTGAAAGCAATGCCAAAATTTCATGCAAACCACTAAAAGGCTTCTTCTGAATCCTTGCAGTATCACTATCAATTACAGCACCTCACTCCACTTATCCATGCTTCAGTTTCCCCCATCTGAAATGAGGATAATGATATTTATCCAGACTGGAAAAACACTAAGTATGAAATGTGCTGTATAAGAGATAAGCATTATTATAAAGGGATGTAGCATGCTAATGTATGATGCAAGTTTCTTTAGTGTCCAGAACTCACACCCTCCCTCCCACTCTCAGGACCATGCAATGCCCTAGATCTGCATGTTAAACTCTAATTGACATCTGTAGGAACTAAGTGTTTGGATCCAGAGATGGTCTTTAATTTTTCTTCCTAGCCTATATTATAACACGCCTTTTTAGCTTACTTAAGATAACATGGAAATGAGGCAGGCAATTTAACTATCTTTAATACATGCAATTCCCCGCTAGCTCTGCCGAAGACTCTCTGGTGAATCTGAGCTACCAAACAAGGATTTCAGGACACTTCAATTATTTTCTTCATCAGCATGCTTTTTTTTTTTAAACCACCACCCCCCCTTGGCAACAAGCACCTCTTTTCTTTCTTTCAGACTCACAAATGTTCTGGCTAGGGGAAAATGAAACCCCACAGAGGATAATGTCAAATATGAAATAGCTTTTGTTTACTTGCATTTCCCCCAGCTGTGTTCCTTTGTTATTTTTCTCTATGGAGCTGAACACAATTAGTGCATGGTTATTTAAAAGATTTTCTCTCTTTTCCTCTTTTATTAAAGCTTTATTGAAGGAGAGAAGCACAGATTTCAGCCAAGGAGACAGGCTCCAGGAAAGTCTCCCCATGATATTTCCCAGGTGAGTAGCTGTTTAGAAGTTGCTTTGCAAGTTATTGCCATCTCTTGTCAGGGTTTATTCTCCCTCAGATAATAAATTACGGGTGACTAAAGATCAGCAAAGGTTTTCAGCCAGAACTTTTATGGGTCAAAAAATGCAGATTCAAGTTTGTGAATTCATGTCAAATTTGCTGAACTGTTTCAGTTAGGAGGTGCGGGGGGAGAATTAAACAAAAAATCAAAATGTTTCATTTCAGCATTTTAAAAACAACTTCCCATTTACAATTTTACTTCAAATGAATTTACATTTTAAAAAAATTGAAAAGGAAGATAAATGTTTTGTTTTGGGCTGAACAAAATGTTTTGTTTGACCAAATTTTTTTGTTTAAATTTTTTTTCAGTTTACTAAAAAAAAACAAAAACACAAAAAAAAAAAACACACTTGTAAAATTTTCATTTTGGGTTGATATGAAACTATTTTTTCATGGGAGTCCTGCTGAACCCCACTTTCTCTAGAAAATGATATACCATTTATAGACCCCAAGGTTATGATATCTGGAAACGGAGAAACATCCTGCATGACCATATACGCCTCCATCACACTTCCACTACCCAACTCACACTGCCTGTCCAAATATAACACTGTTCTTAAATTTTGCAAAAATGTATGCAAAGGTCAAAGCAACCTGGGTTGGTTACTCAGGGTAGCAAGTGAGGAAAGGCTATGAGGTGGGAGTTTTAGCCAGGTTTCCTTCTTTTACCTCCTTCCTACCCACTTATTCCCAATGAAAAGTACCGGGCAAGTCTCCAATCCTCTCCACACTGCAGCCAAAGATACCGTTTGAACAGAGATGAACCAGATCTTTATTCTTCCTTACTCCCTTGTGTGGCCAGATAAGGGCTAGTCTGCATGGGGAATTACTCCAGTATAGCTATTCCCTGATAAAGAGCAGCTACACACGGAGTTATTGTGAAATAAGTGCCATACTCCTTTAACCAGGAAGAGTTAACCCTCCCTCTTGAAATTCACATCCTACTGTAATTTGCGTTAGTTTTCATGTGTAGACACTCTGGCCTGACACACTCTAGCCCTAGGAGATTATGAATGGAAATAGAAAATATTGAAACAAAAAATACAGAATGTGTCTCTGTTACTACAGGGAGCTAAACTACACACCCAGGGCATCTGTTTGTGACATCTCAGCGCTAGTCAATGCAATTGATTCCAGTTCACTTCATCATGCTGGTATTGCATCATAGCTATCCTATATTTAAGGCAGCTGCAGTTCAGCAGAACATCATGACTCCTAGATGGCAGGGACAGATGGGTCCAGCAGTTATTGCTGAGGTCCAGAAGGGAAAAATTATTTAAATTCTGTACTGCAACTTGCCACTGACTCACTGCATGACCTTGAGAAGGATAGTTATATATCCGTTTTGTTTAATGGTCATTTAAATCAGAAAACTCCACAGCATAACTGGAACATGCTATATTGTAACTTGACACTAACTTTTGTCTGGGCCTCATGTCCTTAGTACTCTAAGGCTGACATGATTCTAAGGCAAAAGTTCTCAGTTTACAATTCATCTTCTGCTTTCGTGCCCAGAACTAGAGCATACATGCTAGCTGCAAAACATGAGTCATGGTCCTACACTATCTTCAGTTGCATTGCTTAAAACAAATTTAATGCGACTGTTTTCAGCTATAACTTAGGTAAACAATCTAGGAACCAAAACAGACTTGGTGAATTATTAGTCCAATTGAGGACTCATTCAGTTTCTCTTCTCACACAATTCACTTTCAGCACTCCCAGGAGACAAATGGTCCAGGTCTCTGAAGTGGCAGTTCTGGCAATACAATGTGATTCACAATTAGTACCAGAAACTACATAGTGTTATGCATATAAATCACTCAGATTCATCATAAGCCAGCCACTGCAACTGCCAGTTTTTGCTTTACAAGTGACAACTGCCTTTGGTCATTCAAAGACCATGTTTGTAAGTCAGAGACCTATCCTGAGGGTAAGCCAAATAAAAGATAAAAGCAACTTCTCTGTGCTCCAGTTCCACACAAAGCCTTTTTATTCTGTGTTTACTTCTGAGCTTTCTAGTATCACAGGTTAAGAATTATAAATACCTCAGCTTTTTTGTAGCTCATGGTTTGTTTTGTGTAGAACGTGGTTACTTTGTTCATTCAACTGGCTTCTACTCCTGCATGTATCACCAAGCTTAGTGCTTACTCTGTAAGCAGTCTCATTGAAATCATATGACAATTCATGGTAATAGATACTATGACTGGCGGTAAGTATCTGTGGGATCAGCTCCTTGTTATCAGATCCTCACTCACTGTTACTTATTGTAATTTTCATAGGCCAGTGTAATTAGTCTCCAAACTAGGGTGACCAGATATCCCAATTTTATAGGGACAGTCCTGATTTTTGGGTCTTTTTCTTATATAGGCTCTTATTACCCCCTACCCCCGTCCTGATTTTTCACATTTGCTGTCTGGTCACTCTACTCCAAACTGTCTCCAATTTAACACTAGCCAACGGGTTCTAGGCTAGACTTCTGGACAAACACTATAGCCTGCAAGTATCAGAGGGGTAGCCGTGTTAGTCTGGATCTGTAAAAGCAGCAGAGAATCCTGCGGCACCTTATAGACTAACAGACGTTTTGGGGCATGAGCTTTTGTGGGTGAATACCCACTTCGTCAGATGCATGTCTATGGCCTGCAGTCTTAGGTTGTCCCAAGCTGTGCTCTGAGCAGAATCTGAGTGGGAGGGAGCAGAAATTACGGCCTTGTCTATACTAAAGGGAAAAGTCAGTCTAAGCTATGCAATTTGAGTTACGTGACTAGCATAACTGAAATCAATGTAGCTTAGATCTACTTACTGCAGGGTCCACACTACTTGACTTCGACAGGAGACTCTCCCCTTATTCTTCTCAATCAGATGGAGTACAGGAGTCAACAGGAGAGCGATCGATGGTCCATTTAGCAGGTCTTCACTAGAGTGCCACTGCTATAAAATATTTTACTTATGTCAGGTTTGAACCAGTTGGATTGACTGGGGAAGCAGAAAGGTGATTATCTATACTTACAGGAAGATTGACGCTGCGGAGAACCAGCGTTAACAAGGCCAATTCAGTCAGGGTGGATGTGGTCCACTCCCAATAACTGATGAGGAGATGTCAATATCAAGAGAGGGAAAATTGCATTTGTAGTGAGCCAGCCACTCTTAGTCCCTAATCAAGCCCAAATTAATGGTGTTAAGTTCACTACAAAACTTTTTGGTTTTTCACTACAAATGACAGACTGGAGCTGTACATAGAGTGCTTCCGCAGACATGCACAGGCTGAAATTGTGAACAAACAGCATCACTTGACCCATAACCTCAGCCATACAGAACACAATGCCATCCAGAGCCTCAGAAACAACTCTGACATTATAATCAAAGGGGTTGGCAAGGAGGTGCTGTAGTCATAATGAACAGATTATGAGCAGGAGGCTGCCAGGCAACTCTCCAACGTCACATTTTACAGGCCACTATCCTCTGATCCCACTGAGGAATACCAAAAGACACTACACGATCTGCTCAAGCAACTCTCGGCTACAGCACAGGAACAAATCTACACGGACACACCCCCAGAGCCCCAGCCAGGGGTATTCTATCTGCTATCCAAGATCCATAAACCTGGAAATCCTAGACACCCCATAATCTCAGGCATCGGCACTTTTACAGCAGGATTATCTAGCTATTTGGACTCTTTCCTCAGACCCTACAATCCCAGCTATCTTCGAGACACCACCAACTTCCTGAGGAAACTACAATGCATTGGTGATCTTCCTGAAAACACCATCCTGGACACCATGGATGTAGAAGCGCTTTACACCAATATTCCACATTAGGATGGACTACAAGCTGTCAGGAACAGTATCCTTGAGGAGGCCACAGCACGCCTGGTGGTGGAGCTTTGTGACTTTGTCCTCACCCACAACCATTTCAGATTTGGGGACATCTTATATCTTCAAGTCAGTGGCACTGCTCTGGGTACCTGCATAGCCTCACAGTATGCTAACATTTTTATGGCTGACTTAGAACAATGCTTCCTCAGCTCTCTTCCCCTAGCGCCCTCCTCTACTTGCGCTACATTGATGACATCTTCATCATATGGACCCATGAAAAGAAGGCCCTTGAAGAATTCCACCTGGATTTCAACAAATTTCCACCCCACCATCAACCTCAGCCTAGACCAGTCCACACAAGAGATCCACTTCCTGGACGCTACAGTGCAAATAAGTGATGGTCACATAAACATCACCCTATACTTGAAACCTACTGACCGCTATACTTACCTATATGCCTCCAGCTTCCATCCAGGACACATCACACAATCCATTGTCTACAACCATGCCTGAAGATGCAACCAAATATGCTCCAATCCTTCAGACAGAGACAAACACCTGAGGGAAGGATAGCTCAGTGGTTTGAGCATTGGCCTGCTACACCCAGGGCTGTGAGTTCTGTCCTTGAGGGGTGCCAGTTAGGGAACTGGGATAAAAATCTGTCTGGGGATTAGTCCTGCTTTGAGCAGGGGGTTGGCCTAGATGACTTCCTGAGGTGCCTTCCAACCCTGATATTCTATGATTTTAAGATCTTTATCAAGCATTCTTAAAACTAAAATACTCATCTGTGGAACTGAGGAAACGGATTCACAGAGCAAGACGGGTACCCAGAAGTCACCTACTACAGGACAGGCTCAACATGGAAAACAACAGAACACCCCTGGCCATCACGTACAGTCTCCAGCTAAAACCTGCCCAGCGCATTATCAACGATCTACAACCTATCCTGGAAAATGATCCCTCACTCTCATAGACTACGAGAGGCAGGCCAGTCCTCACTTACAGACAACCCCTCATCCTGACTCACCAGCAACTACGCACCACACCACAGAAACACCAATCCCTGTAGCAACCCTCATTGCCTACTCTGTCCCCATATCTACTCTAATGACACCCTCAGAGGACCCAGTCACACCATCAGGAGCTCATTCACCTGCACATCTACTAATGTTATATATGCTATCATGTGCCAGCAATGCCCCTTTGCCATGTACACTGCCCAAACTAGACAGCCCCTACATAAAAGAATAAATGGACACAAATCAGACATCAGGAATGGTAACATACAAAAGCCAGTAGGTGAACACTCCAACCTCCCTGGACATTCTGTAACAGATTTAAAAGTAACTATTCTTGAGCAAACAAACTTCAGAAACAGACTTCAAAAGAGAAACAGCAGAACTAAAAATTCATTTGCAAATTGAACACGATTAATTTGGGCTTGAATAGTGAATATGCCCAAATAAATCCATTAGTCTTTAAGGTGTCACTGGACTCCTCATTGTTTTTTTTTGCGTGTCTTATTTTTGAGATCCTTACTTGAAAATGCTGGGCATAACTTCTTAGTGCCTCAGTTTCCCAAGGCATACGATGCCAGTGATAACGCTTACTCACCTTTATAAGGACAGAGGGGGGAAAGGGGGCTAGTTAACGAGTGACTTTTACAATACTGCACTCCAGTGTAAGATCCCCAGTGAGCTTTCATAAATATTGTGAGCTTAAGGTTCAAAAACCTTCTCTGATGTAGATATTATAACTTCTTTGTACAGATAGGGCAACAGGGGCTCAGAAAGGGCCTGGTTTACCTGAGAGTACTTGGGAGGTCTGTAGAAATTCAGAGACTAGAACAACTACTACCCAATGTTGTGTAAATTGCAAGACTATTTTCCAGTCGCTTTGACTTTGTCACGCTTGGCAATTTAAAAATGCATTAAACATTTAATGTAATACAGACTTCTCGGTCAAGCTGATTATGCCTGTTTCTTTTCTTTTTGTGTCAGGTATATTACATAATTCTTTTATTTTGTTGAGGTTAGTTTGGTCAGTTAGAAACATGTTCCCAGCCAACCACACCTAACTTCCTGGAATTTTGAGTTAGAGCAATTCCCATAGTTTGTATGCTTTCAAATGCCTCCTAAATGTCATCAGCCAGCCATTAAACAACACATTAAAAGGCAGTATATTGCAAAATATGAAGTTAAAATATTGCTAGGAAAGAAAATATGAAAAATATTTTCTAGTAACATGAGGTGCAGCTACAATATGGTCAGTAACACTCAGTTTTTCCTGCAGATATGACATTAGCTAATGCTGGTATTCTGGATTAGCAGGTCTGGATGAGCAGTTTACATTTAGGTAACTTCATGCAACACAATGAAACTTCAAAATTGTTTGGGAAATCGTTTTTATTTTTTTAAAGAAATCATCAGTGCAAAACTTCTGTGGCCATTGGTTCCCATGAATATCAGTAAATTTTCGAGATCTAGCTTAAGATCTTTAATATGCATTAGAAATGCAGAGACAGTGAGGCAATTTGTTGTGGTAATTTACAAAAAAAAAGGCCAGTGGTGTCATTGGCAACCACTGATCCTGGCACAAGTGTAAAAGGTGTACAGAAAAGACCTTTGATGCGTACGCCTAGGCAAGAGTATGGAGGAGTAGAGGCTGCCCTAGACCTACCATCCCCCCTTTAGACCATTGAGACAGAGTCTGAAGGCCAGACAGCGTCCAGATGTTCAGTGCCTCAATGGTTGTAGCTGCTGCAAGAGAGTAATAGATTAGAGCTGCTGCTGACTGCTCACAGCCTCAGTGAAGGCACATTTCTGTCAGGGTGATGTCCCTTAGCCTTAGTCCCACCAAGGAATACCCACAAGGCAGTGGGAACTAGGGTTTTGAGGCACTCTAAACTCACCTTGTTCTGAAAGTTGCAACATTGTGGTATTTTATAGGAGCTATCCTGCCACGAGTAGCTTCACCATGTTGCCATCAGGCCCTGCAGTCGGATGAAGTTTACAGTCAGACCCAGATCCAGTGGTGTAGTGGTAAACAAAACAAAGTGGGAAACCTAATTTGGTTCCAGGCCAAGGCAGTGGCATGGAAGGCATCAAGGGTGTGCAGAGATGCTCTTATTTTGAATTGAATTGAGGCTAGGATGACATTAGGGGTGAAAATCAGAAGTGTTATTAAAATGCATTTTTGGCACTCACTGTCACATACAAAGTTAACCACCCAGCCAGGATTTGCTTATCACAGGAGAGTAGGAGTGGGTCAATTCCATATTCCCAAAATGAGAAGTGGGCAGATTCCATTTACCCGTGTTTACTCTCAAATACTCTACTGGGTAAGCTGCACAGATGTCAAACCTGTCTTATGAAGGTGCAGCTCAAACCCTAGCTGTTCGCATTGCAGTAATCATCATCTTGGGAGCACAAAACCTAGCATACAGAAGGCTTGTGTGACAAACAATAATTTGTCAGAAAATGAGCTTTAAAAAAGGACCGAGGAGCTTTTAAAAAATAAACAAAATTTTTTGGTGTCCAGGTGTTTAATGGAATATATATGGGAATTGTTCCGCTGTTAATGGAGTTATATGGGTGTAAATGAGGGCAGAGGTTGGCCTTGTTTCTGCTGACCAGTATGTTTAAAGACCAGTCCCTATTTTATTTTTCTGCCAATATTTGAGTGCAAAGACTCTGTGTTTCCCCTGTAATAGCTAATGTCTGTGCACTAACGAGGTGTATGGGATGAGATAACATGCTCCATCTGGGCCAAATCATAGAATATCAGGGTTGGAAGGGACCTCAGGAGGTCATCTAGGCCAACCCCCTGCTCAAAGCAGGGCCTATCCCCACCTAAATCATCCCAGCCAGGGCTTTGTCAGTCTGACTTGCTGTACTCTACAAGAAGCCCTTTTGCTGTCATTAGGACATCTTTCAGAGTAAAGCACTGGCAGCCTGATCTTTTGACTTTAATAGGAGTTGGACCAGGCCTTAGTCCAGTTAGCACTACAAAAGATTAATTAAAATTTTGAAGTTATATTCCCTGACTACTATTGCCCAAGGATCTGGCCCTTAAGCATTAGTGAAGTAACACAGAAGCCTGAACTCAGGCTTTAGCAGATTAAAATAGGAGTCTATTCACGCTATAGGCTAGGATAAAACAATGTTTTTTAGAAACATGTTAGGTAAAATATATTAGCTAACATTTTAAAATCTGGTCTAGACAAGGAAAGCTTTTCACATGTGCTGTCTGTTTGTATCTCCAGATAGTTAATGCTATTTGAAACAGCACTTAGCAGCTTGTCTATATGTGGTTTAACACTTTTACTATCATATTAGTGGGTAAAGTCACCCCTTTGTATCTGATAAATCCACAAAGGGAAAAAAAAAGAAGTTGTCTTATCTCTAAATTGAAATCCTGGCCTCACTGAAATTATTGAAAATCAACAGCAAAATTCACATGGATTTCAAGGGGTCCAGAATTTCACCCCTACACTTGGTTGTCCTGTCTCTCCCCCCACCACACCCTCTTTTTCTTTTTTTTCCCTTTTTTTTTTTTTTAATACAAAGGGAACCAGTTGTTTCAATAGTTTAGTGAGGCTCTTGACAATGCTGGCTAATGGAAGCTGTGAAATATCTTACTCATTCACCACTGGAAAAAGTTATTCTGGAATCAAGGATATTAGGTTTGAGGCTTTAGAAGCTATTTTTGTTTCAGTGAAATGTTGCACAAGGAACTATAGTACCCAAGCAAAGCTGTTAGCTGTATACCCATTTATCATTTTCACTTCAGATGCAAAACTTTTCACCCATTTCAAATGGGCAGTTTTTGCTTTCTCCTTCCTCTGTTTATTTGAGCTGTTATTTCATAAGGCTCAACTGGGAGAATTCTTGCCTCTCCAAATCCAATCACATTTTCTCATGAGGCAGAGTGACACACCTCAGATACTGCTCTCCGACAAGTTATGTCCACACAGCAATCAGCAGTTAGGCATACTTGAATAAGCTTTAATCTAGCTGCTGTGGTGAAAAACAGCAGTGAAGACACAGCAGCACAGTGCGGATTGTACAAGCCCAACTGCAGCCGGGGGTACATACACACATTGCGAGCCTGTGCCAGGATCTGCACTGCTGTGTCTTTACTGCTATTTTTAACTAGATTAAAGCTTGTGTGGATATGACTACCTGAGGTGCAGGCATAGACTTACCCATTGAAGTAGGAGAGGCAAGAGTCCCTGCAGGAAAATACTTGGTGACTGTGGGGCATGAGGAAGGACCATTTCTGGTTTGCGTAGGGCAGCAGAAAATAAGGTAACAAATGAAATAAAAAGAAACAAAGTTAATACTGGTGAGTCTGACAAAGACTTTGTTAGAACAAATACTCGAATGTTTTACAAACATTCACTTTTAATTGTTTTTTATACAAGCCACTGTCCATTGAAAAAAATCATTTCTGGTGAATAGGATGCTGTTATCCCTGGATCCTAACTTAAGAAAGTCAGTGACACTGGCACACCATCTTCCCTATATCCTCTTTCACAGAAAATCTTAAATAGACCAAGATCAGTTTTAGAAATGACAAGAACTAGCTTGCAATAAATGTTGCTCATTGAGGGACTGAGTGCTATGGTACATCCTGTGCCTGTATAACTCAATCCAAAGCAATTTTATACCTACTGTAGTTGTCAGTGACTCAGAATCTGAGGAGAATGTGATTAGTCGTTCTGTTTTTGAACGCCAAAGCCTTTTCTAGAAGGGGAATTTTACCAATGAATCTTTGTATATGAGTCCCACACACAAAATCTTGTTGCTGCAAGTTAGCCAAGGAATATAGGATCAGCAACATTATGGCAATTATGTATAGCTCCGCCTACTAAACACAATACGTGCCAGTTCTCCTTTAAATTGTGTCCCTGCGGGTGCTCCACTTCAGGGTGTGTGCACACCCATACACTCTTAATAGGAGATTTTCATCAGCAATGTCTGCAGGTCCACAACTGTCCCCTAAATATCCTTGTTCTCTGGTATGAGGGTATATTGGGCGGGGGGGACAGACCTGCTGCCACTCCAGTTCCTTTTCAACTACCTGCAGCTCAAGATGGAGCAATGTGGTGTCCTTTAGTATGCACCTTGATATCTCATTTTTTCTTGTTCTTTTGGTATTTTCTTTTCTTTCCTCCATTATTTAGCACAATTTTTGCTGGGGGGTTCTCTTCCCATTTTTATATTTCTGATCTGAGCCTTTGTTTTCATTCTGGCCTTGATTCATGGAGTTGAGTACAAGTTATGCCTAAGACCCCTCAATTCAAACTCTGCCAGACTTGCCACAGGTCTTTTCTCTCCAGTGACAGACATTCAAGGTACCTTCGCTGCCTGGGAGAAACATGCATCCCCTCCAAATGCAAGATCTGCTCAGGATTTAAAAGCAGATTTAAGAAACTGAGAGACGATAGACTAAAACCCTTGTTGATGGCGCACTCTCGGAGGCCCACAGGATCTGAGTCACCACACCACCCCCCTCTATACCTCTCTGAACAACCTTGGATTTGGTTGCTCAGAGAGCCTTGGTGACCATTTCTGTTGAGGTGGTAACCAAAGACCCTGGAACCCATTAAAACCACTCAGACCCTCCAAAACGAAAATATCTCATTCCCCAGAATGGAATAAGAGAAAAAGGAAATCTCCCTTTTGGTCTGGATCTCAGGAAACTTCATGTCCTGATATGGGTACCGTTGAAGCTCTCATCCTCTCCTGTTTCACTACTATGTCAACAGCCGAGAAGACCACATCATGTATTTAGAAACTGTCAAGTAAACAATCCAGAGCGGCATTTGTGTCAGCTCTAACTCAGTGCCTTTCAAACAGAAGGACCCTAGAGCCAAGCCAAAATTGTCATCAGTACCATCTTTGTAGGCAGCCGAGAATGGTGCACTGATGCAATGATTGTATTTTGACACCTGATCTCCAGCACCACCTGACATACTGACTCCTATGGGCCCCTGTCCAGGATCACTGGTACTGCCTAAGCTCCTATCCTGGAAGACCTGAATCACCATTGCTGAGGGGTACCAAGAGACACCATCCACCTCCCTGAGCCTACTTACCCTCCAATCCTACCATCTTCAAAAAGTGACTTGTCTTCCAGGATCAATATGATCACCAGCACCACACAAACTCTTCAAGGGTACCAAGAGACGTTTCCAGCCAGTACCAACACATCCTCTGGTACTGTTTCACCAGCCAATCAAGTATCAGCTTCCAGTACAGATGCAGTTACAGGACCTCTCTGGGCCCTGTACCTGGTACTGACTCAACCACTGGTGCTGACAGTATTTGCCCCTCTAATGGGCATGGGGAAAGATGCCTCATCTGATTCCAAGGTATCTATACAAGGTTCCTCCACCTTCCTGTTCCAGTCTCTTTCCCTTGAGATACACCCAGAAGAAAAACTCCCAGCAGGAAATACCCTTAGCAACTGGGGGAAAACCTTGGGGCTGTGTGCCCTTCCTTTTTGTCCTATCACAGTGGGCTTGTTGGAACCTGTGGACCCCTTGCACGACTAGTTCTACAGGGTCCCATTTCATAAGAGGGCACACTAGGAGCAACAACTGCCCCATTTAGGTCCTGTTCCACAGGAAAATCTCACAGAGGGGGGCAAGAGACAGCTGAGGAAGAAGAAATACCACTCAAGACTTTATAAAAACCAATAGTGGAGTTCTTACAAGTTCCATTTGAGGAGATACAGGAACCACAACATTCCCTGTTGGACATCCTTCATCTCTCTCCTCAGGGAAAAATCACCTTGCTCATCAACCATGCTTTGTTGGCCTCAGCTTGTACAGTGTGGCAAACTCCAGCTACCATACCGCTCATGTGTAAATGGGCTGACAAAAACCGCAATATCCCACCCAGAGGCATGGAGTATTTTTTTTTTCCTTCCACCTTACAACCAATTACCTAGTTGTTGAGGATGTTTGTTTACTAAGTAATGTTGGTCCTGCTCAATGTTATGTGATAAGAATCTGAAATGACTAGACCTCCTGGGCCACAAGACCTACCCTGCAACCTCTTTGCAGTTCAGAGTAAGCCAATTACTAAGCCCTGATTTTGCAAACTATTCAAAGTTTTAATCTTTTTCTGAGCACCTATCACAGGATCCGAGCAAACAATTTCAAGCCGTTATAACAGAAGGCCAGACAATTGCCACAGCAGCTCTCTGGGTCTTGCATGATGCAATCAATACAGCTGCACGTCCCATGGCTAGGGCAGTAGTCATGCACTGAGCTTGGCTGCAGTTCTCCAGCCTACCCTGGGTGTTACAAAATACTGCAAAAGACCTTCCCTTTGAGGGGCTCAAGTTGTTCAGCCAGGTCCCTTCACTCTCTTAAAAACTCCCAAGCAACACTGACTCTGGGTATCAAAACACAGCAAAAGAGACAATACAATAGCTTGTAGACAGTTCAACAGTGTCACCGAGTTTACTACCAGCCCATGAGACTGACTGAAGACCAGATTCACTAAGAAAGGGCCATCCTCTACAGCAACCTATCCCATCAGTGACATCCTCAAAAGGACCTTTTTGACCTGCTGGCTGAGAGTCACAAACTATGTCCTTCCATGGATCCTACACTGCACCTTTCCTCCCTCAACCTTTTTGGGAATTCTTGCTCCCATTTCCTACCTTCCTGGGAGCTCATCACCTCAGACAGATCCTGAAGGTGATTTCTAAAGCTACTCCATCCAGTTCAGCTCTTTCCTGTCCTCCATGCTTCTCTTCAGGTACCCATATTATGAATGTCTCTTGAGGCAGGAGGTAGAATTCCTCCTAACACTAGGGACTATTGAACCTGTTCCACTGGAGTTTGTTGGAAAAAGGTTCTATTCCCTGTACGTCATCGAGGCCATTCTGGACTCCTCCTCTGCCAGAGGATACTTGCCCAAAGACAGATTTGCCACAATGGCCAGCATTGTTTCAACAATACAACTGAGCCTGCAAACCACGGCAAAGGCTTGCCTGCAACTCCTGAGCCATATGGCAGTGGGTATACTTGTCATACCTTAGCTAGACTACACTCTCAGTATCTTCAAGCCTGACTGAGAACAGTCTACACCCTCAACAAGCATAGTCTATCCAAGCGGGTGTCCAGACGTGTTAGAGGATCCTCCATTCTCTAAATTGGTGGAAGGATCCATAAAAGGTGTGTGTGAAAGTTCCATTCTTGCAGCTTCCTCCCATTAAGATCACCACTACAGATGCCTCCCTAACAGACTGGGCAAAAACTTCATAGTTCAGGGCAAATGGACCCATCAGGAGGCAATCTTCCATATGAACATATTAATGCTCAGAGCAGTTTGTTACTCTTGCCAGCATTTCCTACCCCATATCAGAGATATCTGATCAGAATAATGCTGGATAACAGAGCAGCACTGTATACAAACATCTCTATATAGTATTTGTAGACAACAAAGTCCTTCAACACTGTCAGTCATGAGGGTCTCTGGCGGATCTTGCACAAATTGGGATGCCTGCACAAATTCATCACCATCTTGCACTCATTCCAGAACAGCAATGCTGGCCAGAGTGCTGGAAAACTGTGTTTCATCAGAGCCTCTCTTTGTCATGAACAGTGGTAAGCAAGGTTGTGTGCTCGCACCTACATTATTTTACCATTCTCTTGGGTGCTCTGGTGCTAGGTTCTTTTAAAGACCATGAACAAGGTATTTACATGAAATTCTACACAGATGGCAACATCTTCAGTCTCCAGCATCTTTGTGTTCACACTAAAATGATGGATTTGCTCATCAGGGAGTTCTTCTTCACTGATGACTGTGTATTCATAGCACATACCATTTAATCACCTGCTTTTCTAGATTGGCATATCAGTCTGGACTCTATCAGCTTCAAGAAAACTGAGGTGCTTTCCCAGCCTGCTCCACGAAGAAATGTACTCCGCCCCTAAAACTGCAATTGATGACACACTGCTTAACCCAAAAGAGTATTTTGCTCTCTTGGCAGGACTTAGTCTAATAATGCCATGATCAACAATGAAATCATGCAGTGCATTTCTAAAGCCAGTTCTGCCTATGGTCAACTTTGTCACCACCTGTGGAATGTGAGAGGCATTCAACTTCATACCAAGATTAGTTGTTTATCATGTAATCGCATTAAGCAGTCTTCTCTATGGCTGCAAAACATGGACACTTAATGGCAGGCTCTTGAAGCAATTAGATCATTTTCACATGAGCTGTCTGCATCTCATCTGTCACATCAAGTGATCAGACAGGATACCAAACATCAAAGTCCTGGACCAGTGTCCTGGACCTCATAACAAGCATTAAATTCCCTTATCATTCAGCCATATCTTCACTGGTCTTGTCAGCTTGTACACATGGATGATACAGAACTCCTCAAAGCCATATTTTATGGACAGTTGAAAATAGGAACACATATGCTGGGAGGTCAATGAAAATGATAAGGACACTCTCAAAGCTCACCTAAAAGCTGGCTAAGTCAACTTGAACACATGGGAAGCTGATGTTGCCAACAGATGAGGATGGCAGTGGATCTGTTTGTCTGTGGTTAAAGCCATTGTGAATAGCAAAACAGAAAAAGCCAGAGATGTGTTAGCAAAGAAAACCAGTAGTGGCAAAAATATGCAGCCATGTCTGCTCAACATGTGGACACATCTGTGGATCCCCCTTCAGTTTACATTCATACAAGAAAATGCACTGAAACAAACTGGCTGTCATATGTCGACTATGATGGGAGAATTCAGTAACCAACAACAATGTATTACAATCAATCAATCTACATAAAGGAGCAAGATTCCAGTTCTTATGTACCAAATCCATAAAACTAGTGCATATTACACCACATCCAGATCCCAGCGGTTTATCCACCAGGACTACAGAACACAGCGTAGGCATTTCGGCATCGACTCAAGTGGGAGATGAACAACAAAGTGTTCCAAAATATATAGCCTACCTGGAGTCATCTGGAAACAGATCTCTTTGCATGCTGTCCAATTAGAAATGCAGATAATTCTGCTTGAAGGGAGGGCATGACTGCAATTCAATGGGATATGTCATAATCATTCCTTGGCCTTATGATTTGCTATACACTTAATCCCTGATGTCTTTATTGCTTAAGGTCCTACACAAATTGGAACAGGAGAAATTAGCAGCCATCCTCATAGAACCATCATGGCCGAGACAGGAGAGGTTCCCAGAGCTGGTTCGCATCTCTACAACTGCTTCTCCGCCTTCCCCTAACAGTGAATCTCCTCACCCATGAGTCAGGATTCATCACCCACCTCAACATCTCAGCACTTCACTTCAAGGTATGGCTACTAGTTAGCTCTCTGGTATTGCTTCCCAAAGGTACAAACAGTACTGCTGAACAATAGAAAACCCATCACAAGGAGGTGGAAACGCTTCCAGGCTTGATGCAGCCTCCAATCTATACTTCCTCTCAAGTCCTGTCTAGGGCAACCAAATGTCCTGGTTTTATAGGGACAGTCTCGATTTTTGGGTCTTTTTCTTATATAGGCATTTATTACCCCTCACCCCCATCCTGATTTTTCACACTTGCTGTCTGGTCCCCCTAGTCCTGTCTGACACACATTCTCAATTATCTGCTGTTAAAAAACCACAGATTTATCACTGAACTCCATTAAGGTTCACCTAGTTGCCATCACAGCTTTTCACCCCTTCCCCATCATTAAAGGTTTTTCAGTCTTCACTCACCCAACCACTACAAGGTTTGTTAAAGGCTTGTTCAATCTCTTCTCTCCTGTCAAGGAGCCAACTCCACTATGGGACATGAATTTAGTTTTCAACGTGCTGAAGAAACCCTCATTTGAACCTATGGGGAACTGTTCCCTCCTTCATTTATCCCTTTATATACACAGATAAAAAAATATGGATGCAACCATATTTCATAACTGATTAAACAGTACCTTTACTGATGTTAATCAGTAAGAGTCAGATTGTGATATGCTTTCAGAGACTGAACAGTTCCTTATAGTACAAGTTGTCTCACTAAAACCACTGGGTCAAAGTGTGGAATAAATGGATATTAAATATGAAACAGTGCATCAAAACTTGGTCCATAGATATGTTATAGTCCTGTATACTCAGAACTGTATTAAATACAGTGCAAGTGTAATATGCTCATGCTTGTAGTGTAAAGATGTGCTAGACAGACAACTCGTTGCAGAAATATGTTACTTGTTTGGCAGGGTGTATTGCTTTTCAAACATGATAAGACATTAAATTGTTGACCCCCACAGCTTTCTCCCAGGTCCCATTCAAAACTGAATCAAAAGCTTTGTTGCTGGAAAAACATGTGTTTATTTAACTTGAACAAATTTCTATCCAGCATGAGTACTTATATTTGCTCTTATTACAATGAGGAGAGGGGTAAAATGTATGCAATAATAATGCTACTTCTGTCAGAATTGGGACAAAGATTTACATTCGTATGTCAAATTCTGCATCCTGTACAGTGTAACCTCACTGATATCAAGTAGGTTGCACAGGGTGTAAGTGAAGAGGTAAATAGCCACACTATTCATCATGGAAAGAATTTCCATAAGTTAATATACCAGACTTGAGAAAGTCAAAGATTTCTAGAAAACAGTATCCTCAAATAATGGCTACTGCAGAGCTTAATGTTACAAACCATTGTAAAAGGAAAAAATAATGAACAGTTGTCATTTCCTCTACTGTTTGTCATAGGATAATTGCTACCACAGAAGGCAGTCCAGTTTACTTGACAAAAAGAGACAGCTTTCTAGCACAGCATGTTAATAGATTCAAGAAACTGAAAACAAATTTGAAATATTCTGGGAATGAGGTTGTTAGAGTCATAAGGAAATCACTGATAAAAACAACATTGTAGCTTGTAAAACACCAGTTAATAAATTTGGAAGCAAGAAACCAAAATGTCATTGTATATTTTACACACACACACTCTCTCTCTCTCTCTCTCTCTAAAAGAACATTATTAAGGTAAAGGGAGAAAAGTTAAGCACTCACAAGTTAGGAAATGACAAAATTAAGGTTTCCTGGGATGGCAAAAGGCACATCCTCGACCTAAAGTCCACCCTTACCTCTTGCCAAATTGTCCCTGCTTCGTAGCATGGGAGTGCCACAGCTTTTTGAAGCGAAGGTCACCAGATGTGTTTTGTCCTAGCCGTAATCTTGTAAATGACTGACCCATAAAATTGCAGTATATTTTTATAAGAACTTTGCCTTGTTGGCTTGCCCACATTCAGCCTATGTCTGCTATTCCCTGATTGTCTAAGCTTTCTGAGGCAGGGCAGTGACTACCCATTACAGGTAACCAGAACATCCCCAGAAAATTAAGTCAAGACTCTATGGAAAGGAGCAAAACTTCATCTAAGTGATTTTGTGCATGATATCAAATTAAACAGCTATAGTCCCACAAGAGCAAGGTCTTTAATAATTACACTTTGGTTGGAAAAGATGGAGGATTAAGCATATGTCATACATAAGCATTATGCCAAACAACAATTTTCACTTAGAGAGAGGTTTTGTCAGAAATAGTCTTCGAGTCAGTAGTTTCACAAATTCCTCACATTTGACTTAAAATGCAGCAGATGTTACCATAAGAAGCAAACAGGAAACTATTTACACTGTAATCACATCACATCAATAATCACATTTTAATACAAGTTATTCATTCCATTTTAGCTATAATAAATGCATTGTAAGCTGATCTTTGTGTCCATCACCATAGCATCCCAGCTTAATAATATCTGGCATTTCTGCAGTGACTTCCTTTGTAGTTCTCAAAGCCCGTTACAGATATTGATGAAATAAGTCCCCACAACCTCCCTGGAAATTAGGGTGAGTATGATGCCCATTTTGCAGAAAGAAATATTGAGTTGCAGAAAAGATTAATGTCAACATTGTCAAATGTGGCCTCTGATTTTAGGTGCCCAATTTGAAATACATTACTGACTACCCAAAGAGAGAGCAGTGGTCCAGTATGGCTCCCATTGAAATCAATGGAAGTGTACCATTAATTTAACTTCAGCGGGAGCAGGACTGAGCCCTACATTTGTGGCTGAGCTAGGAATAGAATCCAGTTCTCCTCACTCTCGACAGGTCAGTGTTTTGAACCCCAACACCATTCTTTGTGTGAAAGTGGGGCAATTGGGGTGGGTTTCCTGAGGATTTAGGAAGGCTGTATATACCTGTCAAAGGAAACTCCTGATGTAAGCTATACAGGTCAAGGAATTTTTTCTGCACTTAAGTTTAACTGTTTGCTTTCTGCAAGACGAGGGCTGTTGGACTGATGATTACTGCTTCAGGGTTCTCTCGCAGCAGGTAAAATCTCATAAGAGAAATTTCCTCCAAACAAAAAAGCTGTGTACTGCAGTCTAATGACGTCCTCTGCTTTGCACCAGGAAGGTTTCGCCTCTGTGACTTGAGTTTTTCTTTGTGGTTGCATCAAGGAGAGAGACCTTTGTTACAGTCACCAGCTCGTTGATAGGAAGGGAGGCAGGATAATCTCAAATGCAGTAAAGAGCAAAAAGAAAAGAAGGTTGGAACTAAAGCTGAAGCAGCACAGACACTCTTCTATAGTCCCATCCCATGACGTGTTGAGTGTGCTCAGCACCTCCCAGGAGGCACTCCGAACTTCATGTGATTGGGCCCCAAGAGGCACTAATGACCACAAAGTGAGAGATTTTATTATATTGCTGCTTCAAACAGGTATGACAGATGGTTAGAGGCCTAGTTCTGCAACATTTATTCATGTGAGTAATCTCATGGATCAGCGAGATGCCTTCCAGAAGTTTATGTATGAGCTGTGGGAATAGGCCATAAGAGGACAAATCAGAACTAGTCAAAGTACAGATAAAGGGAGTGGATTAGTGAGAGTTTGTCTTCCGAGTGTTTGTACTCTACTCATTATTTGGCATTTACAGTAAAAGGTTGTTGCTTTTGTTTGCATCTGTTAGGCACTGACGCATGTTTGCAAACTAACAACCCACTGCGTGGGTTATGATTTGGTATCCTTAAAGCAAGCGGAAAGAGAGATTAAATTGCTGAAAAAAAAAAAACTGGTTGAGAAACAGAGAATTGCCAAATTTACCTTCCTATGAATCAGAAAGTAACTTGGCACGTATGCTAATGTTTTGATCATTTTGAACACCTGAAGGGAAGTAGATAACTACAGCTGATGAGAAGCTTTACTTCTTTCATGGCAGAAAATGTACCTGCTAATTTATATGATAGGCCAAGCTGAGACACGACTTTGTCAGCTATATAGCATAGGCAACTAGCTCGTGTAACCTTTGCTCACTTTGGAACACACTTACTCAGACGAGTAATTCCATTGACTTCAATGGAGCTACTCATATGAGTGGATTCTTTCCACTGAGTGTAAGCTGCACACTTAGCCTGTGTGCACATTGTGCGTGTGTATATAATGTTTTGCCATCAGTCCAAGTGTGTTTATTTTGGGGTGTTTTTTTTAAACCAGGTACGTACATAAGGACTGAATAAAAACTAAGAGCTAGTTTGTATCCTGCTGTTCTGCATGTGAACAAGACAGTAGGTACAGCCTCCCCAGCTATCTACTTTCTGCCTCTCCTTACAGCAGGTCTGAATTTGACACTACATCTTACAATAGAGATAGTGAAGTTTTGAGAAATTACTGTGCTAGACGATAATATTGTTCCTATTAGTAAGAAAGGTAAATTAAAGCGGATTATTCACTCTTTATGGAGTGCAGATTTGTTTTAATTTACACTTAAATGCCTCCATGCAAATAGGTAAATATGTATATTGAACCCATACATTCCTTTAATCCAACTCCATAGCAAAAAATTAAAACCCCATAATTTGTGTATGATAGCTTGCTAATACACATGCCCACCCCACCCCGCAGCCTCATTTTGAAAGCCAGCCTTCTATGCATAGTGGAATCCTTCCTTAAAACTTATTTCTCCTAAAATGCCAACAGGAAATGACACATTAAAAGTAAATAAACAAAACCCTCTAAATTCTCAGTGTGTCCCATATTCTCAGTTTCTTTATCAGACTGTAAATTCTTTTGGGCAGGGACTGCCATCACTTGTACGTTGCCCAGTGCAGAGCATATTGTGCACATACTACTAGTAAAAATAACACTAATTAAAAAAAATGGGAGGGGAAAATCCATGAAAAAAAATAATAAGTTGTGGTCCATCTGCAGTGGAAAATCCCTCCATGCTTCACCTTCTAAGAAGGGGCTGGCCCCATCATTGGTAAGGTGGAACATGACCTCAAAGCCTTGCATATGCTGGAGAGCCACATTGATGTTGAGAAACCTGCAGCTCTCCAGCCAGACACAACTATGGGCAGTGCTATGGCTCTGAACATGTCCATACTCCCTAGCTCAACATGGCTGGTGCCCCCACAGCTGCCTTCATTCAATGGTTAAACAGAGCTGTGTAGCTGAAGTTCCATGTGGCAAATAATTTTGAAATATGGCTTCATTCTGACTTGGAACAAACATGATAAAATTCTTTGTGAAGGAAAAAAAATCTTAAAAAAAATAAAATTAGTTTTGATTCCAACTATTTATAATTTGTTTTATATTATATTGTTATGAGCTGGGTTAAACCTTGTTATGGGTTCAGTTAAAACCTAATCGAAACTGATGTGTGAATTCATCCTTCACGTAAGGTAGTAGTAAGAGACAGTTAAGGGCCCACAAATAAAACAAGGGCTGATAGTTTCTGGGCAGATTCTAGCACCCTGGGGGTGGAGGGTTCCACTGGGTATTGTTCTGACCAGGTTGGGTCAAAAAAAATACCAGATTCCATGATCAGTTTTACTTCCAACTGCAACAACCAGCAAGACACTGAACTTTGACTTAACTGCTTGAGTCAAAAAGAGGTAACAATATGTAACAATTTTTTTAAACAAAAAAAGTCATTTTGAAATGAAAAATTTCCACATTTCATTCAAAAAATGTTGCAATTTTTGCTCCCCCCCCAAAAACAAACAAACATTCTATTGAAACTGACCCAGTTTTGCAAAGCATTTTGATTAAACCCCTTATCCTGACAGACCGTGGGTCCACCAACTGTAGTTTTTCTGAGCAGCTCTAACTGGAATGCAGCTGCCTTTCCTTTGCAAAAGGTGGCATCTGGCTCTTCCACCTTTGAGTGGAACCTCATGGAGCACTCATTTATGAGCCAATTGTGAGGTCATGAATTCCGTCAAATGCCTCTTCTTTCTGTTCCCTATACCATGTACTACAATCACAGGGTGAAACACTGTCTTACTGCTGCATGACATTAAAAAGTGACATGATCACTACTACACATTGTTAGTTCTCCTATTTTGACCCAGGTTATGAGAGCCTTGAGCATCGCTAATCTCAACAGGGTTTGGGTTTTTTTTTTTTTTTCTGGTTTATGTAACACTAGTCAGGGAGGAACTCGCTATGTAGGGCAGCTGGTCTACAGCTCTATGCCCAGGTGCCATTTTAGAAAAATTCAGGGAGCAGAGGGCAAATTCCCTGCTTCTACTTGCACACTAAGGCTGTGGCTATTTGTGGGGGGTTAGCGGCCACTCCCATTCTGGGGCGGGGGGTGCGATGATGTGGCGCATCAGTCCTCACCCAGAGTGCACGGGGAGAAGTGGGCTGGGGAGGGGTCATCTCAGCGATGGCTGGGCCAGGGGAGGGATCAGGGCCCAACTCACTCCTTGCTAAACTCCAGTCCAGGGGGCCACTGCTGCTTTCAGTCATCCAGTGGGGAGAGGCAGAGGTGCTGACAATGCAGTGATTAGGAACCCTTCCTGGTCAGCCCCACGGCAGCCCCACTGGCTCAGAGGAGACACTGCAGCACCAGCTAGAGAGGAGCTATGAAAAGTCTGGCTGGGAGGTGGTGGAACCAAGGACTGGGAAGGACAACTGCCCCTCTGTCCCACAGCAAATATTGTCCTGCTTTGTGCCTGCTCCTTTTAGCCACACCCCCTCAAGAACGTACTGTGATCATGAATGGGCTAGAGGTGGCCATGCTGTGTGTTGAGGCCAGAGCACATCTCTCTTATCCACATGGCACCATGCACCTATTACACAGGATTGTCCCTAACCTTAGTGTAGGAACAAGGGAGTATCCAGCACTTGGAAGCACTTCCCTGTCACATGGAGCAGTCTATGCAAGAATCAGGCTCCTGCACTTGGGTACGTACAAGGACCACTCCCTCTGTGCACACCCCTAGGGACAAAGTTTATTCCAGAGAGGAGCAGGAGGAGACAGGGCTATGGATCTGTCTCTTCCTTTATACCAATCATCAGAGAAGACAGAAGGCTGCACCAACCCTTGCACTCCCTGGAAGAGAAATCCCACTCAGAGCTCAAGATACCACCTCTGCACCAGCTTTTATTCTGAACATGTCATGATAGCCATAACTGAACAGCAGCATGTTGTTTAAAGGAAGTTTTGCGGAATAGGTGGTGCTGGTAGCACTATTTATAATTAAGATTGCTCAACACTTCCCATTATAAGACCCCATTTTCAGTTGCTTATGACTTTGCCAAACTTTGCCCATGCAACAACATGTATTCCTGAGGCAACTTTAAAAAACAAACAAACATACCCCAAACCACATTTCAGTTAAAAAATTTCAGCTGTTTTGAATAATGGGATTAGGGGAAAATACATTGCCCCTGTGTTAAAAATATTCTTATAACCTTTTCATTGAGAAACTTGACCATCTCTGTGCTTTGGAGCAAAGGATTTAAGATTTTTTGGGAGGGAGTAAGGGGCATTGTCCTTTTGCTAATCCTGTGAAACTCTACCTAAAGTTGGCCAAGTTATGTCTCTTAAAAAAAAAAAAAAAAGAAAAAAGATCTGTTTGCACATATTCAGGAGAGACTTCTTAGAGTTTGGCAGTAACATTCTTTAAAGATTCCATCTGACCTGAGTATCCTAGGACTGCAGGGGCTGAACTGGACAATTGCTCCTTCTGGCTGCCAGGGGCTGCTGGAGAAACATTCTGTGGAACTGAGAAATTAAAAACTGATCATAATGAATATGCACAACAGGTCAATTAAGATTGCAGGAGCTACCTTAGCTCTGGCATTTCCTAACTTTTGAGTGTTTGATTCAACGTTAACATTCTTTTAACATAGTACAGCCAAAAAATTATCTGTGTAAATCGTAACAACAAAGCAATAGTAACTAAAATAGTCAAGAGAATTCTAATTGTAGATAATACTTAATTTTATACAATTTCCTATTGTGGTTGCACTTACTAATGAGCATTGTGTATCCAAATATTTGCATGAACCATAGTAGTAAAGCTGAAACAATCATCTCAGATTTGAGTTGTTTATTTTATTGGTATCAACACACTCCTTGTGGAAATTGTCAAGTGTGTCGAAGTGTGGCTTAAACAATATCTGCTATGGTATCTTTTGCCAACAATGGTAATCTCTGTAATTGCATGTAGTTATTTCAAAATAAAGGAGTGTAAGTGTAATGGAATACGTGCAATGCATATTAAAGCTCAGTTATGGAAATAACGTTGAACATGTAAAGCATGGACTGCACTTCATTAAGCTTGTGAGGAAATTAACAAATCCCTGTGTTGGACACACGGATTACAGCATCTTGCCAAGGAAGAGGAAAGCTGGCAGACATTTCTGGATTTCATTCTTGCAGTGAAGCTGAAATTGTGTGACTATTTACAGAGATTTCTGCAGGTTTTATAATAGTAATAATACCAATCTTGTATAGCACTTTTCATCAGTAGATCTCAAAGTGCTTCAGAATCTGATTATATTTATCACCACAACACCTACTAGCCTCATTTTACAGATACAGCACTGAGGTATGCAGAGGCTAAGTGACTTGGCAGAGGTTACATGGGAAGTCTTTGGCATAGCAGGGAATGAAATCCAGGTCTCCTGTGTGCTAGGCTTATACCCTAACCATTGGATCATTCTTCCTGCATGTCCTGTTTTGTGGAGCCCCTTCTGTAGAACAGTATGTAGGACGTCAATACTCTACATTGGATGGGGTTGGCCTGTGGGCAAGCTATTGGGGCGCTTGTCACTGGAATCTTAGGCAGGAGGGTTTGCTGTTGATATTGCTTATGGCTAAAAGGTATTTCCATTGTGGAAGCACTTGTCTTTTGTTTTCTAGCTCATTCGATCAGCAGTGCTAGCCATAGGGAAGCGAGAAACGTCTCCCGTTAGTTTTTCTTCAGGTAAGAAGCCCTACATGCTGATTTAAATTAAAAAGAGGCACATTTCATCTATTATTAAAAGTCTGCATTGCTAATACATGAACTGTGTATCTCCATTGCACTATCCAACCAAAGCAAAACAAACAGAGGAAGAATCTTTCCTTATCTGTTCAGGCATCCCGGGGAATCCTAACACTGCTGCTACTGTCCACTGGAAACTGTGCTAATGCCCATGGTATCTGTCTGAAGTATTTCTAAGGCTGCTGTTACCTTTGTATCTAAGGTAGCATTAAAGACAACAACATTGAGCCTGACCAAAAGAATGCACATTTTCTCAATGTCCCTTTTTTTCTGAATTGTGTACCAAATTGACACTGGAAACTTTGTAATGAAAAATTAAAATCCAATAACTATAATCATTTCACACATTCTGCTTTCCGATTTTTTTTAAATGGGAAAGAATGTAACGATTAAAAATGGGTGGGAACCAAAATCTCAGATCTAAACACTCACAAACTAGGACTGTGAGTCCAAATACATATTTTGTGGCTCAAGCCTGTCATTAATAAATCTCTCTAGGGACTCAGCAGAGCAAAACCTAGTCTATTCTAAACGTATTTCATTTCAGGTGCAACTGAGTTATTAAAAAAAAAAAAAAAAAAAAATCAAAAAATTCAAGAGATATTTCCTAAACTTTATTTAATTAGAGCAGTTATGAATTTTCATTGCTCCAGGTTACGTAATTTACAGGAGTAGATTTCATTTGCTATCTTAGTCAAAGATCTCATGTCCCTACAAAGTTATGCTCATCTGGGAGGAGCCTGACCAGTCTGTGGAATTTCCAAGCTTACAACCTTACTGTTTGTCATTCAGTATACCTGATCAATGGGCTTTCCACCATTCAGGAAAAGAAATGTGTGTGACTGAAAGGCAGTTGGCTCTTTTGTTGCAACATGGCCATAGTTCATGATATACACATTAATAAACTGAGTTTTCTGCATTTGGAGTCTGATCCTTTTGAAGTTAGTGGAAAAATTCCCATTGATTTTAGTGTAGATTGCATCAGACTATTAGTAAACTGACAGGCCCATTGAGTTAGGAGAGAAATAAATTGAACTAGGGATTCAGTATGGAAAAAGGGACATATATAGCACCAACTATGATATATGTGTTATGATAAGCAGTATCTTGAATAGAATCCAGGAATGCTTTCATCATCTGCATGCATATGCTTTATACAGCCATATAACATCCAACTCTTACAACTACTTTGATCATCTTCAAAGAACCTATTTTTATCAGAGACGGTGTTGACCTGACTGAGCTGCTACAATATTCAGAGAAGTCTGAGTCCAATCAAGGCGGTTCCAGTTACATTCTACGAAGTGTTTTTCACTTTTGCCAAATCCAAAGACTCTGACATCTGTTAGAATACTGCTATGTACACGTGGAGAAACAGCTAAAGCCAGGGACCTCCATAATCTGTTCAGCAAAGGTAGCTTCCTTAAGCCATTTTTAACCATGTTTTATGATGTTGATTCACTAGAGTTTCAAACACTGAAATCCAACAAATATTTACACATGCCTTAAAGTAAATGCGATTATCTGTCTCCAAAGATAAAAGGCTAGCACCTTAATCAGCAGCACCTGCTGTCTTTTATTTTCTTTCCTTCGGGGGGCGGGGGGAAGTGATCATACAGTAGAATGATATTTCATTTTTCAGTTCTGTACTGGATAGCATTACAAAAAGGCAAGAGGAAACTGCTAGATTGCTGGAAGGCATCCCATTTCCACCACTGAAAATAAAAGACATTTCACACATGCATTTTAAAAGCAAGATTTTTTTCTATTACTGATAAAATGATAAAAATAGACATAATATTAGTGATTTCCCAGCCCCTAATGAAAGCTTTCCATGCTTTGAGACTATATTTCTAGAGTGTGACATGACAGCCTGAGACAGTTTGGAAAAATATGTATAATTTATACTTGCTTAGAAATGAATGATTGCTGGTTATGTCTTTTAAAACTCTTCTCAGAAGTTATGTACCAAACAGTTCACGTCATTAACAGTTTTAGTAACAGTTTGTGCACTTGGGAGTCATCTGAAGTCATGTTCTAGCTAAGAAAATGAGCATCTGTCTTCAGTCCTCTTGAGTTCTCAGTACTGAACCAGAGAAAATCAGTACTTTCATATGGATTCATCTGTTACGGAATTTGCCCACATATCAGAGAGAGACTTTGTGCTCCTTTCACCACAATCAGCCAAAAAATAACCAGCCAACTGCTTCTCTACCCTTTAGGGAAAAAGGATGTCCAGAAAGAAGCCCCAGAAAATTCACTGAACAAAGCAGGGAATGCTTTGTTCACATGTGGGCTGGAAATGAAATCAACTGATTGTATTTATTTTAAATGCATATTCAATCCCATTTAGTGATCATCAGAAATAAACTGTCAAGGCAAAATTGGAGGCTGTAGAGATTTATCTATATAAGGTGTCCGTGTGTGTGTGTATGTATGTAGAGGAGAGAAAAATGGGTGACATGGATACCAAAAAACAGTCATACCCAGGTATTAAAATAAAGATAGGCCTAAACCCACTACTTTCCCTGCAGGCTCTAAGCAACTCCCATGGACTTTATTGAGAGTTATCATATCCTGCAGGATCTGCTGTCCTAAGGAAGATAATAAAAGGTGCAGGTAGAAAGGCTCAGCTGGGGGAAATCAGCATCCACATGCAGTAGCAATGAGTCCCTTGATTTTGGTTACTAAATTAATTATATATGTCAAATCTCCCTAAATAAATCAAAATGTTTGACACAGGGAATTTTGCTGTCAGCTAATATTTTAGCTGTCTAGTAAGCAAGCTGACAAATGTGAAGGGATTCAGAGCTAGATTTAATTTGCTTAATTTATCCAGTTGTATTTGAAGGGGCCTGCATTCAGTTCTTGCAGAGACGTACAAGTTCCACAACAGCCAGTCTTACTAAATATCCTCTCTCACTCAGATTGGTATCACAAATAACCCAATATGACATGAAGACTTCATCATAAATAGTAAAACGAATACCCCACATCCCCCAGCCCTTCCAGAACAGCCTGAGAAAACAATGCATTTTGCAATGTGCCCTGAGTTCAACAAATTTGACTCTGTTGGACCAAAGGCAGGGAACAAGTTCCAGAGCCCATGACAGTACTCTTATCATTCAGCGAGAGAATTAGGAACTTTCTTTTAAACCAAATGGCTAGTAGCTTAATTGTCTCTGATCTCAACTGCTACAGTGTCACACAGGGAGAAAGGAAGACTCTCCAGTCATCACAGTCCAAACCACTTAGGACCACCAAAGCCAACAGCTTATATTCAGTGTAGAAACTCATTTGACAGCCAGTGCAAATCTTTAAGCACCAGGTAGTATGATCTTTGTGCAAATCTTTCTGAATGGTTTTATGCTGTAGACTCATAGGTACTGTGTTGCAATAGTCTAGTCCAGTCCCAAAGCGACAAAAACTCGTATATAATGGTAGCAAAGATCTACTTCCAAAAGAAAAAAAATGCATCTTTCTTGCAAAGCATAGCAAAGAGAGTAAGCCCACAGGCTTGACAACTGCTGCTACCTGGCAATCTGGGAGTAGCCAGGAATTTAACAACCCATAGTCTGTGCCCCGGTACAACAAACATAGTAGAAATCTCTTTATCCTGTGTTTTAGCTTTTTCCCAGTAACAAATTAGCATAGGCAAAAAGCCACACAATACGGTATATTTTGCCATTCCTTTCAAGTAATTAATGGTAATACATTAAATGAGACAGCCTTGAAAGAAAGAGCAAGGCAGCTGAACAGCCAATCAAGAGGTCACCATAGTTCTTCCTATGTCTGATGAAGAGGAAAATCTTCCTGATATCAGAATTGAGTTATGCTTCATCTGTGTGGATGTGAATTGGTATGTCAAACTATAGTCCATCTTGTCAGTCACCTGGCCCTTGATAAGTACATAGGGTAGTTGTTAAAAGATTCTACTGATGTGAGTTGTCTATTAGATAGGGAAACAGCCAGCATTGAGTCAGTGCTGCTGTTTATATGCATGCCCACCAATTATTTTAAGGTTGCCTGGCAATCAGCAGAAGTTGTGTTATACCAAAGGGCCCACAGGATTGAACGGATGAATGAAAGCAGGTGCTCTGAATCCAGAAATGGAGAGGAAGCTACTCATTGAACTGTTTTGCTTAACTTAATTACTAGACAGAAATAACCATCAGTCCTTCCCAACAAGTAAAATATTGCCATGCTCAAAGATCTCAAACTGTTTTTCCAATGTGAAGGATTAGGCCTTCCAACCCTCTGTCAGATAAGTAGGGCACACAGAAGTTAAAGGGTTGCTCAACTACATCCGGGAAGCATGTGGTAGAGCCGAGTTAAAACCTGTATTTCCTGGTTTCCAGGCCACTTCTATAGCCATGAGGCTATCCTGCCGCAAGTCAGTTATATTCTTTGGTGTCTACCACGGTTAATAGCCTCCATTACCACAGTATTCAGGTACCAATAATTAGACTCTATGGCCCAAATCCTGGGCTGCCCTGCAGCCAATTTGTGCAATGCAGCTAGTGCAAAGCAACACTAAAACTAGCATGGCTAGCCAGAGGATCACCCATCTCAGTGTAAGGTGTTCCTCCAATGTAATGGCTCCTACACTAACCCCATCCCAGGTATTCCTGCAGGGGTAAGGGTGGCAGGAAAGAGGGTTGTGTCCAGCTTCTGAATCAGCCCCTTTGGGGCATTGGCAGACAACATACAGGTGAGCAGCCTTCAGTGAGTGAGGTAATAAGGAAGGGGTCTGTTGGATCTGAATTGGTTATCCCATCCCAAAACCTGATACATTTCTCATGCTGAGTATAACAAACAAGCAATAGTATTGCCAACCTCAAGCATAAGTTTCTAAAAAATAAATACATACAAAAATGTGGCTCTTAATTTGCCTTCTGGGTTTGAGCCAATAGGATGCACTCAGGTCACATTTTCAGCTTTTCTCTGCAACTATGAGGGCTTGAAACTTACATTTATTTTTAAATGAACACTGAGGTTCTCCCACAATCACCTCCAGCAGCTGGGTCATAAAAGCAATATCGAATCTCTAGATACTCTCAATCAAATTGCAAAAGCAGCAACAAAACACCTGTTTACTTACAAGTTAACCTATTTGTGCTTTGCCATCTCCGTCACAATGGACATGCATCGCTTTGTTGAGTGTGAGAATGCAGGTTTATTAACTGTATGCAATAAGCTGTTTGCACTGATTTATATTCATGGATCTGTAAGCAGAACATTCAAACTGGCCTGAAATGTGAGCCTTGAGCTGAAACAGGATGGCCAAAGATGAAAGACCATGGAAAATTATGAAAGACATATGGGTTTTGCCCCATCTTCCTTAAAGTGTATCCAAATCCAATAAAGACTATCTGCATCTTTGAGACTCTTACAATAGCCCAGACAGATAGTTTGTTACCAGAACTGGAAATCCTTCCTCTCTGGAAACCTTACCAGCATGAAGAATTAGATGTGGAGGTACATCCATTGTGTATAAATGTAGAATGTTCCATTTTTCATGTTTGTGGTGTCTTTCCACATTGTTCTATCTCCAAACCCACTCTGATCCTAAACTAAGTTTAAAGCATCATAATTAATCATGCTAATCCTATGCATTATCAGTCCAAAATTGCTTCAGTTGTTCTTTGTATTGCGTAAAGGTGACATACCTGATTTAAAAAAAGGGATAAATAGTTAGATTTGAAAATACAGTGCTTTATTCACTCAGTTAGTAATGCACTGCCAAAGTGAGAGCTGTGGCCACTCACATACTAGGATGTCTAACTGGTATGAGTACAACAGTGGCATCCATAAAGTGTTCATGACTGCCTCTGATCTATTGAATACCATTGACTGAATGATGGAAGCCATCACTAGCCACATACTGGGGCTGGTACTGCATGGTTTCTGCACAACAGACCTGGAACATGAGGCTGACATGGCTATGTCAGAATCTTCATGAACTAATCTCATTGATACCCTGAATATATTTACAGAAGAAGCAAGCAAGCTTGATCTTCAGGTCAATTGGAAAAAGACCAAACTTATGAAAGTGACTGATGGACCTCTACTCCTACCCATCATAATCAGTGGATAAGAAGCTGAATTTGTTCATTCACTTGAGTATCTTAGCTCTGTTGTCACCAAGAAGGGAATTTGTCTTGCTGACATGAAACTTCAAATGAGGAAGGCTACAGGTGTTATGCATGCTCTTTGGAAGCCTCTGTGGCATCAACGTCACATAGCAACTTGGGCTAAGATACATACCTATCAAACAGCAGTGGCTTCTGTCTTTTCATATGGTCCTATTTGGGCCACCACCGAGTTGCAAATGGACCAGTTGAATGCTTTCAACAAGAAACAGTATTGACATATTGATGGCATATGATGGTTTCATCGTGTTACAAATGAGGATGTCTGGCGTCAGACCAGCCAGCCTCCAATGTCTTCCCAAGTGAGTCAAGGCAAGTTCAGGTGGCTTGGTCATCTGCTCTGGATGCCAGAGTCCATATTAGCATGCCAACCTTGTATGTTGGACCCAACAAAAAAAGGGATGGAGAAGACTCCATGGATAGCTTCACATGCCTCAGCCTTAATGTAGAGCAGGCTGCAATAATGGCAGGAGACCTGGGTCTGTGTAAACAGATGATCTAAAGTTTGAACTCCATGCTCCATGAGTAGAAGAATTAATGAATAACTAAGTCACACAATTAAAATAAATGTATGATTTGAGAAACCAAGGGTGTGTTGATCATGTTACAAATGTTAAAATCCATTCATCAAACTCCAACACTAGGGACACAATGATTGATATGGATAATCAGAGCAATTTTATACAGAAGCTTGTTTACCTGAATCTGAATCTCTAGTTAATAAAGTCTGCAGTTCAAGGTAGCAGAACATTTTCACTGAAGATGAAAGTCTCTTTCTACCGTCAGCGTATGAATTTTTTATTGTCTTTATCTGTTCAAGTGTTGGTAAGTGTTATGGATGTGCAATGCCTCCAGCATGCCCACTGCTTCAGCCAGGGTGACCTTAAGCATCCAGCAGTTACCTGCTATGCAGAGGAACATTACCCTGTGCTATGAACTGCCTGCCTCATTATGTTCACTGTTCAATGCACTGGTCTTTTAATATCTATGGAAAAACATCCTCCCCTATTTAAGAAAATAAAATGTCAAGAGTTACCATATATGCAGGCTATGTCTACATTTGGAGCTAGGGGTATGATTCCCTGCTCATAGACACAATTTATACTCAGTCCTTATTGAAGCAAACTCCTCTAGAAAGACTTCAGGCTTTGACCCATCGTATTTAAATAAGCTCTTATTATGTTCAGTGGGACTTTTATTCATGTCTTGTGTCTGCTTCTTGTGAAAGTCAGAAAGATTATTTTATATTTATGTATATTACATACACGCACATACACACACAGCCTCTGTGACTAATAAGTGCTATAAATCTAGCACTAGAGGCTTTACATTTAATTTAGATATAAACAAGCCACCATATCCAAACAGAAAAGTATTATCTGCATTTCTTTTCACTCAGTGCAGCTGATATTGCTAAGAGCCCTTCAGGAGAAGTATGGCCATAAACAAGCTATAGAACAAAATTAATAACTTTCAGAAAGAAGAGGGCAGGATCTGCAAAAACTAGTTTAGTCTTTCACAGTTTTGTTGTACTTACCTAGTTAAATATCTAGTGGTCTTCCCTAGACTTCCAAACCCGCACACACACACACTAAACAACACCTGTCAACTGCTATCATATCACTAGACACTGGACTGGCTTTAGGATTTGGGAAAAGGGCAGCAAGATGTTTGCCATGTTACCTCAAACTCAGTTGACTCCTTTAATATTGGGGATGGGGTAGAGGAGGATGGTATTTTTAGGCCTTAGAAAAAGTGAAGTCCAGGTGCCTGTGCTAGGGTCTGTGCATAGATAGCAATTAAAAAAAAAACACCAATTATTCTAATTAGCTAGGAGCCCATTAAATGATCTGTTCCCAGCTGTCATGAGGGTTATGTATTTTAGGTTCTGTTGTCTACCTTGTCTCTAATTTTTAACTGCAAAATCTGGAATAACCTGCAATGTTATATAACACAGCAGCTGAAAATAGCCAGCCAATCCCTCTTCTCCAGCTGAGAAAGAGTGAGGACATCTGCTATGGAAACTGAATAAAATACAGAGGCATAAATGCATCATATTCACTAGTCTAAATGTTGAATGTATTATTCTCATTCTCCCCTTCCATTTCTTAATCCCCTTTTCCCATAGTGCCCCATTCTATCCCTCTTCAGACCAATTTTTTACTTTCACCCCAATTCTATCAACTGTTCTTTCTTCTCTATTAAGCAGAATAGCTTTGCCTCATTTTCTTATTAGATTAATTGAAAACTATGATCTGTCCCTTCACCTCTCCCATTTTACGTATTCTCTTCCCTCTTGCTCCCTTTTCTTTCATTCCCATTTTTATTCTCCTTCTGCATTCCATTGTCTCCTCCGTCTCTCGCCAAATCTCTCTACTACTCCTGTGATGGGTTGGAGAACAGAAAGTCCCTTGGGGCTGCAACTGATGTGCCAAGACTATTTCTGCCCCTACTTTACCTGCCAGCTTGGGACTCCAGCACCCTGTCTTGTTGAGCCAGACACACCAGTCTGCTCCAACACGGACCCAGGGTCTGAACCGCATGCCCCAAAGCTGCAGACTTAATTGAAAGCAACTTAAATGTTCCTGTTTTTAGCACTCAGATGCCCAACTCCCAATGGGGTCCAAACCCCAAATAAATCCATTTTACCCTGTATAAAGCTTAGACAGGGTAAACTCAAATTGTTTGCCCTCTATAACACAGAGAGATATGCACAGCTGTTTGCCCCCCCTCCCCCAGTATTAATGCATACTCTGGGTTAAATAATGAGTAAGAAGTGATTTTAATTGAATACAGAAAGTAGGATTTAAGTGGTTCCAAGTAGTAACAGACAGAACAAAGTGAATTACCTAACAAAATAAAAACAAAACATTCAAGTCTATGCCTAATACAGTAAGAAAGCTGAATGCAGATAAAATCTCACCCTCAGAGATGTTTCAATAAGCTTCTATCACAAACTGGGCACAATCCTTTCCCCTGGTACAGTCTTTGCTCCAGCTCAGGTGGTAGCTAGGGGATTTCTCATGATTGCAGCCCCATTGTTCTGTTCCACCTCCTTATATGTCTTTGGCACAAGGCAGGAATCTTTTGCCTTTCTGGGTCTCCATCCCCACCCCCACCCCCCCAAATGGAAAAGCACCAGGTTTAAGATGGATTTCAGGTTTAAGATGGTCCTGTGAGACTCCAAGCCTTCATTCGTCCCAGCCTGACCCACAGGAAGGAATGCCTGCAAACAGAACCACCCACAGTCAATTGTCCTGGCTGATGGGAGCCACCAAGATTCCAAACCACCATTAATGGACCACACTTTGCATAATTACAATAGGCCCTAGAGTTATATTTCATATTTCTAGTTTCAGAAACAAGAGTGATACATTTATACAAAATAGGATGACCATACTCAGTAGATTATAAACTTTGTAATGATACCTTCACAAGAGACCTTTTGCATGAAGCATATGTTAGTTATATATTCACACTCATCAGCGTATTTTCATAAAATCATATAGCGTGCAACATCACAACTCTCTCTCCTTTCCTGGAGCTTTAGTCAGCCCTACTCTTTGAAGTCTCGGAGTGGTTAGTCTTTCCTTGTGGTGGGGAGTGGAGCTGAGCTAAACAAAGCTTAAACTAAACTGGGACACTTGGTATAAAAAGTCTCTTACTAGGCAAACTCAAGAGCCGCAAACAGAGGCAACTAACAGGAAAGTTTTGAAGGGTGTCGCTGTGGACTTTGTGTTTGGAAGTAACAGAACTTGGTGAATGGTGCTTTGGAGACTATGGTGCATCATGAAGATGTAACCCCACCACAGAGCCTGACCTATGGAGGAAAATGGAAACATGAAGTACCCAAACTAAAGCTTCAATGGGACAGGGTAGCAGCATTTCTGACTTTTACTGTTTGTTTGTTTTTTCCCAGAAGCTCCACATTTTCTATGAGGTAAAACATTTTATGACCAGTTCTAATTGTTATTCCCACAGATTCGGAGATTCCCAGGCCAAAAGGGATGATGGTGATCATCTATTCTAGTCTTTGTGTAACACAGGCCATAGAACATTCCCAAATAATTCCTAGAGCAGATCTTTTAGAAAAACATGCAGTCAATATCAGAATTGTCAGTGATGAAGAATCCACTGCCATCCTTGCTAAATTGTTCCAATCATTATTACACTCACTGTTAAAAATGTACACTTTAATTTCCACTCTGAATTTGTCTAGCTTCCACTTCCAGTCATTGGATCATGTTTATACCTCTCTGTGCTAGACTGTAGAGCCCATTTTTAAATATTTCCAAGGGCCAGATTACATGCCAAACATAGTTGTGGGCCCCCAGGGAGGCAATGGAGCATAGCACGGGGAGGTTAGTCCCCGGAGCGAGGGGCCAACCAGAGGCAATGAGGCATGGCAGGAGAAGCCCATTCCACCCAATGCAAGGGCACTATTTACAAACCAGCAATTGTCAGATGCACAGTGGCCTGCCCAGCCCTGTGCTGCCAGCGTGCCCCTTCCCCTCGTGGGCAGGCCTATGCCACACCACAGAGCCCCTCCCCCCATCCCCAGACTCCCTATGGCCAGAGGCCCCCTGGACCCAATAAGTCCAGTGCCCCTCCAGACCCACCCACAAATGCACAGCATCCTGCACAACACCACCCCTGCCCACAGCCCCACCACAACTGCCTAGTACTCCCCACAGAACCCCCACTCCCTAGTGCTCCAAACACACACAGATCCTCCCTGTCCCTTCACAGCCCAGCACCCCCCATACTTCCCATAGACCCACTCCCCTAAGCCCTCTCTCCCCGCTGCACTCACCGGCCCTGCTGGGAGATGATTGCGTCTGCTTGACTGAGCCGGCAGCACAGCCAGGGCTGGTCCTAGGGCTGGAAATCGCTCCATCCCCTTGAGAGTGGTGCGATCAGCCAGGCCAGGACCTGCCCCGGCTGGGGTCCCTCAAGACGTATTTGCCTGGAAGGGCCCAGTCAAGCCCTCCACACTGTTCCCCACACACACCTGGCTGAGACTGGCCAGGCTTCTGCACCAGTCCCAGGTGGCTCAGCTCTGGGGAAACAGGTGGGGCCCCAGAGGTGGTGGGAGGTAGAGACTGCCCAGAGCTGGAGGTGCACTGGGGTCCAGCCAGGGGGTTGAGAGGAGCAGGGGGTGGGGCCACGGGGAAGAGAGGAACTCTCAGCCAGCCAGGCCAAGAGAAGCAAGTGGTGGGTAGGGGGAGCCAGTGGGGTCTTGGAGCGCAGTGCAAGCGGAGCTGGCCGAGGCCCCTTCTGAGCACGGGCCCGGCTTCATGGAGCCGCTGTAAACCCAGCACTGCCCCATGTAGATACCTATAGACTGTAATCAAGTCATTCTTTGACCTTCTCTTTGTTAAGTTAAATAGATCGAGCTTTTTGAGTTTATCACTATAAAGCATGTTTACTAATCCTTTAGTCACTCTTGAGGGTCTTCTCTGAACCCACTCCAATTTATCAACTTCCTTACTGAAATCTGGGCACCAGAACTGGACACAGTATTTCAGCAATGGTCATTCCAGTGTCAAAATGCATTGGTAAACACACCTTACTCCAACTTAAAATTCCCCATTTATACATTCCAGAATTGGATTGGCTCTTTGGGCCACAGCATTGTATTGGGAACTCATGTTCAGCTGATTATCCACCACAACCCCCAAATCCTTTTCAGATTCTCTGCTTCCTAGGATTGAGACCCTCATCCTGTAAGTAGGGTCTATATTCTTTGTTCCTCTCTCTCTTTATATGTAGGAAAAAAGTTTAGGTGACATGATCACAGAGGAAGTCAATGTCAGAGCCAGGATTAGAACAGAGAAGTTTCTGTCTTGCATTGTTGTTCTTAATACACCAGGACCATAGTTCATTACATACTATTGAGCTTTGCCTAGAGGCCAGAGTGGTTTGTCAGAGTCAGCTAGATGCTGGAAGGGAGGCTGTGTCAGCCCTAGTACTAGAAGTGCCACGCTCCTCAGAGTCAAGGATTTTTATTTATTGCTCTCTTAGAACACAAAAGACCCACAGCTATTGTTCAAAGGCCAGCCTTGAAGAGAGACTCTGAATAACCTACAATTTTTAAGAAAAAAATCCACTATAACAAAATATTCACTCACCACAACAAAAAGGGCTAGAATCTTACCTTATTAAAAAACCAAAGATGTTACCTCCTTTAGCCCTGAACAGTTAGCCAAAATTCAGGTTATCTGATTCCCCAGGAAAGATTAGTGAAGATTCCACACCTGAACTTCAGAACTGAGGTCCAGACATCGTTTGCTGCTGCTGCTGCTGCTGCTCCTGCTCCTGCTCCTGCACAGCTGTTAGCTGAGAATGAAGTGGAAAGAGATTCACACCTGTAAGCCTCTTTATTTGCTTTGCAATGGGCTTTTAATTAAACTTGAAGAAGAGCAAACCCTTCTAACTAATGTGCCAAATTTTTGCTAGAAGATGCTACTACTGTAGCTCGTCCCTTGGGCAGCAAGAAAGCAATTTCCTAAAACTGAGTTTTAATTTAGTGTTGTTTGAGTTATAACTCTGCCTTCAACAAGGCTGTAATGAAAAGAATATACAACTACTTAAAAAATTACCTGGCACATAGAGCCCAGGCAAATTAGTGCTAAACCTCACCAATTAACAATTCACATAATGCTGTTCATAGCAGATATAAATTCCATCTCATTCCTTAGCTTCAGATAAGTGATAATATCAGAACCAAAATAGATTGTGGAAGGTAAGAAACTTGTAATACATTTGCATAATATCCTGTCCAGAAACAAAGCAAATATTCATGCACTCGTTAAAAGGAAGATACAGTGAAATAGCCTTCAATTATGGACAAATTTATTTCTGCTCATCACTAATGATATCTTAATGCTATTATTTTGCAACAAACAAGCAATGATTTCACCTTTGGGTGCCCTCTACACTGGGAATTGGTAAAAAAATAATACATCCATTTCACTTAAAACTGCTTGCATAAAACACCCTTGTGAATGAAAACATCCCCCCTCCCCCTGCTACAAATAATAGATGAGTCACATAAATTTAATGAAAACATGTGAGGGAAACAGCTCATTGCATATCAGTGAGGCACTACCAATTTCACAGCTGTGAAAAATGTGTCACAGACTGTGAAATAAGCCCTACCCCACTGGGAGTGTCCCCGGTGGGGGATCCTAACCAGTAGCCTGGGCCAGGCTAGGGAGGAACAGAAGTGCTCCTTCCCCTGCACAGCTGCTTTCAGAGGGGAGATCAGACCCACCTCCAGGAGCTGCGCAGAAGTGAGCACACAGCTCTGAAGGCAGCCAACAGCTTTACAACCCCCTCACAGTCTCGTTTTGGTTCAGGACCCCCATGGTTACGACACTGTGAAATTTCAGATGTAAACATCTGAAATCGTGAAATTGACCCATTTAAAAACCCTCTGGCTGTGAAATTGACCATTATGTTACACTCTCAGACTGAGTGGAAAAAAAAAGACCCACCACCCCACTGTCCATATAGGTCACCATGTTTCTCAGGTAAGCTCTGACAGAAAAAGTGAAAAGTAGGAGAGCTTGGGTAGCACTTGAGTGGAAAGTGTGGTTTGGCACAAACAGGCTTAAAAATAAGGAATTCCTACTGTGGAAGGCAAAGAGATCCTCCTCCTTGTTAATGCTTATTTATGGCATCACCCGTCTTTTTGAGGCTTAGCCAAAACCAGCACCTTAGATGAAGACAGCCAAAGCTGAGCTCAGACCAAATGCCATTCCTACTGGAAAAAGGTAAGCGTGTTTCCACTGCTGTCACTGTGGCACAGAGCACACAAGTGAATATTCTATAGAAATCAGGGTGCTGGCAGGGACAGCTCCAGGCACCAGCATGCCAAGTGCATGCCTGGGGCGGCAAGCCAAGGGGGGTGCTCTGCCAGTCGCCGCGAGGGCGGCAGGCAGGTTGCCTTTGGCACCATGCCTGCGGAGGGTCCGTTGGTCCCGTGGCTTCGGCAGACCTCCTGCAGGCATGCCGCCAAATCCACGGGACCGGGGACCTCCTGCAGGCAAGCCGCCGAAGGCAACCTGCCTGCCGTGCTCGGGGCAGCAAACTACCTAGAGCTGCTCCTGGGTGCTAGAGCTGCAGAGGTAGTGTAGTGATAAAATGTAGGTAAGAAATCATGGGGCTCAGTTCTTCTCAGTAGCTGAGCTCAGCTTCATGTAGCAGAAGTTGGAGACTGTCAGGGAAACTGTTACAAGTCAACAGCAATACAAGTACAGTGGTACTGTACAGTACGCTGTACCCGCAAGATATTTATAGCTGGTACAGTGTACCAGAAAGACATAGGAGGAGCAGAATGTGGAACTGGGCAGTCCCATGCCAGCATCTCGTCCAGACCAGTGGTACCCAGACCTTCCTTGCAGGGCCTCCTCCCTCTGTAAAGCAACCCCGCAAGAGGGCAGGGCTGGGGGTAGTACAGCCACGCTCAAGGAGCTATCAGTGTTCTGCTCCTTTCCCCTGCTGTGGTTCCTCGGAGAGCCCTGAACCACAGGGCTCTCCCAGGAACTGCAGCAGGGAAAGGAACGGAATGTGGGGCCACCGGGCAGCCCCACACCGGCAGCTCCTCTGGCGTGGCTGTCCCGCCCCCATCCCTGCCCACAGTCGGAGGACACCCTGCGTGGACTGGCTGGAGTGCTAGAGCTACATCAGAGGAGCTGTGGGCATTCTGCTCCTTTCGCCACTGAGGTTCTGAAGTCTCCAGTGCTGCAGGAGGAGGATGAGCCCCCTCCCCAGATAAATGGGGGGGTGGATCACGGGGAGGGATGGGGCGAGCGTGGGGGCCCCAGGCTGGGATCAGGAAGGAGTCACGTGAGGAGGTAACGTACGCCCCCCCCATAAGCTGCTCCTCTCCCCTCCACACACACCCCCTACTGGTAAGAAATGGATTCCAGTTGCACGACTGGAGGTCACTGATTCTATGCTGGCCTGACCCCATCCTGAGTTAATGCAGCATAGGGGCTGTTCTAACTTATACCATTGTCACATAGTCCTTTAGGGCCCTGTCACCCACAGAAAACCAGCTACGTCCCCACCACACCCCTCCTGTCCACTGTTAGGGTGAGGTGAGGTGAGGTGAGGTGGCAGGCCCAGAAGATGGTTCCACTGCTTGACACTAGCGGCAAGCTCTCTTCTGGAGAATTACTGCCAGGGTCCAGCTCCTTTGAGCCTCTTAAGTGCAATTTAAAAAAAATACAGAATGCTAGCCAAGGCCTGAAGAGGGTTTTACCAACTGTAGCAGAGGAAGGAGAGTGGTAGGGAGAAAGTAGGTCATCTACCAAATGAAGATGAAATTAATAACTGAAAAACAGATGAGATATGGAGTTCTTTTAAAATAAATACATCTTTCTCAAGAAAGAGACACGAATAATTTGGGACTAGAACAGTAAGAATTAGGAATAGTGTAAAATAAAGAGCCGGTAAAAGGGTAGTTAGGAAATGTCAGAATTTGCAGACCACAGAGACAATTGCTTTCTAAATTAGCGTGTGCTGGAGTGTAACACTACAATCTAGTCTGAGGAAAGATGCTGCAGGGCCCCAGGAGTAGAACAAGGAGATGTCTACACTGCAGTCAGAAGTAGGGCCATAGGACAGGCTAGCATCCCTGTGCTAGCTTTCCTGTAGCTAGCTTTGCTAAAAATAGCAGTGAAGATGGCAGCCTAGGCAGGTTAGCAAAGCAAATATAAACCCAGGATCCCTGGTGTGATTGTGTAGCCCACCCTGAAGCCTGTGCTGCTTCATCTTCACTGCTAGTTGTAGCTGCACTAGCTAGATTAAGCTGGTGCGAGTATGCCTGCCTGAGCTGCAATCACACCTGTAATTAGAGTGTAGACATTCCCTGGTTCCTGATTTTCCACTGCCCTCCCCAGGGACTTCCAGCTCTGCTCCCTGAGTGTAGATGAGCTGTCAGGGAAGCTAATGACATGGTGAGTATGTGCCAGCCTTCCCACTAAGTTAAGGCTGCTTATTCATGCAGCACACAGTCAACTTGTGGAACTCCTTACCTGAGGAGGTTGTGAAGGCTAGGACTATAACAGTGTTTAAAAGAGAAGTGGATAAATTCATGGTGGTTAAGTCCATTATTGGCTATTAGCCAGGATGGGTAAGGAACAGGTGTCCCTAGCCTCTGTTTGTCAGAGGATGGAGATGGATGGCAGAAGAGAGATCACTTGATCATTGCCTGTTAGGTCCACTCCCTTTGGGGCACCTGGCATTGACCACTGTTGGTAGACGGGATACTGTGCTAGATGGACCTTTGGTCTGACCTGGTACCGCCGTTCTTATGTTCTAAGTGCAGGAAGTGGGTGTGGGAAGTCCCAGTGTGACAGGGTTTAGGCTCCACCTCTTTTCCCAGCAGCTAAAGGCTGCACCTGACTTAATATCCCAGGGCACGTAGCATCCCAAAGAGGTGAGAACACAGCAAGGTTATGGTTCTGCTATTCCTGATGCACCACTCAGGAAAGTTGGCCAGGTACAGCACCCCACAGAAGCCTAGTAGCGGTTGTTCAGCCTCCTATGTGCTCTGCCAAAGTCAGGCAGCTCTATGCTGTCCCCAATTCACAGCTGTGCCTATATGATCCAATTTAGCCCTCTGCAACTGCTTTTGGAACATTATGTTCATTTCTGGGCATTACCATTAACCTGAAGGATACTGACAAATCTTAGGAGATCAATTAAGTGTCAAAAACGCTGAAGGGATTGATTTGCCATATGAGGAGCAATTAAGAGAGCTAAATGTGAGTAAGTGGGGGAGGAGAGGAGAGCGGGACAGAATGGCAAGTCTACAAATATTTAAAGAGAGTAAAACCAAGGAGTTACACAGGGTAGTATAGGTCAAGAACTTCTAAATAGGAGCAATCAGCTGAAATTATGAAAAGAAAGATTTAGCCTGAAGATCAAGAAAAGCTCCCTGATAGTAAGATGTATCTAGGCATGGAAATGTCTCCCACGGGATGTGAGAAAAGCCCCATCTCCTAGGATATGTAAAATTAGCCTGGTGCACACACTAACACCTGTAGTGTAGGAAGCACACCACTGTGGCAGGCAGATAGACTGCATGATCAGATAGGGCTGGTTCATGTATAAATGCTGTGAGAATATACCATAAGCCATGATGAATCCCCCAGTTAGACAGTTTGGTGAAGTCAATACAATACAGGTTGGTTATGGAAATACTGACAGCCTAGAAAGAGTTTGTATTGTTTATGCTTGTAAGTATATTCTAATTTGTTTATAGTAGTCTCCCAAATGCTATGGGCTGGAGCATGCCCTCCTGCAGAAAAAGAGACCCTAGGAGGGCAGAAATCTCCAAGTGGACTCCTAACAGAGATTCCCCACATTGTTCAGATAGATATTCACCTTTGGATCCCAAAGCATGACGAGGTAGTTCCGCATTCCTATCGAAGTCCCATCTTTCCACCTATCCATCCATCCAGGTTCTTATCCCCAGAGGGAGTGTGCGCATCTGTGGATAACAATGTAAGGATTGCCACAGTAAGCATTTCTGACTACTGCGCTCAGTAAAGAATGCTTCCCTCACTAGCCGGCATGTGATCTTGGATGAGTCCAGAGGCAATAGGGACACTGCTACACTGCCCCTGCCCCCATGCGCGCGCGCGCGCACACACACACACACACACACACACTTCAAACGGTATGTGGGGGAAAGATCCCAAAGAAGAATGGGTGGGGTAGTGAAACACACGCTACCCTTGGTTCCCCCTCCCCCTTCTTGCAGCATGTACATACGGGGACATGGAAAGGTGCTTCTTTCTTATTTTCTCCTCCCTTCCCCCTCCACCCTAAATGGCAAGGCTGGGGAGGACTTATCTGCCCCAACCTTCCTGTTGCTATTCAGCTGCAGAGCCATTGAGGCTGGCTGGTTGGCTGTCATCTGCCAGGGAGTGGGGTGGCTTCTCTTTGCTCTAGCTCCTGGCAAGTGGCCATTTTGTGCTCTATTTGGTTTTGCTGCTGGCCAGTGGCCAGTTTGACTGTTCCAGCCCCACCCTTACCTAGCGAGTTATATCTGGCACTATGCCAGGGGGTAGGCTAGTCTCTTAACTTTGTTTGGGGCCTGGAAGGGATTTTTCCCATATGGCAAAATTTGCAAATTGCTGGGTGAATTTCCACCCCCCCACCCCTTCATCTCAGGGGTCGAGTTTGTGGTTTTAAATTATATTTTCACACCTGTAGCAGTTGGGGGGGCAGGATAAAAAGGGTCTAATATGAGGTCTCCGTAACCCACCGGGCTGCCTGGGACTCTGTAACCCACCGGGCTGCCTAGATATAATATAGGACTTGATTCTACACATTTGTCTCCATAGCTGCGGGCCCATGAAAGCTCAGTGGGTCTCTTATAAAGTCTATAAAGCCACAGAAGCTACTCATGCTCTGAGTGAAGGGAAAGTACTTTATAGCTGTTACCTTTGGCAGATTCAGATGTTGTGTGGCTGCTAAGGCCTGCCTCTTTCCTAGGCACTGTGCCCAGCCCAGCCCAGTTGTTATATATGGGAGTGATTTAACCCAGGAACAGAATGCGTATGTACAATGCAATAATCTTTATGTATTTTTCTTCCAAAGGAAATCTAGTACAAATATAAGGACAAAGAACTGCAGGAACTTTGCAAACACATGCAAGAAGAAAGGTGCAGGAGGTCAAACTCTGAGTCTACTAGTTTTCACAGAGTCCCTATAAGTAGCCCAAGTGTAGATCTTTCTTCCCTTCAAGAATCCAGGACATTCTATCTTATTACTTTTCTCAAGTGATAGACTCAAGATGTAACTTGACTTCAGCTGAATGAGTATTAAACCAGTAATTCTGATTTAATAGAGTCAAAGTCCAGTCTTCGGTTTCAAAAATGAGATCAAAATGATATCCCTACAAAATCAATCCGCATGTTTGCTGTGGTTCTCGGAAGTCTATGTGCTAGTTGAGTATGAATTCTTAAGTAGCTTCCTAATGTCTGCCAGTTTCAATAATTCAACTCAATCTGCATTTGAAAAAAAAAAAAAAAAGACAAGATGCAGTTTTAATTATCCATGAGACACTAAGGACAATGTCTATATGCCATACACCGGGGTAGGCAACCTATGGCACGAGTGCCGAAGGCGGCACGCAAGCTGATTTTCAGTGGTGTTGACACTGCCCCGGTCCTGGCCACCAGTCCAGGGGGCTCTGCATTTTAAATTTAAATTTAAATGAAGCTTCTTAAACATTTTAAAAACCTTATTTACTTTACATACAACAATAGTTTAGTTATATATTATAGACTTAGAGAAAGAGACCTTCTAAAAACATTAAAATGTATTACTGACATGCAAAACTTTAAACGAGAGTGAATAAATGAAGACTCGGCACAGCACTTCTGAAAGGTTGCCGACCCCTGCCATACACTCTTAAGAGTCCTCTCCACCCTGGACTTTTATCAACAGCACTTGAATTGACAGTGAATACAGTTATACAGGGGCAATAGGAAGTACATGCCCTTCCCCCCTCCTGCAATTTGTAGGTGGGGGCATCAGAACATCAGTAGGAGGAGCAACAACAAAAAGATGCAGCTTTCCATCCCTCAGCAGAACCTGAGATGAAGTGAAAAGATGAAAGAAGATAGATATTCCAGCTCATCCCATTCATGATGGAGGAGTACAAACCTGATGTTCCCCCTCCCAATTCAGTGTATGCTGGCAGATGCACACACTCTCACCTCACCACTATGAGGAAAAGTTGTAGTTGATGCAGACCTTGAGGGAAGTCATGGCAGGGGGGAAAAAGATTTGAAGGTTACTTGGGTTAAACAAAAAGAAGGAAATGACGAAAAGTGGGGTTTTTCACATGGCAAGATAAGGGTGGTGAGCAGAGAGAGAGAGACAATATGGAGGGGACAAAGTAGTCCAACTTTTATAATGCTAATTATGTGAGGGGAAAGGAAGATAGAGGTTGGCATGGATTTTAAATGGACTCTAATAAACTGGTCAAGACTTCACTGGAACCCAATTAAATTTACTGATCACATGAGATTTTTCTAGCGGGTAAAAATATCACTTTTCCAAAAACATTCCTGAATAGGAGCAAAACTGCAGCACACATGAACATTTTTGGCTAATTAAGGACTAGGTCCAAAGTCTGGGAAGTCTTTCCTTTGATGTCAAGGGGCTTCTGATGAAGTGCCTCCCCAGTGCTTTCAGTTTCAATTCTGAGTTTAAGATCATGCATTATCTAACATTTGCATAAACCAACTATGTCTCAGTGGACACTTCCCCAAAGTAAAATCAAGACTCCTTACTGATGGATGCAGTAAATTACGTTTACAAAATAATTATTTTGTGTGGGAAGTGAACTGATGAAACAGAAAATCAAAATAAAGGAATGTCTGCAATGTTAAGTTTATCCAGCATGGCTGCCCCTGCAGCAACTCAGATGAGTTTCTTTGTGTAGTAAAGAGAAGTGGAGTACCAGTAGGTTTAGGAACTTAAACTGCTACTCAAAGCCACCTAAAGGATTAACATGCCCACTCTTAGCTATGTTGTATTAAGGGTTCAGAGAGAAGTAAGGTGTAGAGATCCTGGTAGCGGGACAGAGCATTGCTTGCTGCAGGAGAGTGGTTGTTAGGAAGCTGGTTACAGCTTCTAGATTCCTAGGACCAGCCGGGCCCAGGTGATGCTTAGAGTTGCTACAGGGCAGCTGTAAATTACACCACTGTCATAGGGTCTTTAATGGAAATCACCCCCGTGAAGTCGTTCCCCCTCCCATCTCCAATATGCCAGGTTGTCAGTGCCAGGTAGGATGGAGCAGAGGCATAGGGCCTGATCTGGCTAAGAGCTCTTCTCCAACAGGGAAATTCTCTGTTAGGCTCATTTAAGCCCCTGAATGATGCAAAAGGGCCAGATCTCAAGAGAATATGGCCCGTTGGTCCTGACCATGGAAGTGTTGCTAAAATAAAGCATGTTGGGAATTCTGCTTCTTTTATTCTTTCCATTGTTTTGGGGTTTGTTTGTTTTTTGTTGTTGTTTGGGTTTTGGTTTTTTGGGGGTTTTTTTTTTTTTTTTTTTTTTTTGAGGTGTGGGGTGGCTTGCTTGCCTTCTTCTTAAGAATTAATTAATGGTTCTGGCATGGCAGTTTAAGTCCCTAGGTTAGAAAATCGATTTTACAATTCTCACAAATGTTGTTTGCAGAATATTTTGCCCTCATTTTAAACACTTCTTTATGGCTGCAGCAGGATACCTTCTTGGAAGCTACGGCTTCTCCTCCTGGCAGGGGTGGGGGGTCTGGGGGAGAGCTCCTATCTAAACAATGACAAGGTGATATTGTAGAAGAGAGGGACCTGGCTGTTCAGTCAGCTGTTGAGCAACCAAGCATGCAAACATAGATACCAGCCACACCACATATCTTTTCCCTGAGGCCAGACCTGAGAAACAGAGGAAGAGGCTCTGAGGTTACAAGAGGAACCAGAGGCTCCCTGCTGCAACACGCCAAACATTGCAAGAAGAATAGTTCTGTGTGGGCTTGAAAGCTTGTCTGTCACCAACAGAAGTTGGTCCAGTAAAAGATATTACCTCACCCACCTTGTGTCTCAGACATTGCAAGTGTTAGTTTAAAAAAAAAATTCAAACTTCTCTTCACCAGAGGTCCCAGGCTCACTGCAGTGTCAAATTCTGCAGCTCTTACTCCAGCAAATTCCCCTTTGTTTCAATGTTAGTTTTGGACAAGGAATACGGTATAGTGATCATGTGTGTAAGTATGAGCAAGGATGTAGAGTTGAGGAATGCTCATTAATATTCAATGTAATGAATCACTAGATGCTTAAAAAAAAAAAGATATACTCAGCAAGTGACTTATTTTGCACAGCATTTCTGGCATACCTGTTAATTTTCCTCTTTTGTTACTGTTCTCACCCCCATACATGCACACTTTGTGATCATTTCCCATACCGTTGGATGCATAGAACCAGAGCTTGGTGAAATGAGATAGCTCCAATTACAAGGAAGCTATAACAACACTGACATGTCCTAGAAACTCTAGCTCAGAGGTCGGCAACCTTTCAGAAGCGGTGTGCCAAGTCTTCATTTATTTGCAGTAATTTAAATGTATTACTGGCATGTGAAACATTTTACATTTACAGGGGGCAGCAGCTGGAACCCCAGACCAGCAGCAGGCTGAGCAGGGTTGGCGGCCGGACAGAGGGCAGCAGGCTGAGCCGCTCAGCCTGCTGGTGGTCTGGGGTTCTGTCTGCCAGCCCCTGCCAGCCAGGGTCCCAGCCACCAGCCCCACTCAGCCTGCTGCCAGTCTGGGGTTCCGTCCACTGGCCCCTGCCAGCCAGGGTCCCAGCCACCAGCCCCACTCAGCCTGCTGCCAGTCTGGGGTTCCGTCCACTGGCCCCTGCCAGCCAGGGTCCTGGCTGCTAGCCCCACTCAGCCCGCTGCCAGTCTGGGGTTCTGGCTGCTGACCCCTGTCTGCGGGGGTCCCAGCCGCCAGCCCCGCTCAGACCACTGCTGGCCTGGGGTTCTGTCCATCCAGGCCAGCAGCAGGCTGAACGGGGCCGGCAGTGGGGACCCCAGGCCAGCAGCAGTGTGCCACAGTAAATCAGCTCATGTGCCATGGGTTGCCAAATCTGCTCTAGATGCTGAATGCATGATATTAACTTCATCGGTGGCACCAGGAATCAAATCCAAATACCCCAAAAAGGATCTGCATTTAAAAACCTTAATGAGCTTTTTAACCCAGTAGACCAAATCATTTATTTAAAAACATATGCATAAATATTAATGTTTGTTTCATATTTTGTATCAAGAGGTTTTGATTTGGCTTTGAGAACATAGCAAAAGTCAGACCATTTTTATCTCTGCTAAAAATCAAAATGTCCCAATATGTTGCCTAGATCTGGCTTGGATCACCTTTCTTTGCATAATTAAGCAAGCTGATCTTGCAAAAAGATTAAGGAGTAGATGGTAAATTTACAAGTAATACTTAAATAATATGACTCACCATGACATTAATGAGACTGTTTAAAAGTCTATTTCAAGTCAGTTGCAAGTTCAGACTTCAACTGCATATTTTTCTTAAATGAGTAGAGCTGCTCCTTTTCAAGGGCTGTTAACTCTTGATGGCTTTCATTGATCTTTTCCATTTAGATAGTTTATTTATTACTGTCATTTCACTGTTGCTTTACCCTTGAACAGGTATAAAACCTTACAGACAAACCCTAGAACTTTGGCACAATACATATATCTGATAGGCAGTTATCCAGTAACTAAGAGTGACAACCATGTAATGTTACATGTTGTTTGGTCTTATTGACTCCCAGGTTGATAAAATTTATAGGGTAAATATTACCAAATGTTTTATGTCAATTCATTTTTTTATAACTTTGATTCAAATTCACCAGAAGTCCAAACTAAATATCTGCAACCATTATATTTTCTAATAATTATGATATTTTTCAGTGGGAAAGTTAAGTATTAGTAATGGAGCAACTTACTCGTACAGATCTTCAGAACATATATGCAAGCAAGCTAGCACAGGGCAAAGAAGAACATTTTTTCCCTGCCAAAAGATAAAAGGTCACAAAAAAACAAGAACATATCACACCTCTTTGCAGAAAAATATATATTATAATCTCCTGGGAGCTCTATCAAAGACATTAGATTTTAGGGAAATACCTCACTATGCCACATGGCAATATATCTACCATTCTCAGGACAGGTACAGATCACTTGGATACATTATATTTTTCTCCCCTCAATGTAGCATCTCAGAGTTTGCTGCTTCCTCTGATTACTGAAGGCTTCATTGAAACCATAGGTTGATTTATATGATGTCATTCATTTTTAAATCAATTTCTGCAGAGACATGCAAGGTCCACTTCAGTGGAAATTTGTCTTTATTCAGATCCGGTGCATTCTTCTGCACTGTCCCTAAAAGATCAGACCAAGTTACGCAAAGGGTGTCTTCTTTCTCAAACTAGCTTAGTGCAACTTCTATTGGCGTGACCAGAGGTCGGTTCTCTTGCTCAGTTCCTGGTAGAGCTGCCTCCTATAGACACTTAGGGCCAGAGTTACAAAGGTATTTTGGTATCAAAAGGTGCCAATAAGCATCTACTGGGGTTTTCAAAAATGCCCAGTCAGGTTAGGCATTTAACTCCCATTGACTTTAGGTTTCAATGGGCAACCTCTGAGTGACAATGACTAACTGAAGGCTCAAAATATGTATCTTTACATGAATGCATAAAATACCAATGCTTTTAAGAGGTCACATATTGATTGACAATTGCCATATTCCCCTTGAGCTAGCATCTTAAGACATCTATGAGTCACTGAGTACAGAAAATATCCCAAATTTAATATATGACCTTTTCATCAGGCTTAACTTTTAAACCGGCTCAAGTAGTAGTATTTTCTGGTGAAGATTCAAGTTCTACCATCAAAAATCAGAAGCAGTCTTACCTCGAGGCTAAAGAACTAAGTAGAGTACTTATGATTAAGGTAAAACCACCCCTTTACAGGTCACAAGACACTCACCCAGATTAACATAAAACTAAATAATGTCACAGCATTAAAAAGTCAAACCAGGTGGAAGGTGCGTGGGCTGCAGTGAAGTAATATATATCATAATGCCAAACATGCATTCTGTGCACCTACTCTAGGGAGCTATTCTGGAATTGTGGTTGTACTGAGAGTTCAGTGTGCACACAGTGCAGTCATTTGCACAACCATTCTGATTAGTAAGGGTACACAGACCAGTTACAACACCAAATGATGCTAGAAACACTCAGCTGCAACATTTAACCTTGAAACAGTTCAGTCCCCTGATGTAGATGGGCCTTATTTTGATCTCAGTAACACCGTTTAAATTCCAGGATACCTCTATCTAGTTACTGGAATTAAAAATAAACTGAATCCTGAATAAGTTGATCAGAAATTGGTCCCAGGAGCCTAGCACTGAATGGAAGACTCCATAATTTAAAGACAGCTGCTTTTCAGCTGGACACCATCTAGCAGATAACTGAGGACAAAGTGTGATTGATTGCAAGGGAGGTTGTTGTGAAGCATTCACTCCAAAGATTTATTAAACAATTTCAAATAGCAAAGAAATAGGTGAAAAATCAGTCTGTTCACATGCAGTTCACAAATAGGGAAAAGGGCTTTGCAACACTACACTTTTTAGGTGTTAAGAACAAGGGCATGAAGCTGGGCTTGGGCTCAGCTAATTAACCACAGCTGAAACTTGTAATTGGCCAGATTGCCTGAACAGCATTGCAAGGACTGTTCCTAAGCCCAGCAGTAGGAGTTGGCCACTGGCTGTTCAATACACTTGCCTACAGCTGGGATGTCTCCTGGGTCTGCCTTGTCCCCAGCCCTCCTAATTCCTGACTGACCTTTGGGTTACCTCTTGGTTCCTGACTCCATCCGTAATATTTGGGTTGGCTTCTGGTTCCTGACTCCAGCTCTGATCACTCCACTGCTGTTCTGCCCATTACATATGACAACCCACATTCCAGTTTATGACACTAAGCCTAACTGTTCGGTGCTAATTACTTTTTCTTAAGCCATTATTCTCTGATTCAGACTTCTCAGAGATGATTAGCAACTTGTTCTGGAGACATTTATAACCATTTAATTGTACGGACAAGAGGTTCATTTTAGTACTGTCTCTGGTCTAATAAACTGTTCAAAATTACTTTCATAATACTGCATCTTTTCAAGTTCAAAATAATATTCATGCCATTCTGTTTAAAACTTGAATTTTAAGCCTAAGAGTCTTTGTAATTAAATCTCCTAAATCAGCCTCAAGTTAAGTTTCCTCTCAGGTGAAACATTCTACAGTTATCTTCTGGATTTTTGCAGTAGTTCCTTGTTCATATATTGAAGATTATGAAGTAGAGCTACCCTCAAAATACTACCCAGGTTTGCTCATTTTACTCTTCTACACTGAAACACATTGGATGCTTATTTTCAAAAATGGTTTTGAACTTTGCCAGATTTATACAAGCCAGTATCTGCCATCTTTGAACATTCAAATCTGAATTTATGCAAAAATTTCACTAACACTTGAGTGCCTTCCTCCATATCTAGAAGCTTATATCAGAAGTACACGAACATAGTACTAACAAAGAGCCTAATTCGATCATCATACTGGTGCAAATCAGGATTGACTATTGAAGTTAAATTGGTCAGTGAGGAGAATCGGATCCACTGTTATAACTATAAAATGCAAAAACTGCATTCAGCTGCAATCCATCATGGGCACTTTAACAAAACACAAAAACTTCAACCTTTCCTACCATTATTTTGAGGGATTTCATCTTCCTCTGGGATACCTGTAGGAGGGGAAAGTTACATGGCGCACCAAAGAAGTGAAGTATTCAAGAGTTCCTGAGACATGAACCCTTTGTGGCCTCAGGGAGGAGTTTGTGGGCCCACAGAGAAAATGAAGGGTAAGTCCCTCTAAGTGAATAGATTTCTCAAGACAGTACGAGAACTATCTGTGTGAATTAAAGGGGAACCATAGAACCTCTCTCTCTACCCCTCTCTTCTTGGAAAAAAGACTCAGAACAGAGCTGTGCTGCTGTTAGCTCTCTGGTCATGCTTGGAGACTGCTCCTCTCCGAGATGAGTACACAGGCTGGAGCTGGAGTTAAAGTTGAGGGGAGAAGAATTAACTCCCACTGGAATTTTCTTCAGCAGTTCCATGTTTTGCCAGGGAACAATCCCATTTAGAGTGACAGTCCCTTTATATCTGGCCTTTCTTCATCCCAAGCCCCTAAATCTCCAACCCACATGACATACATGTGAATAAGCATCCATGGATTTCAGTGAAGGTAGCTTCCTTCTTCACGTAACAATGACTTTGGCCTGGTATTGGTGTCTCTCTCTTCTCCTTTGTGTGTCTCAGCAAGGCAGGGCAGTCTTTAGGAGTACTCGTCTGCATAGGGCCTGAAAATTTGGGGCATTACTGGGTCTTAGTGTCTATCCTTCCACCTCTTCCAATCCCTGTTCTGACTCTTCCTGCAGGCTCACACCAGGGCTGGCTCCAGGTTTTCTGTCACCCCACGTGGCCAAAAAAAAAAAAGCCACAGCAGCGCAATTGTACCACTCCACTCTTCGGCAGCAATTCGGCTGCAGGTCCTTCGTTCCAACAGGGACTGAGGCACCTATCACCGAAATGCCACCAAAGACCTGGACATGCCACCCTAGTAGTGGCCGGAGTGCTGCCCTTTGATACTGGCCACCCCAAGCACCTGCTTCCTTAGCTGGTGCCTGGAGCCGGCTCTGGTTCCCACAGCTAGCTGCTGCAGCCTGGTGAGTCTTCCTCCGAAGGGGATCTAGTAACTCAAAAGTAAAAAAGCCTGCCAGCCCTATTAGCACAACACTGAAACTGTTAAAGAGCCATTCGAGTGGTAATGCCATTTAACTGGCATTTGCCAACCCCCAGGTATATAGTCAGTTTCTAAATTTGCTGACAAAAACAGTTGTGCATGACTGTCGTGTTTACTCAGAACATGTTAGTCTACAGGACCTTAGTTTAAAATTTGCTTTAAAAATATTTCATTAATGAGTTGGTGAAGATTATAAAATCACATCTCTAAAAAATCCTTGCATAGTTTTTTAGATGCACAATCATCTTTAGCCTTAAATGCTTGGATTTTCAGACAGTTTTTTAAATAAATCCTTCAAAAGACTACCCTTATCTAAAATAAAATTAAAATGTGTAATTATTATAGTAAAACAAACTTGCTTCCAAAGTCTTCTGGTCCTTTCTGTCCATCCCTTTCTCCCTTCATGCCCCATCCCCTTGAAGAGAGCCCTTAAAAGGACAATATCCCTTTTCTTCCAGATAGCTGGACAGAGAGTTTTCCTTTCTTTACTTCTGACTATATGATGAACTAGTTTTAAGAGAACCCTCCAGCAAAATCAGTACCTAGTAAGATATAAAATCCATTATGCCTAAAATCTTTAAAAACATATTTTTTAAAAAGTTAGTGAAATTTCATAAACATGTCTATTCTTATGAAGATCACAAGAAGTAAATTTAAAAGCAATGAACATTGTTATGAACACACTAAACCTCTGTGACTGATTAATTTAAAGTAATGTCTTTGTTTCAGTGAATTAAATATGTAGTCATCAGGAATGATTACTGTATGAAGGCTTAAGAGTACATTTAAAATATAAATTCAGCTTAGAAATACTGATTAAGAAAAAGTAAAACAGAGAAGAGCTGCATCATGTATTCCATAATATTTAATGTTGTATTCAGCAAGACAGCTGACTCGCCCTTACTACAAACTTCAGGGCATATCAAAAAACCTGTGACCAACATTTTTTATTCCCAAATTTAGTGCTTTTAATTAGGTACCTTCTGCATGTCCAATCTTCAGCAGCTGGCACGCAGTGGAATACATGCTTCATTTTCTTTAGAAAGAAATTGCAGAAGTGTGTTTTTTTCAAATGTCATTTGCTTCATTTGGGTTCAGAGATTTGGCTGAAAGAGTGGGGTGGGGTGGGAGATGGAAGAGAGGAGGGAGACGGTGGGGAGAAGGTGGGGCCTGGGGCAGAGCAGGAGTGGAGTATGGGCGGGGCCACGGGCAGAAGAGGTGGGCTGGGGAGCTAGCCTCCCTGAGCGGCAGATTCACCCACTGCCCATGACAGCATGTAAGAGCGGGTCAGCTCCCACACACTCAGCGCGCACTACAGTCTCCTTAGGCAGAGGCCGTTTTCAGAGCTGAATGCGCCAGCGCCACACAATTCTGCATGAAAGAGAGAGTAGGGGGGGTCTCTGAAGGGAACCGTGACTCTCCGCTGCTGTGAGGCAGGCCGGGCATCTCAGTATACTTTGCTACCTTATTCTCCCCAGCACCCGCCCACCCTCAGCCCGCCCACCCCCGCAAGCCCAGGCTGTCATCAGGCATAGGGGCACCAGTTTAATACTGCATAGGGCACCCTAGATCCTAAGGATGGCCCTGCAACAGGGGATATCTTACTGAAAATTACCACAAAGTGAGGCAAAAGAACAAAGCAGAAGTCTTCTTTGACAGCATACAACTCTAACATACCAGTCTGATCTCCTCTCCTCCCCTCAGCTCCCAATGAAACTCAAGTATGCATGGCAAATGCCAACATAAATGAGCTCTGAAGGGTGCGAATGCCAAAGTTCTCTTGGAGAAGTAAACTTCACTGATTTGTATTTCTGTGACATCTGTCTGGCTTTCTCTATCTTGGGAAGACTCCTAAGATTTTTCCTTCTTTGAGCCTTAAAACTAAATTGTGATTTACACAACTGGAATTCTCATTTACATAAATTATCTTTAAAGTTCAGTCTGGTGTTCCAGAATCCCCAGTCAAAAGGCTAATCTGGACAAATCTTTATGGGTGTCACATTTTGATTTACTACATGAGGTTGATATTAACCCAATTACCGAGATCTGAATGTGTTTCCGATTAGTTATTTAATCATTACTGTTACTGGGCATATGCCAGGTTTTTTTTAGCATTTTGCAATTTGAATATTCCAAAATTTGTCCTTTTGGAAAATGCCCTTGTTAACGCTGCAGCAAGTGAGAAACCTGCAGGATTATACAGGACGAACGACGTTATTTTTTTTTTTTTTTTTTTTTAAAGACTTAGCACATCTGTAAACCTCAATAGCTCCCAGTCAATAAGGGCGTAGGTCTATTGTGTGGTTTTGCCACCTTCAGATGATTTCTCAGTTCATACAGAGGTGGGGACTTTGTGAAGCTCTTCCTTATTGTATGCATAAGGGTACTTCCTCCAGAGAATTCTAAGACACTGGCTGGACCTTGACCCAGTAAAGTTAAAGGGACCTTGTCCCCACTGACTTATGTTGGAGCAGGAATGGGCTCACTATTCGTGTGAGAAACATAATACCCTCTTTCCCCTGGGACTCAATCCAAAGCAAGAAGGGCAGACACTGGCATTACAATATGAAAGTGGGTAATATTACTATGATTTTTGGCAGAACTGCTATATAATTCAAGCCATTCTACCTTAAAGTCGTGTGCTTTGTGTTTTATTCTATTTGAAGGGAGGAGGAGGTAAGGTTTTTTAAGTTTGGGAGGAGGAGCTTTATAATTGGACTACAGGTAGCAATATTTTTTGGAAGTATACTCTAGTTAATGTTTTTAATAGGGTCTTAAGGCAGAAATCAGATAATCACTAGATCATGCAGTAATTTATTCCAGCCTAGTCATAGTGTTATTTACTTGTAGACATTTCTGACCTTTACATTACTGTAGTACTGGGACATCTTTTGCTATTTTGATTAATTTAACTTTTGTACCTTTAAGCAAGGTGAGTCTCAAAAATGAAATGATAAATATACGTATACAATTGCTAATAAAAGAGAAAAATAAGTCAATGCAAATAAGGTTTATGAAAAAAGAAATAATCTAATTCTTATTGCTATCAACATATGTCATCGGCCTCTTGTGTGGCATTCTGGGTGCCTCACTTTTTTCAGAAAAGAATGCTTGCCTTCCAAAAAGGACTAAGGCCATCATTTTAAACAATAGCTACTGATATTTGGAGCCTCCATGTTTGGACACTCCGCTTGAATCACCATGGACTTCATTTTCAGAAGTATTGAGCACTCACAGCTTCAGCTGGCGTCAATGGGAGTTGTAGAAATTTAGCATATCTGGAAAATCAAGCCCAAGGTGTCTTTGTTGTGCTCTTAAATGCACCCCCAATTTCACGTCCTCTCTTGCAAATTTAGCTGCTCGTGTGCTCTGTTTTCTCTGCCCAGGTGAGTGGTCATCTGGTTACTTAGGAAACACTGTTGTAAACAGGTGCATCTTAATCTGTAGCTAGAATTTATGGGTGGAAAAAACCTAGAAACATTCTTGTTGCAAATAGCAAGGAAGTCATGGATCTAGCCAAGTCTTTAGTATTTACGGCTAAAAAGATAATACACCCAGTACTGTATAAGTAGCTAGTGTAGGGAGTGGTGTTCTGGAATGACTACTCCCATCATGCCTCTCTCAGCAAATGAGCTGCCACATGCTAGATTACCGGAGGTTGACCCTGAAGGCTGAGTGTGTTGCAATCACCTTTCCTGCACTTGGATCACTGTGACTAGATTCACATACGATAGAAAGCAAGCAGTCTCCTTGATAGTTATGATCTAATAGAGTATTCAATGAATTTTTACATTTTTGAAGCATTTTTTCTGGTATTCAACCAGCTCTACTTTCGGCTAATTAGAGATGGAAAAAGGCATTTCTAGCCAATTAAGCTGGAATCAGAGCACCAGGAGGAGCAATGAATCTAGCTAGCTAAAGCTTTGTTCAGATTCAGTAGGTATTTTTCATCTGTTTTATAAATACCGCATTTGCACACTATGTCTTAGCTGCTGAACTGATATCGTTATGCATTACAATTTTATAATCTGTCCAATTTCAAGACTAAACTTGAAAGGAATATGACTCACCTTTCTAAAATATAATTAGAATATGCATTGTATAGTAATGTTGTACAGATCTCTGCAGGCAGGTTACACGAAAGGTGCATTGGAAAGGAAACAGGACTGATTTTAAATGATTTAACATGAATGTTCTTTACAGTCACCAATAAAAAATTATTATGTCTTCATGTATATTACTTTTGGCCATAATGCATGGCAATACCCTGTAAACAATATAAGACGTCAATTTTCATATGATACTTAACTTCTGGGGAATAAACATCAAAACTCAGTTGGGTAGTTAATTTACTAGTTCATGAGAAAAATAGTCATCTCTGCTAGAGCTGCGTTTATTTAAAAAATACTTGTTAACTTATTCATTGTATGCATGAGCATTCAGAACAATAAACCATTGATCAAGGCTATACCATATGTACCTCACTGGGGTTTAGATGGCTTCTTTCAAGCCCACTAAAGTAAATGGAAGTGTTTCTGAACAAAAATAGAGTTTGAAAACTGATTATTTACCAAGTTTGACTGTATTGCATTAAATATAGTAGAGACCTATAAAATATATTATTCTCTACCTGACCTTCATTCCATGGTGAATTATGCATAAGTTTCTGACTGATTTTAAGGAGAGTTGGATTCTCATTGTAAACTGACTTTTACATTATTACAGAAAATAATAAAATTGAAGCACAGGCCCAGCACTTACTTTTCACAATAGATTTCCATCAGGAAGCGTATTGCATAAAGATTTAGGGCTGGAATTTAAGTTGCCTTTACAATGCTCTGGCAATGTAAAGAGATCCTGCAGTGAGTATAAATATAATGTATGCTATTTTAAAGTCACTGTACACTGCTAGAGTGGTGTAAGCTGGTCTTATCATAAAAAAGAATCAGGCCTAGTATATGCATTATAGGCTGCTAAGAAAATGTAAGAATACATTAGTAGATCTCTCTTCTGATATGACACACAATCATAAATGAGTCAAAAATAAACATTAATGCTAATGATACCTATTTCAAATAACTTACTGATACTTTTCATAGGTTAGAAACAACTCTGATACAAGTACAACTCCTTTTGATCTCTATGGGAATTGTTCCTTTTCATTCCATGACTCAGTTGGTCCCTATGTTTATAATTGACATCTTTCATTTAGCATCAACATTGTGCCCAAATTTGGACTTAGTTTAAAGTACAACTATAGTACAACTTTCTTGACAGTGCTTATTTTCCTACATTACATTGTAGCTCTCTTATGATGCCAAGATTGTGACATGGAATGTCGGTGGAACTTAAGTTGCTCAAGAATATGAGTTAAATAAAATAATGGATTTAACATTCCCCCCTACCCCCATTTGTTTGCATCTTGTCAGGCTTTTCATTAACGTCAATTATTCTTGTTTTGTTAGCCACAGACATTTTACCATTATGAATTTAAAATCTTTTTCCTGACCAGTGCCACTAGTAAATTGTGGACAATTTGGAGAGAAATTGTGATTTTGTGGGCTTTCTATTGAAAGAGAACTAAGAAAAATATCCTAGAACAGCTGATAAGGTTAGCAGACCAAGAGGCTAGAGATTGTCTGCAATATTAATTTTTTTCTGAAAGGAAAGCTTCTATGATAAATTGTATATTAATTTATCTAAATAAATATTTGCTAATTAAAGAATACATCTCTTAAACAATTCCAAAGCAGTTTTTGGAAATCTCTGCAGTTGTTCCAGTATCTCCACCTATTCAATGATCCCTCAGTAGAGCTCTTCATTTACCTCAATTCCCATAGAGTAACACATTTAAGTGAGTAGGATGCCTACAGCGAGTTGCTGGAAAGGTTTTTGGAAGTTTCATGTCTACCTAGTTGATCACCTAGGAGTACCATATATGAAATGCATATCTATGAGAGAGCAAAACAAGTTATTGGCCATGGCAATGTAAACAGTTACAAAGGATATGAACAGTAGCAGGATAAAAATACATCCACCCTCTTGAACTATGTACAAGATAAAATCCTCTTTAGAAAACTAGCAATGCTTTAAAACTGCATTGGTGAGTGAGAACCACAGGTCAATACCCCTCTCATGCGTCTCAGCATTTTAAATATATACTTGAAAAAAGTCAGCACTTTAACCTAGTTGGGTTTTTTGTTTGTTTGTTTTTTGGGTTTTGTTTTGTTTTTTGTTTTTTTTTTTTATAATGAAACTACAAAAAATATGTTTTGTGTATCCCTACTAAACCTATATACTTTATTTGGAGAAAACTGTCCCATATCAACTGAAATCAGAATTACTGTAGCTTGAAATGCTGGAATCCTTAGGCAAGTGGGTTCAAAGAGTGCCATATCTTTGATTTATTAAATAAGTGCTTCAACAGAGAAAGGTTTAAAAATAGTCTATCTAGCTGCAGAAGATGACTTCTGTACAGCTAGAATGTAACACTGTCCATTCACTTAAGGCAGTCTGGAAGCACTGCATCTGTGATCTTGTGCAAATAGGGCTACAGTATAAAATGAAGGTGCCATAGCCTGTTTTAAGGGTGAGCTCCTCTACCAAGTAACAGGGAAAAAAAAAGTTATTTTGTTAAGTGCACAGCGGGAATTATAACTATCATTAAAAGGGAAAAATTTGAAACTGAAGCCTTTTCAAACTTGAGGGGGAAAATGTAGCATACTTTGGGATTAACCTGTGGTTATGTTATCTGTCTTTTTTTGTTTGATTTTTTGGTAGCAGACTGGTGATACACTTTCTTACCATGCAAAGCATTGGAAACTATTTCAGCTGAACTTTTGATTAAAAAAGGTAAAGTATTTTGAAAATGTCATTGTCCTCTCTTTCATATTCTTATCTGACTATTATCTCGCAGGCAAACATTCCTATGACTTACCAATGAAATGCAAATACTGTAAAGTAACCTAATTTCCTAAGTTCACTGTTAATGTCCCATGTCAGTCTATTCAAAATACATTTTTTCCCCTCCCCTGTGAACAGTGGCAATGATAAAGCTCCAACAAAACTCTATAATACTTCAGTTTGTCCTTTTCCATGGTCACACTATACCCACATACTGTATGTAACAAATACATATTAGGTCATAGGGAACATAATTTTTGTCTAGAAATGACTCAGAAAAGCGTAGCTGATGTTGTGTCTAAATCCAGGGGAGTTGGTTATAAGAACAACCAAGGAGGTGCATAAGATACTTCATGCCTCAGATAGCGTTTCAGGCTGTGAAACATTTTCAAGCTTTTCTTCTCAACCACGAGGGCTAGAAATTGACTTTTTTGGAAGAAAAGAGGACATTCTGATGTGCTCACATGATTCCAGGTGATGGACCCTGAAGCACAAGCTTATGGTGTCTATGCCTTAGTGTGGCTCTGACGGAAGTCAACTGCCTTCAGCAGACAGTGGATCAGAAGAATTGTCATAGTGTCACTCAGAGCTGGCTGGAAAAACGGGGAACTGATTTGTGTGTGTGAAATATCCCCCCCAAAATGTGTGTCTGATATTCAAAATATCAATATTTAGGTTGTCATCTATGCTGCTTCAATTTCCAATTTCTTAAGCTCCCTCTGTTCACCCTGGAGCCTGTCCAGGTCTAGAATCTTCCAGTTCCTGAATTCTGCAGTTTATTTCAGTCACAGACTGAAAGCTTTGATTCTTAATTGGTGCCTGTAACTGGCTTCTGAATGCTCTGCTCTCACAATTCATCCTCAAAATTGTATAGAAAATGCTCCCAACTGCATATCAGAGAGACAAGGTGGGTGATGTAATGTCTTTGGCTGGTCCAGGAACAGATATATTACCTCACCCACCTTGTCTCTCTAATATCCTGGGACAGACATGGCTACAACTACATTTCACCCAATTGCATACAAAGGTACTTCTGAACAAACACTCCTTGCGGAAATGTTGATGTAACTTCACCCAGATAGGATAATGAACTGTAACATTTCATAAGGAATTGATAACCAGGTTGGGCAAGGACGAGAGATGCCTTTTGATAACAGGCTGTCAGGTTGACCAGGGCATAGTCAGAGAGGAACCTGGGGCCAAATTTTTAAAGATATTTAGGTGCCTAAAGACATGCTTTTCAAAAATCATGTAGGTGCCTATCTCCCATTGAAATCAAGCACTTCACAGAAGAAGGTAAGCAAGTATGGGGAAACAAAACGGTATAAAGAGAAGTGACTTGCCCTAGGCCACTCAACATGTGTGGCAGAGCCAGAAACAGAACCCATTCTCCTGAATACCAGTCCATTGCTAGGCCCCATTGTCCCTCATAAGCTAAAGGAAGTCTACTTCACTGGATGTTGCAAAGCACCCTGAGGTATGTTGTTCAAACCCTTCCCTTTGTTTTACTATCATTTTCCCTCTATTTTTAATAAATCTTACTTTAAAGGAGAAGTAATGCATACCACCCCAAAGGAGGCAAGAATCCTTCAATCTCCAGAGATGTTCTGAAGGTTAAGGAGTTCTGGACCCCTCCTGTGTGACAAAGTCTCATTTGCAGATGGAGTTGTCCCCTCTCATTAAAGCATTTGCAGAAGGGTGTGGCTGGCAAATACAAGGGAGAAGCCTACAGACCAAAGAGGAGTTGGTTAGTGTAAGGGAGATAATGCTGAACTAAACTGGGCTGTAAGGGAAACAATCTGGTTCAGGTACACATCATCAATAGCGAGTGGGACACAAAATAGCTGGCAGACGTATTTGCTTGTTTTATCTATATTCTGCTGTTTCAAGTTTGCCTAGCATGAACGTTCCTCAAACACAATACTCTTCATCCCACTGGATTGATCAATCTAAGACAGAGTTTCTCAGCTCATGGTCATGACCCAAAATTGGAGTCACCAGAATATGTCAAAAGGATTGCATGAGAGGATCAGGGGAAGGCCTTGTGGGGGGTGTTTGTAGAGCCAGCCCCCTCACTTACCCCACAGAAGTGTCTCAGTTGCTGCACAGCTGGCTTTTGGCTGGACAATAATGACAAAGGCCATTCAATGAATTAATGAGTAATGTAGCCGTTATTTTGGAATATCTGCAATTTTGAGCCTGTGGATCTTTCAGTAGAAGCTCTGTAAAACAGACAACTGAACAGCCGCGGGTGCCTGTGATTAACCATTCAAATGCAACATTCCATCATTTTACTGTAATTTTGCGGTGGAGAAGCAAGCCGTGTAGTCAGTGAAATTAAAGAACAAAAGTAGTAGTGATACAGGGAATTCTTCACAACACAAGAAATGTAATCATAGGTGCCACCCTGCTGACTTAAAGTTTGAGTTTTCATTTACTGAGGACCAAAAAGGGTGAACACAGACGATAGTGTGTTACCTGTAGTCAACTGTAAAAGCCTAAAGCTAACTATCAAAATTATGCAGGCATTTGAAGGCAAAGCTACAAAGACAAGCAAGTTGATTTTTTTTTTTCCTATCAAAAAGCATCAATTTGGAAAAAAGTCATAAAAGATTCTTGAACATGGATATACTGTCCAGGAGCAAGCATTGCATGCCTCTTTCCTTATTGCACACCACATTGCTCAACGTAAAAAAGTATAGACAATTGCTGACTAGTAAATTTTACTTTCTACTGAATTATTGGATGTCAGCTGTAAAAAGTTGAAAAAACAGTCCCTCATATAATATGGACAAAGCTCTGTCTCTGTGATATTTCAGAAGACAAACAGCAAACAACTGACTGTCTTTCAGTCAGACAAGATGGATGAGGTAATATCTTCTATTGAACTAACTTCTGTTTCTTTGAGTAAGTGATATTTCACTTAGCTGAATCTACAGATGTAGCAAACCGTGTCATTTTGCTGTCTTATGCAAAGCATGTATGGAATGATGATATTCAAGAATAGTACCTATTTAGGATGGATATGCCTAGTTCTACTACTATTGTTGATATAGTGGATACACCGAACAATTATATGCAGTTGGTAGGATTGAGCTGGACTAGGATTGCCTACCTTCTACTCTCACAAAACTGAACACTCTTGCCCTGCCCCCCGCCTTGCCCCTTTTCTGAGGTCCATCCCTTCTCTTGGGCCCCGCCTGCCTCCATCCTCCCCTCCCTGTGTGGCTCATTGTCCCCACCCTCACTTACTTTCACAGGGCTGTCTCAGAGGGCTGGGGTGCAGGAGGGGGTAAAGGCTCCAGTTGGGGGTGTGGGCTATGGAGTGTGACCAAGGAGTTGGAGAGGTATCAGGGCTGGGGCAGAGGTTTGGGTTGTGGGAGAGTAAGGGCTCTGAGGTGGACTGGGGATGAGGGGTTTGGGGTGCAGGAAGGTGCTTCAGGCTGGGAGCAAGGGGTTCAGAGTGTGGGAGAGGAAATCAAAGCTGGTGCAGGGGGTTTGGGTTGGGGATGCGGAAGGCATCAGAGGTGCAGACTTTGGGCAGTGCTTACCTGAAGCAGCTCCCAGAAGCAGAAGCACGTCCCCTCTCCAGCTCCTATGTGGAGACGCTGCCAGGTAGCTCTCCACATTGCCCCATCTGCAGGCGCCACCCCTGCAGGTCCCACTGCCCATGATTCTAAGCCAATGGAAGCTGCGGGGGCAGCACTTGGGGCAGGGGCAGTGTACAGAAGCCCCTGGCTGCCCTACTGCATAGGAGTTGGAGTGGGGGACATACCAGCTGCTTCCTGGGAGCAGTGCAGTGCAGAGGCTAGCAGGGTACCTGCAAGCCCCACTGTGTGGCACTGAGAACCGGACAGTCAACGGCCTGGTCAGCGGTGCTGGCTGGAGCCACCAGGATCCCTTTTCAACCAGGTATTCCGGTCGAAAACGAGACACCTACGCTGGACAAAGCATGTTGATGTTACAATTGATGGAGCCCTTTCAGCAATGGGGAATCATTCAGGAATTGTGCAAAGAATCCTTTTAAAAGTACCTAAATGCAGCAGCGGGGAATCACCGTTTCCTACACAGGGAGACATTAGCAGCTAAAGACATGCTACCTGAGCTTCTCACTCACACACACACACACACACACACACACACACACACACACACACACACATGAAAGATTGACAGCTCTAATTATAACAGTTAAAAATAAACTGTGTGATTAATCGCAATTAACTTTTTTAATTGCAGTTAAACAATAGTTCCTACTTTGTGGACCAAACATGATTCATTAGGTAGGATGGACATGTTTTCTAATGTATCACTAGAAACAAAAATACCTAGGAAGATTCTGCTGTCCAGGAAGCACTGAAGAAAGTTAGTCTGTAGTCATTTAACTAAATTACACACTAGATTATGTGATTACTTTCCATATGAGCATCTGAAAGATGAAGAATGCATCTGAGATCATTTAAAGTAGTGTTGGAAAACATGAATCTGCCTATGGCAGAAGAATGCCAGCAGGTCCAGTTGTCTTGTGATCGCAATCACAGAGAAAATATACTTTGAAATGAGTATTTCCCAGTTTTGGTGCAGCACTGCAGGTGACTATCCCTTCTCTTCCTAGTCTGGCTATTAGGAGTGAGTATGCCATTCAGCACTACCTGTTCATGTGAAACAGGATTTTCAACCTTCAGTCAACTGAAAAATAGAAGCAGGAACAAACTGGATGTTGAGCATGACCTTAAGATTGAACTGGCTACAATTACACCAAACTTTGATAAACCTCAAAGAGAAGCACCCTCAGGTTACTCATTGAGTGAAATATTAAAATATAGTACTTTTTAAGTGCTGTATTGAGCACTTATTGTTTTAATATGTACATAATAACATTGGCAAGAAATATTTAGTAAGCCAGATTTTTTTTGCACTAAACACTGGGTCATGACAGACCTTCAGAGCTTACAAATGGGTCCCACTCCCAAGCCCCAAAAGATTGAGAACCAGTGATCTAAGTTATAATACACAGAGATAATTTAAGACCTAGAAGGCAGTCTGGGATAGTCCATCAAATGTTCCTTTATTTTCAGATGGTGCATTTGAAGACATGAGTTCAGCTTCTTTAGATTATCCTAAGAATATTTCCTGAGGCTTGTGATTCATCATTTTCTCTCCTTGAAACTTAGTTACAAATTAGAACACAATGAAATATATTTTCATTTCTTTTGGTGCCATTTGTTTTGTGGTACCAGGAAGTAATAGAATTAAGCACTGGTTAAACCTCTGGAGGTAAAGAGCAGACTATCCGATAGCCTTATCATGTCACCAGCCGGAACAAGACTCCGCAACAGTCAGAGTTGGGTACAGGTGATATTACTATGTACAACTGGGATTTAGTGCTGCAAAATGAAGACTGATAAAGCAAGATTGTTACCTACGCATGCCTGTTTTCATGGCTATACTTTATTCTGTGCTCTATTACTTTTATTGTAGTTACAGCATTTCCCAAAGTTAGCCCAAACTGTTAATTTAAGATGAATTACAATGTGTAAAGGACTCTGTAAAAACTCCCTTCTGTTGACAATTGAAGTTGGAGTTGAATTGATGCCTACTGATACCTTGTCTGTAAAAGTTTTGTAGTGTGATGGTACTGTAGATGTTATTTTTCATCTATTGTGTAAATCACGAAAGATCATCCTTTCAGATTACAGAACATAGGAAAGTTTTGGGAAGTCAAGAGTCATTGGAATCATAACATTAATTTAGAAGAACAAAAACTTTAAGATATAAAACATATATGCAACATATTGTATTCTGGCTCCCCCTCCCTTCATGCTCCGGTCTCTTTTTCTGTGTCATTTTAGTCTTTTGTTACGAGTTTTTGCTTTTATAAACAATAGCAGATGATCTATGTTTACAAAATTAACAGACTTGCATATGCCATGCTTGGTTCTAGTGGCACAATCCTTTCAGGAAGAGGAGTCTTAGCACATGCTTTTGACATCTAAGATAGTGAGGACCTATATACACACACCAGACTAATTTCCAGTATGTTATTTTACGAGGAAACGATCCTTCCCAACAGCAAATAAAACTTGTAGCGAAAACATGATCATAATCAAGATTATAAACGGTCAATCCTTTTGAAATAGTGAAAGTTAACATGATGGGATTTGAATAACTGCTGAGAAACTATGACAGATTTGCAAAGCTCTGTTGAAGACAGTTTTTAGTGCTAGTTCTGCTTAACAATGGCGCATGAGAGAGTTTTCTTTTGTAGCTAGAACAGTTATTTAATTCCAAGTTCCTCCACTTTGTTCATGAAAACCTTGGGATCAAGTCCTTTTAACTCTACTGTGCTTGAAAGTATTTTCACCATTCTCAAGCAGAAAGGAGGAGGTAGATGGAATTCACAGGACAAAGTGGGACCAATGAGATCATCTAGTGTAAAGTATGAAAAAATAAAATCAGAGAACTTTTAGGGCCTGATTCTCATGTACACTAAGGCCTCTTTGCACCACTCTGGCACAATAAAGGGGCTTTAAACAGCGATGAGCTGCCAAAATCTTAGGAACTGGTTCCCTACCGGGCTTCGGCAGCACGGCTCCAGCGGCTGAAGGACCCGCCACCAAAGACCCAGTAGGGACCCGCCCAGTGAGTACACCCCCCGCCATCCATGTCCTGCCCCCAGAGACCGCAACCCATAACCCCTCCCGCTCCTTGTCCCCTGACCATTTCTTCCTGACACCCCCGACCCTAACTGCCCTCCCCAGGACCCCACCCCTGCCCAACTCACCTTGCTCCCTGCCCTCCAACTGTCCCGACCCCATCCACCACCACCCCCCGACAGACCCCCGGAACTCCCACACCTACTCAACCCCCACCCATTCCCCATCCCCTGACTGCCCCCCCCCAAACCTGTTCCCGATCCAACCCCACCCCCATCCACTCCCTGTCCCCACCTTATCCAACCCCTTGGCCCTGGCCTCTTACCCCTGCTGGGGCTGGACCTGGGCTGGAGCTGCACAGCTGGGGCCCGGGGCTGGGCAGCGCTGTGCGACTGGAGTTGGGGCCAGGGGTTGGGGTTGGGGCTGTGCAGGAGCTGGGCAGTACTGCACAGCTGGAGTCAGGGCTGGGGCAGGGCAGCTGCTGGAGCTGGGCTGGGCCGGGCGGCACCTGGAGTCCTCCTTGTGTCCCACCCCTGCCGCAGCTCACCTGCAGGAAGCCCTGCTTCCCGGAAGCAGGGGATGGGGAGGAGAAGCTGGGGGGAGCGTCAGGGGAAGAGGCGGAGCTAGGTGAGCTGGGGCCAGGAGCAGGGCAGAGAGCTGCCAGAGATTTAGTTAAATTTAAAAGCCCTTTTAGAACTGGGACAACTGGTTCCAAAAGGACTTCTAAATTTAACAGCCGGTTCCCACAAACTGGTGGGAACCGGCTCCAGCTCACCACTGGCTTTAAAGTGGGTGTAAAGTATAGATAGTGCCCCAGCAGTATAGAGGTGCCTTAGTGTAAATTAAAAACGAACAACAATCGGGCTCTTGTTATATAGAAAAAGGAAAGATAAGACTTAAAAGATAATTTTGGTAGGAACATTGTAAAGTAGTAACAACTACATTCTTATTAATTGTAATTTATTTACAATGAATCAAAGAGATATCAGTATTCTTGAAGTATATCCTTATAGACAGAGCTTCAGGACTGGGAAATGCTCCTATGGCAGAACTTTTATCATGCGGGGGAAAATAACTTGCTATTTTCAAAATGTTATTAATTAGAACATGGTGGAGCGTATTGATCAAAAACTCTGTCTGCTAGTGGATGTCTAATCTTCAGAGAACAGCCATATACCACAGATATGAGGAAAGCTTTCTCTGTAGTATATTGTCATGGGATGTATTACCACACACGCGCGCGTGCTTTATCCAGAACCAAATGGTTAATACAAGCACAGCCAACCACTGCTGATTGGGAACCTCACAGCAGCTGGGAGGATAAAAGGGCTGGGAAGCAGAGAGGCTGCTAACAAAGGAGTGAGAAGGCTGGAGAAAGGAACTCCTGTCAGCAAATTGCTGAAGAGCTGCCCAGGGACAAAATCCCAGAGGAAGACAAATGGACCTACAGGTTGAAAAGCCTGCAGAGGCCTGAGGGAAGGTAGGAAGAAGTTCAAGGCACTGTCAGAATTGGCAAACCCTAGTCCTGCTTGTCTAGCCCCAAGCTGGAACCCAGTTGAGTGGGAAGGCCTGAATTCCCCTACCAGCCCCTCGAAGGACTTGAGAACAGGGAGGGTTTTCAGATTTCTGGGCACCAGGAATAGACTGACAGTCCCACTGAGCGAGCCAGGACCACATCCTGCTCAGGGCAGAGGTTACACTGACTCGCATATATACATAAAGGGCCTTATTTTTCTTCAGAAAAATGGAATGGAAGTTTTGCCACTGGCTCCAATGGAAGCTGGATTGGGTCCTGTTTTGTTCAAGTTCTTATAGTGCAGCCATCACCATGCTATCTGAATGCATTCCAGTGGCTCTAACTGATGCAATTAACATCTTGCATATGTGATTCTTATCTCTTTCTCGGTTCCTTTCCCTAGGGGGAAAAATGTGAGTTAAATATTTAAAATGATATATATTCAAACTGGGTGTGCACACGTGTGTGCTGTGCTGTTTGTATTAGTGACAGCACTCTCCGTTGACACAGAAGGTTTGTGGTGGTTCTAGATTTTGCACAAGTTCGTTCCAGTGTCGGGCCAGCCTCTGCCCTGCTAAGAAAGCTCTATGGCTTATGGTGCAGCCTTGCATGGGGATGGTGTAGAGCTAATCACACTAGTCCTAGAAGAGTTTGGGCACAATCTCTGCCCAAATCCCCAGTGCACAGAAGGAGTGATGAGACTGCATGATTCTGATCATCATCTTCAAAGGTGCAGAAAGGCTGATGTCCCAGCAGTCCAGTGAGTATAGCGACTGGCCTGGTCCATTCCCTTGCACAGGGGGATAATGGCTCCTGTAGGCCTCTTGGACATATGTAAGTGTCTACATTTTCATGCAGGCTTTTAAGATAATATTGTGCTATGTTTTTTGAGCCCTAAATGCCCTGGAAAAAAATATACTGCCATACCGTAGTTTATTCTTACTTGTTCAGAGGTTGCTTGTACTTAACCCTGTGCCTCCAGACTGAATCAAGTCTTGGATGTTTTATTAGGGGGGAAAAAAAGTCATAAGTGTGCCTTGAGTTTTTTAGTAAAAGCAATTGTTATGGGATGGTAATTGCTAGCACTTCTCCAGGGGAAAGAATTGTCAAGCGCTGTTTCATTCTTTGTTCTTTACTGTGCTTGGTATTTGTCTCTAAATATGAATTAGGCAAGTACTGAAAGTTGCGGGGAAGGGGAGAACATCACTTGAGAGTTCATTACTAAATGATTTTCTGACATACCAAAAATGGTCATGATTTTAAGTTTTAGACTGGTCCACTTTTTAGAAGATCGCTCCAATCATCTGGATGATAGTTATAGACTTTGTGATACAGCATGGCCAGAGGGCAGCATAAGAGTGTTAGCAGGGGGCCTTAATCCCTGCCAAGGGAGGAAGGTTTGCTTTAGATTAACTAGAACAGCTGTGGCCAGTTAGAGCAC
>NC_133776.1:27170745-27244768 GCF_003597395.2 Chelonoidis abingdonii
CCTCTCCACTCCCCTCCTCCAAGGACACTAGGGGAGTGATTAAGAACTGGTTCAGAGGCAAGCAATATCGCCCTGAACCTACCCCAGAGAAGAGAAAGCGCAAGACCCAGAGAACAGTACCAGCAATTTGCCACAACTTACAATTGCACTAAAGAAAGGTTGTATATTTGTTTGACTATTCTGTTCAATTAAGAAGAAAAACTGCATTTTAAATGGAATGGGTGGAAAGGAACCCTAGCATCCCTCCACAACTTCTAGGCTTTTAGCAAGCCAGGAAATCATCAAAAGCAGGGACCTGTTTTTAATTCTCTGAAATCAATCAATAAGTATTTGGAAGACACTCTCTAATCCATATGGGAGGAGGGGGAGGAGATTTGCAAATGTGCACAGACTGGAGGGATTGCCTTTGCTAGGAAAAAGGTGTGTACTAACGTGTTGGCTTTCTAATATAGACAAGGCAAGTTGCACTTAACATATTAAAAATAATTACTGTAGGGTTTTCTTCAGCCAGCTAACATGTTAAAACCTTAGAGTAGAAAAGGTAAGTCTTGTGTGTTAAGAATACACCTTTTAACATAGTGTAGGCAGGGCTCTAGAGACCACTCTTTTGCACCTGTTCAGTTTACAAATGATTAGCCCCTTCATGCACACACATTGCCATCTATGTGCATATATAGAGCAGAGTATTTGTGGTCATTAATGTTTGTATGCACACAACTACACAAACTTGTGCACTCACTTTTGAGATGTTGAACAAAGATTCACAACATTAGACATCTTGGATATCCAATGCCAAGCTGAACATTTCGCTACCCTTCAAAGACTGTAGTTCATTTAAAAGCTATTTCTATATCTTATGTTAAATATAGGCCCCAAGTATTACTGTTGCTACTTTCTCTGAATGTAAAGCTTAACTATAGGACTAGAAGATTTGCATTGATCCTGCTAATCTACCATCCCCATTTCTGGGAAAGTCATTGGTGGTGTAAGCATATATGTGAGAGCATCTATTGGCCCAGTATGAACTTGTTTTAAACATGTCAGTCAGTCAGTCAAAAGAAGGGTGAGTAAATTGGATAGTGTAGCTGACTAAAATCACCACATATTGCTGTAAATACCATTGAAGTGCTCAGCAAATAAACACCTTGGCATACTTTTGCAGCTTTTACTTGTGCAAAAAAACTCAAGAGGTCAGATTTTCAAGAGAACTGAGCTCCCATTTTGGCAACAAAGAAGGGCCAGTTTTTCAAAAGCATTCAGCATCCAGCCACTCCCGTTGAGCTGTGCTGAAAATGTGGCCACATGACTCGGCACCCAGTCCACTGAGCTTCTGAAAACCTGGTCACCATTGTCTTCAAAAGGTTTCCTTAGGTAGTGACAGAATGAAGAGTGCAGGGTTGAGTCCTTTCTGAAATTAAACAAAGATTTTTAGCTTTTAAGAAACTAGAGTATAGATCAGTGTTCCCTCTTAAACATTACCCATAATAATCTTGCTTAGACAGGTGCAGTATCTGATTTCTTTACAAATATTTCCCCATTTAAGTCGCACACAAAATATATTTAAAAGCAGCAAAGAGTCCTGCATCTGATGAAGTGGGTATTCACCCACGAAAGCTCGTACTCCAATATGTCTATTAGCCTATAAGGTGCCACAGGACTCTTTGCTGCTTTTACAGATCCAGACTAACATGGCTACCCCTCTGATACTTGAAATTCTGGTTTGTACCAATTACTAAATATATTTTCAAGTCCAGATACCCTCCAGCTTCACTTTGGTTCAGATACTGGATCCATATTGAGATCTGGCCTGCCGTTTGGGGTTCATGTAGAAATCAGAATTCCCAAATTTGAATCTTGGAGTTGAGCTGGCCCATTGGCATCCACTCGCTAAAAATGTATAATACTTCTCGTAAAGAGCTGTATAAGCATTATTTTTCTTTTCCCTGCTGCCTTACATACAGTCTGGTTGCTACTGCTTATTCACATGGTCTAACTCTACAGCTCATAGCTGGAAACATTTTAACGGACACAATTTACCACCCAAAAGCAGGGCCAGATTAACCTTTGGGGGCCCGTGCTCACCACATGCACTAGTGCTGTAAGGTTTTCCCCAGCAGTACCTATGGGGGGGGAGTGCCCCCTGTGACCTTTGGAGTGGTGCCTTCCTGGTGTGGTATAAGGGGAGTTGTGCACTCCCCCCACCCTCAGTTCCTTCTTGCCAGACAACTCCAGCAGCAGGGAAGGAGGGTGGGATGTGGAATAGACATGAGCAACACATCTCGAAGACACCAATTATGGAAAAGGTAACTGGTCTTCTCTTCGAGTGGATTGCTCATGTCTATTCCACAGTAGGTGATTCCAAGCTGCATCTGCTGGAGGTGGGTAGAAGTTCACAAGTTCTCGGGACGCAGTATCGCCCTGCCGAACCCAACATCATCCCTGGTTTGGGAGACTATCGCATAGTGCGAGATGAACGTGTGAAGCGAAGATCATGTGGCAACCCTACAAATGTCCTGAATACGGATGTGGGCCACAAAGGCAGCCGATGAGGCCTGCGTCAAGTGTGCCCTAACAATAGGCGGCGGGGAACACCCACTAGCTCATAACAGGAGCTGATGCACAAAGTAATCCGGTTGGACAGCCACTGAGTGCAAATCGGCTGGCCTCTCACATGCTCAGCTGAGGCAACAAACAGCTGTGAGGACTTTCTGAGCAGCTTGGTTCACTCGAGGTAGAAAGCCAGAGTCCGCCTCACATCGAGCATGTGGAGGCGGCGTTCCTCATTAGTCATGTGAGGTTTGGGGCAAAGGACTGGTAGAAAAAAATGTCCTGACCCATGCGATAGGCAAAGATCAGCTTCACAAGGAATGTGGGGTGTGGGCGGAGCTGGACCTTGTCCTTATGAAACACAGTATATGGCAGCTTGCAGGTCAGGGCCCTGAGGTCTGAGACCCACCTGGCCAACATGATAGCAACCAGGAAGGCCACCTTCCATGAGAGGTGAGACCTGGAACACATGGCCAGTGGCTCAAACGGGGGCTCCGTAAGCTGAGTCAGCACCAGATTCAGGTCCCACTGTGGGACCAGGGGCTTAGAATACGGGTAAACCCTTAAGGAACTGTCTGGTCATAGCATGGAAGAATACCGTGTGCCCTTGCACCGGTGGATGAAAAGCCGATATGGCTGTGTAGCAAGGCACTCTGGTTCCCTGCCGCCCTGGTGAGGGACAAACCCCTCCAGATGCCAAAGTGGGCGGAGCCAGTTGAGCTTGTGCCTGCCCCTCAGGACAGGAAGTACAAAAGCCCAACCCCAGAGCTCACTAGAGGCCTGGTCACTGGAGAAGCCAGATGCCCGTGGCCTAGCTCCCAATGGGGAGACTCCTGCACTCTGTGATTGACCTGAGGACTTGCCGGACCAGCCAAGGCCTGATGCCGACCAGACCCTGGGGAAGTTGTTAAGCCTGCCTGTGGCAAGCTACCTCAGAGGAGCTCATGGTGCTTGATTCTGTGGAGGACACTGTCCAGACACAGGTACCTCTAGAGGGGGAGGTAGGAAGTATCCCGGGGGCAGCCGACCCTAGTCTGGCTGCAGCCTTACCGGAACCCATGTCAGTGTGTTGTGGCCAGGATCCCCAGACGCAGGAGCAGGTCATCTACCACTGTTACGGCCCCGGACTTGGATGCAGTGGAATGTGTGGGCCTGCGCCCCCCCGCCACCCACTGTGCAGGTGACAGTCTCCGCCTCTCCCCAGGCCCTTCGGAGCCAGGGCCTATGCCTCCTGAATTCATTTCTTTTCTCAGCCCCTGCCTAAGGGCCAGAGCCAGAGACTCTCAACTGCCCAGCCCTGAACTAGGGCCAGGGTCTGCAAAATAGAGCTGCTTGTTGGTCTCTACCATTGCCACGGCATGAAACCCTGCGGCCAGCCTAGTTCCCCAAAATAACCCGGACGTAGCAAGGCTGACTGGTTCCCTGCCACCCCAGAGAGGGACAAACCCGGCCGAACCCTTCTACAGGCTGCTAGATGCACCTTGACTGACAAGGGCACCAGGCTCTGGGCCCTCAGGTGGAGGTGGTAATTAAGGATAAGCTGGATCGGGGCGGCCATTGGGGATACAACTTGGTCCATCGCCCACCTAGCAAAACGAGGCCACTTCATCATGTAGCAGCGGCAAGTGGAGGGCTGCCTACTATCAAGGAGGACACTGAACTGGAGCTGAGCATGTCCTCTCCTCCGCACCTAGCCACTGAGCAGCCATGCCATGAGGTGAAGAGCTGCCAGGCTGGGGTGGAGGAGACGGCCCTGGTCCTAAGAGATAAGGTCCAGGCAGAGCAGCAATGGTCATGGCAGAGCCACTGCCAGGCCTAAGAGGGTCCCATGCCAGTGCTGCCTTGGCCACGCCAGGGCAATGAGGAGGACCCTGGTCTTGTCCATCTTTTTCTCTAGGACCCTGCTGATCAGCGGGAACAAGGGGAAGGAGTTGGCCAGACCAGGGCAAGATAAAGGCATCGGAGGTAGTGCCCGTCCCCAGGCCCCCCAGAGCAGAATCGAGGGCATTATCGGTTCTGTCGGGTCACAAATAGGTCCACCTGGGGAGTTCCCCACCTCCAGAAAAGCTGGAGGGTCACTTCCAGGTGTAGGGACCACTCATGTGAGAGAAAAGTCCCTGATTAAGCAATCCGCCCTCACATTCCTGGCGCCTGGTACGTGAAAGGCTTTTAGGTGGATGTCGTGGGCTATACAGAAGTCCAACAGCTTGAGGGCTTTGTGGCAGAGGGCAGAGGATTGGGCCCTGCCTTGCCTGTTGATATGGACTATACGGCCTCAATGGTCTATGAGAACCCTAACTACCTGGCCCTTCAGGTGCGAGTGCAAGGCCGTATACTCCAGCCGCACTGCCCTGAGTTCCTTGACATTATGGAGACCACAGGCCTTGGGTCTGAAAATTCCCCACCTGGGCTCCCCAGACGAGGTCCAACGCATTTGACACCAGTTCCATGGACGTTGCTCGGTGTGGACCACCACTGTAGGGAGGCAGTCACTGAGTTGGGCATGGTGAGGACCTTGTCCAACCTGTCCATGACTTGGGAGAACTGCGAGGCCAGCCAGAGCTGGAGGGGCCTCATCCTGAGCCTGACATGGCGGACCACATACATACATACCGACATGTGACCTAGCAGCTGAAGGCAGGACCTGGCTGTCGTCACCGGGAACCTTACGATCAAGTCAATGAACCCTTTCAGGGTCTCGAACCTGTCTGGGGGGGAAAGAGGTCCTGGCCAACATCATGTCCAGGAGCACCCCGATAAACTCCATGCTTTGGACCAGGACTAGCGTGGACTTGGTGTTTACCAACAGGCCTAGGGCGGTGCATGTGGACAGGAGGAGTGCCACATGATCCCTCACCTGTGACCGGGAGATGCCCTTGACCAGCCATTCATCCAGATAGGGGAATATCTGGACCCCTAGCACCTGAGGTAGGCCACTACTACCAACATGCACTTTGTAAAGACCCTGGCGCAATGGACAGACCAAATGGTAGGACCGTGAATTGGTAGTGATTCTGTCCCACCACAAAATGAAGGAAGCGCCTGTGCCCCTCGAATACGTGGATGTGGAAGTACGTGTCCTGTAGATCAAGGGCTGCATACCAATCCCCAGGATCCAGGGAGGGGATGATGGAGGCCAGGGAAACCATGCAAAATTTGAGTTTCACCAAGTACTGGTTCAGACCTCGCAGTCCAAATGTCGGTCTGAGCCCCCCTTTGGCCTTCAGGATAAGGAAATACCGGGAGTAATGCCCCTTGCCCAGGAACTCCGTGGGCACCGCCTCTATTGCTCCTAGTTCCAGGATCTGCCTGACCTTCTGCTCGAGCAGAGCCTCATGCAATGGGTTCCCCAAGAGGGAAGCGGGGAGTGGCTGGGTGGGTAGGAGGTAAACTGGAGGGTGTAACCTCGGGAGATGGTGTTGAGGACCCAACAGTTCAAGGTGAGCACAACCATTCCGGGAGGAAAGCACACAACTGATTGGAAAAAGGGAGCTTTATTGGGGGTGGATCCCTGCTGGAAACTGCCAGGGTACCCCCGAGCATCCCGTCAAAACCGCCTTTTATCCGCCTGCTTGCCCTTAGAGGACCCAGGCTGGGAGGCAAGCAGGCAGGCATTGTCTTTGCGGGCGTTTCTTATAGTCCTGTTGCTTCTTATGAGTGGCCTTGTATTTTGGGAGGGCGGCCTGGGTGGGAACCTGCTGTGGTTTGAACTTGGGTTATGCTGGAGCAGGGACATAGAGACCCAGGGTCTGGAGGGTCGTGTGGGAGTCTTTCATGCCGTGCAGCCTTGTGTCTGTTTCCTCCGCAAAATAACCCCTTCCTGTCAAAAGGGAGATCCTGCATCAACAACTGCTCCTCTCTGGATAGCCCAGAGAGTAGAAGCCAGGACACATGTCTCATGGACACCGCCAAGGCCATGGACTGTATGGCCGTGTCCACTGCATCCTAAGTGGCCTGCAGGGATGCCCTTGTGGCAGCTGCCCCTTCCTCCATGAGCACCTTAAACTCCTTTCTATTGTGCTGCCGGACAGAGTCCTTGAACTTGGGGAGGGATCCCCAGAGATTAGACTCATAGCAGCCCAGGAGAACCTGATGGTTTGCTACTCTCATTATTCAACTGGAAGCTTGACAAATTTTTCTCCCAAAAGCCTCCAGCCTCCAAGAGTGTTTGTTCTTTGGGGTCGGGGCTGGCTGCCCGTTGCTCCCTGTGGTTGACCGACTCGACCACCAAGGAGTTGGGCGCTGGGTGGATATACAAATACTCATGCCCCTTAGTGGGTGCAAAGTATTTGTGCACCACCTTCTTAAAGATGGGAGCCAATGAGGCTGGTGTTTGCCACAGGGCACGTTAAATTTTCACCATCCCTTCATGGAGCGGCAAGGCCACCCTGCCAAGTGTCAAGGGGGACAGCACATTGGAGGAGCCCTCAGACTCCCTGTTCAGTTCTTCTGCCTGGAGATGGAGGCTCGCTGCCACCCTTTTTAGTAAGTCCTGATGGGCACAGTACTCCCTCTGCAAGGCCACAATCAGCTCCTCTGGCTAGGGCAAAGATGCCGGTGCGGTGCTTTGGATCCTCCAGTGCTGGCTGACACCCAACACCTGGTCAGACTCCAGGTCCCATTGACTTTCATCAGCAGTCTAGGGATGGAGGCCGATGGTGCTGAGGCACCAGCAGGACCAGCCAATGACGCTGGCTCGACTGGTCTGTACATGGGCAACTGTGAGCAAAGGCCGGGCTGACATATAACACGCTGCTGCCTCCGGACCAGGAGTGGTGGTGCTGCCAGAATCTACGTCGACCATGGAACCATGACCTTGAGGTGGGAGAACGGCATGACTGTAATGGCTGCTCTGCGAGCGGTCTCGACGGGCGGACCCATGACGGCAAGGAGCTGGCAAACACCACCAAGAGCCTCAGTGGAGACTGAGCAGGATTCTGAGTGGTAACAGTGTCGACGGTAATGCCGCAGCTGACTGCGGTACCACCTTCGAGATGAGGACTGTTGGCAGCATCTGCCATGGTCCCGTCTGTGCTCGCTCTGTGAAGACGAGTGGTGCCGGAAGTCCCGATTGGATGGCACCCATTCAGACAGTCTAGCCAGCGTCGAGGGCGATCCCCATGGACTGAGCCCTGAATGGTCACTGGGCAGTGAGCAGTGTCCAGAACATTCCCACGATCTATAAGAGGCCAGTGGCAACCTCAGCGATCCCAGCGGTTGCTTGCCTCTGGAGCGTGTGGCCGACATTGGTGGTACTCCCGGCACTGGCATGGACATGACGTCCTTAGCCACCTGGAGGGCTTTGGGCATAGATGGCATCCAGACATCTGGAGAGGCCTGCTCTGAAGGGGCCAGGCTACTCCTCTCTGCGTAAGTCGGAGGCCTAGGGCCCAATGGGGACCGAGGACTACCCAACATGGGCCTACTTTCTGTCCCAGACTTCCCTCGGTGCTGTTGCGAAGATGGAGTCTTTCCGGTACTCAACATGCCCCGTGGAAGGGGAGCGGTACTGACTAGTTGAAGGTATCAGATGGTCTCCATGTACTGACGCCGTGGTGCCAGGTACCAGTTCGGAGCAGTGTGCCAGGGTTGGGGCCAGCACCGACCATCAGGATGGCCTGGAGTCTAATGTCCCTCTTTTTTAGTCCGGGGCTTGAATGACTTGCAAATCTTGCACCTTTTGCTGATATGGGTTTCTCCCAAGCAGCACAGTCTGTGTACAGGTCACTCCTTGGCACAGAACGCCTACAGGAGCCACATGACTTAAATCCCCATGCCCCAGCCCAGGCTCATTAATTTTCAGTGAAGTTTAGTCAGTTAAACTGACTATAGGTACTACTGAACAAACAGTTCTGGGGACAAGCTACAGCAAGGCTGGAGCTAAGCAGTTCTGACACACCTTCACTGGTGGCAAGAAGGAACTGAGGGTAGGAGGGAGTGCGCAGCTCCCCTTATACCCCTCCAGGCAGGCGCTACTCCATGGTCATGGGGGGGGCACTCTTTACCCCCGCCCCATGCGTCCTGCTAGAGGAAAGATTTCTGGCACCAGTGCATGTGGCGAGCACACACACCTACTGTGGAATACACATGAACAATCATTCAAAGAAGAAGTATAAAAATCAGTCTTTTCCCCCTTTCAGATAACAATGGTATGATTTTTCCCCCCTCCCGTCCGTATCTTTACAGAGTTATACAAGTGACTGGTACAGTGCCTGCTAAAGCATTGTACAGTTGCTTTCTACAACTGTATATGTGGCAAGGCAGTGAAGGGAGCGACTGTGGAGAAAGGCTAGGAGTGTATTTATAGTATGTGGCTCACTGAGTCATTGTCATACTACTTGTTCTTCTGACCTCAGGCAGAAATACCCTATTAAAATGAGAAGCTGAGAACAACCCATCTTAAAGATCAGAAGTGACAGTAGCCGTTCAGTTACTGGGTTTTGGTATACATTCATCCTAACTAGACCCTATGAACCTTAACCTTTTCCTTGTGCTCTTTTAATGACTCCAGCATGTGATCCATACTGCATTTTTGATGCAATAAACGTAGTGCTCAGGAAATTAAAAGATGAAGGTAATGAATCTAAGTGCAGGTCTGCACTGCTGCTTAAGTCAATCTAACTTCCCTTGCTTGGAGGTGTGAAAAAGCCCCTTAGTCTCCCCAGCAACACATATTTTGCTCTGTCTATACTGGTGTTATGTCAGCGGGAGATACTCTCCTGCCAACATATGTTCCACTTCTCCCAGAGGTGCAGTAATTATGCCAACAGGAGAGCACTCTTCCGTTGGCATAGCGCATCTTCACCAGATGCCCTGAAGCTGGGCTGAGGTAGCACTGTACTGTAGACTTGCCCAAAGGGACCAATAGTCTGGCATACTTAAAGCATAAGCAAGTTTCCAATACATCTTTGCCAATACAGCTCAGTGCTAACCTACAGTCCCACTGCTATTCTAGTCCAAGGCCTTTGTAGACTATAGTATGGCTGATCATCAAACCAGCTTACCAGGGTTTTGGAATATGTATAGATCACTGCATTCATTTTTGCTTGTTATCCAAAAAACGATTTAGAGTCAGACCTCCAGGAGTGAAAGGTTAGTGTGCTATCAAATGGCACCATGCACTACAAACCAATAAAGCACATTATGTAAAAGAAAAAACCCACAAACCAACCAACCTCCACAATTTAGTGTGCAACACAACTTCTGTCTCCAGCAAGTGCCTAGAATGGACTTAGGTGAGTCCTTTCCATCTCTAACATCTGCTAGCCTCATTTGCCACCTATAAGTGGAGAGAGTTCAGAAAGGGAAGAATAAGTTACCTTGTTTTGATTTTTCCTTTTAGAGTTTTAACTACTAGGGTCATTTGCTCAGTTGATGATTGGCATGGGGGAAAAAGGGTAAGTGAGATGGGTTCCATAGCAATATTTTCTGGTAGAGTGTATAGCCTAATGTGCATCATAGAATGTTCATACGGCTTTAGAACTTTATCCCACACAAGCAAATCAAATGGGAATGTGTTTCAGAATATTTCTTACTTCCCAAGACAAATAGCAGCATTGACAGAAATATTTTTGTTGAAGTGAACAGGAGATGATACTTTTCTAATAGTGTACAGTGACTGACTTCCTAATAGCCTATTAGGAAGTCATTCACCTTACACATGAGAAATGTGCTACTTATGGGAAATAGGTGTAAATTAAGGACACACAGTCCTGTTTTTACTGCTGTTTGTGTTTGACTGGCCAACTTTCCTCCCTGCCCAGGGAATTACCCAGGTTGCACAGTAACAGATAATTGCAGTGTATGTTACATCTCATGACACTGCATAGTGTAAATAAGTGTAACCCGGTACAAAGTGAAGTATATTTCCATTTTTCAAACTAGTTGTCAAGCTTTTAATAAGCAACCCATCAATATTTGGAGATGGCAGTTATAAAAACTGCCACTCTTGGCCTTTCCTGAATTAAAGATGGTTAACTGGCAAATATCTAGTGTTGACCTTCATCAGAATAGCAGAATTCTCCCCCATGAAGTAGAAATCAAAATTTCAGTTGAATGTGCCCGTTTCCTTTTCTAAAAAATTTCCCCAAATAGCAGCCTTTGACTTAGATCCAAGCAAATCAGTCCATCATCCTTCCAGAATGCTGAGTGACTGGGGCTGTCAGTGTTCAGCATGGAAGGAAAATAGATTTTTCACTGGTCAGCTGGGAACCAGAGACACTGTGGGTCAGAGTTTTAGAGGTATTTAGGCACCTAAGGATGCAAATAGGCACCTACAGAGATTTTCAGAAGAGCCTTTTTCCTAGCCTGAGAGAAAATGCTGCTGTATTCAAAATACATTGAATAGAGACTTACTCCTCAGTGATTGGGGTTGCACTGAAAGATTTCATGTGTGCCATGTTAGCTTTCCAGACTACTCCATGTAAATAGAATGATCATGAAAAAAAAAGATTGCTTATTGGGTCCTTAGTCTAGTCATTTTCCTTCTCACATTGCTGCAGGGGCCTGCAGCAAAATGGTTCATATGTCTGTAAATCTTGTTTGCTAGAATATATAGGAGTGCACATTTGGAATGATCCTAGCCTCATGCTGAAAATTCTATCCGGCCACACACACTGTAGCCACCCTGCACTCCACACCACAGGGTGCCTCATGCATAAAACCATGATTCTTTTCAAACAGCTTCATGCTATAATATTATACTGGTTATACTGACCTAGTCAATAGAATTTATCACAGATCAAAGCTGATACATGTTTATTATCCTTCCACAAAATTATACTTCAGAAAATAATCTCCTGTGGGGAGGGGCAGCCAACTTATCCCCATTTTCTGCAGTTGCATGACTGGAAATACTCCAGCTCCCTATGCTGATGCTGTTACTTGACAGACACTAACTCTATTGGGTAGCTAACAGATGGGAAAGTGCAATACGGAGTTGCACTGTTGGGCATCTCAGCCCAAGCACATTTAACAACACAGTCAAATACCAGCAGCAATGGGGTATGTTTCAAGTCTTATGGTTGCATAAAAATGACAAACCTACAGGTCAGTTAGTGGAGTAGAAGTGGAATAAATGGTAGGCCCCTTACATGGAAAGGGGAGTGGGGAGGCTAGAAGGCAGGCCTACCCCTGAAGACAGCAAAAGCTGGGAAGGAGAGAGAAAGCACACTTGCATGCCAGGGCCAGGCTAGTTCAAGGAGGGGGCACTTTTGAGCGGGGAATCTTCAAATATAAACACAAGGCCAAAGGAAGCTCACCAGTGGGGGAGGAGGCTACTCAGAAGTTGTGAAACTTTTGCAGAAGTTAATTAACAGTCAAAACTTCCTGAACCTTAGGGAAGCACATGAAGGTTTGCTGAAAGCCAATGAAATAAAAGTATGGAGGCCCCCAGAAAGTTACCTTACTAGTAACTTTTGTCTTCTCTTTATTTGCATTTACCCCTCTGAGAGGCTGTTTCGTTGCAGATTCATATTGCTTTTTGTTCCTCTCATCTTGGTAATCTTTCGGGTTTTATTATTATATTTGTCATTTCGGAGGAGATGATGTATATAAACCTATTTTCACATTCAGCTGGTCATGTAAATATTCTTGGCTACCAAACTTTACCACAGCTTGGATATTTTGTTGAGAGGCAAATGTATGTCTGACTGGTGAGGAGATTCAGTGGGAAGAAATAGGAACCAAAGCTGAACAAAAGCTTAACAAGAAGCGGCAAAAAGTGAAGGTCAGTTGGAATTATGCCTAGGGACATGAAACTAGAGATTAGGAAAGAAAACCAACAAACAAGTTTTAAAGCAATGTGTTCTGGTGACTGACTGCACTGAGCTGAGAAAAGTGAGAGAGGTAGGACCCAGAGGTTCACGAGGATAATACCAGTAAAGCTGAGCCGAGTTATTTACAAGTAATACTAGATAAAGTGACCCATGAGCTTTTATAGAAAGCTGCAGACAGTGTTGGAAAGCAGCCATCATGAATGGAAAGGTCACACTTTAATTTAGTCTGATCATGCATCATAAAAAGGTACTGGGCCCATTCTTGAAGTTTAAAATTAGGCCCTAGTGGGTCCCACTAGTTCTAATGCTAAGTGCTGTAGCCAAAGAAGAGGCCAGCATTGATAGTAAGGCAGAACAAAGGATATGATAGATTAAAAATGATATCCAAAACAAGTGTATACTTTGGAATTAGGAATGGTAGAGAGAGCCCAAGGGAGTAGCAAAGAGGTTACTTTACAGTAACGGAGTCTTTTGAGACATGTTTGTCCACATGGATCCCAATGCGGGTGTGTGCATCCTCACATGATGTTAGACTCTTCTCGCCAGTAGTGATCATTGGGGCAGTGCATGTGTCCTGTATGCCCTCATAATCCCCCTCCTGTCGGAGTAAGGGGCACAGCAGCTCCCAGTGACTGCTCATTGCCTTCAGTAATTCAGGTCTCCATGTCAGTGGGAGGGAGGGCAGTCACTGGAATTGTGTGGAAAAAAGCATCTTGAAGAAGTCCAGTTACTTTAAGTAACCTCTTCAAGTATTTGTCCACATGGACGCCACTCTAGGTGAGTGACCATTAGTTGCCTTATAAGGAGGTGAGGGATAGGAGTCAAATCTAAACATAAGGCACAGATGTGCCGAAATAGGCATTTCATCTGGAAGCTGTGATGGAGTAAGGATTGGTAAGTATATGAACAGAAGTTCAAATCTCAGAAATAGGGGCACCCCTAAAACAAAGTACAGGTATTGCCCGAGCCCTAATGGAGTATGCCATAACTTGAAGGGGAGAGTTAGTTTGTTCAATATATAAGAGACCTTAATACAACCCAAAACCCACTTCAAGAGCCCCATCCCTTGGATTTATTACCAACAACAAGCAGCTGATTTTGAAATGGCTTTGCACTAGAAGGGCAAAAGGATATAGCTCTAAGAGCATCAAAGATTTGAAGCTTTGTCTCCACAGGAGAGTCACAGGGTTTGGGAACAGGGCTGGCTTCAGGCACCAGCTTATCAAGCAGGTGCTTGGGGCGGCAACTCGGGAGCGGGGCGGCACTTTTAGGTATTCAGTGGAGGGTCCCTCGCTCCCACTTGGAGCGAAGGACCTCCCGCTGAATTGCTGCAGATCACGATTGCGGCTTTTTTTTTTGGGCTGCTTGGGGCAGCAAAATCGCTGGAGCTGGCCCTGTTTGGGAAGGACATATACTAAGATATAAATCTATATAAATGAAAATCCTAAAACAATTTTCAGTAAAAAATTCGCATTTGGCCTGAAGTAACTGTCTTTAGGAAATGCATCACATAGAGGCCCGCCCTCAAAGCCTGTATTTCACTCTCTGCAAGATGAAGTGATAGCCATTACAATGCCATTTTTATAGAGTTTACATAACGAACATGAGTTTCAAAAGGAAGGTGCATTAAGGAAAGCAGCACCACATTCAAATCAGAGGAAAAAACTTTTCAACTAGTGGAACTATGAGCCAGCCATTTTAGCAGTTTAGATACGAGGTGGGGGAAAAAAAAAAATAAAAACATGAATGATCCTCAACCTGAGAATAATACACACAGGAATAAGGGGCAAATGCACTCCAAGTGAGAATCCTGAGCATTTGAGAACATAACTAGGACCAAGATAACTGAGATAAGACTCCCAGGGTAGAATGTTCCTCTGAATGGACTACAGCAAAATGTGCTTCTATTTAGGTTTATATGACAATCCAGTTACCAGGGAGAAGCACTTGGTCATTAACCCAGAGTCTGCCTGTAGGTAGAAGGCCTTGTCAGGGTGCAGCAGCTCTCACCCCAGTCTTGGAACAGAGGTGGTCCCGCTCTGGAGGAAGGGGGAGGGAGAAGGTGGAGACAACCCAGTGAGTGACAGGAGGAGGGTAGAGCAGTGAGCTATGGAGGCAAGGCATTGGCAGGAAAGAGGTGGAAAAGGGAGTGGGGCCTCAGGGGTCCAGTTGCCAGCAATAGAAAGGTGGCAACCCTACTTCTTGCTGCAGGTATCTGAAAGGAAATGTCTAATGACATACATAGCTTCCACCTTGCAGAGAATGTTAACGTGACAAAACTGTCAAAAGGGCTTAACCAGTTTTTCCCCCCATCCCATAATTGTCTAATTGCTCTTAAAGGGAAACATGCATGCATTTAAGTGCACTATACATTTCCAATATATACCACAACTTGTTTGCCAAAGTGCTTGACTTTTTTCTCCCTTTCATTCATAAATTCCTGTGATGGGTAGAAAGACAGACTCATGATGAAATTTCAAGCTGACTATTTTGAAATGCTGATGATATTGTATGATTAAGGGATGCTTTGCTCCACCCTGACTATAGTGAATTTTTGGCTGTAGCTTAATAGTGTAATGTACAGTTAATTAAAATTACTGTATTATTTCTTCACATTTGGGTCTCCATTTATTGGCTATTTTCCTGTGATCTGTTAATTCATCTGGATAATTTAGCCTTTAGTGACTTTAAAAAACCCTCACATACACTAATTCAGTGATTTACAGTTGTGCTTTGGGTATACTTCTTTCTGCATCAGCTGAACATTTATACTATTATGGAAATTCACTGATTCTTATAAAAAGTCTACAAAAAAAGTGTGTGGGGGGGGTGGGAGATTGGCTCTCTATGGAACCAATAGGAAATGTTCCTACTGGGCCATTTGGGCAGCTACCCTATAGGGACCTTTCCCTGCTGCCATTGAAGTCGGGGGAATTATCTACCTGCTAGCCACTTCCGATTTTTGCTGTGCACTACAAACAAAGCAGAAGGGAAAATCTCAGCCAACAAACTAGCATAGCTTCAGTGGAAACATGATGAAGTGAGAATCTGGGCTTCAATTTTATCTTAAATTAGATTGTGGGTACACACAAACAAATTTCAATCTGAATGCATGCACTTAGGTTAGGGGTGTGGAGGGAAGGCAGCACAGAGGAGCTTTATAGACATGATGTGCCTGATTTTCAGCAGTAATCAGCACCTGCTGCCTCACCCACTTCAGATGGCCTTGTGGGTGTGCAGCACATCTGAAAAAAAATAAAAAATAAAAAAATCAGGCCTATAAATCCCAGGGGACCCTCTGTACAGTAACATTAAATGAGTGGAAACTTTTGGGGTTTTTATGTCTACTGGTGCTAGCTCCTGTTCTTTAACATGCTTATGATTGATTTCTTGCCATACATTTCCTGAAATTGACAATACCACCTGCTGTGGAAGGCTCCCCAGCTATATACTGTACCCTCTCATGCCAAAGATAGAAAAAAAGAACAATTACTATCCGGACTGCTTATCTCTTACTATCCCTCCCCCGCCAGGCTACGCGATGCAAGATCCCATATTGCAGCTCCATAAGACAGTGGCATAGCTATACAGCACCAAAGGATGCCACTGTGGTGTGACCTTTCCGTTCCATGCAATCCACCCAACCTGATTCATGCCGATTTCTTGCTATTTTATTCTACTGCAACTCCTCAACATAAAAAGTATTTGCCACCTCAGCATCTTGAGAAATAAACACCAAAATAAAGAGCTGTTATCACCTATTGTGTAAATTATTCAGATTTTTTTAAATACCTCATCACCTGAAAGATTGAAACAAAGATATGCACAGGTACAATAAGTAACTATGCAGGTAAAGAAACTGGTGTCTGAATATCCATTGAGTATTTACAGAAGCATGACCTAAATGGAATAGTTAGAGTTACATTTGCAGGTGAAAGATGCTCCCATTTCTGCTGTCCAAACCAGTGCCTGGTGTTGATCCATTGTAGCTGGGTTTGAGCATGACAACCCTATCTTTAGTTGAGCTTATGAATGAGACGTCGCAGGGATGCGGGGTTGTGTATGGTTGGAATTTTAGGCGGTGAGGTTGTTACTGAAGAGATTTTTAGGAAGAGAAGCATTTGTGTGGATAGGAGGTGAAAGGTGGGACCATGGCAAAGAGAATGAGTTAGCCAAGAGGGGACAATTATTAGGATTTAGGCCAAAGAGAAGGAAGAGATTCAAAGAGCAAGGAAAGGACAGAATATAGCAAAAGAAAGAGGAGAATTGGAAGGAGAGAAGGAAAGGAGGGAAACAACAAACATTGAGGCTGGGATTCACAAGGGGGACTGCAGTGCCTAACTCCTCAGCTCCATGGTGGAATTCACAAGCCTGAGTTAGGCACCCTGTCTCCCTACACAATGCATGGGGAGACTTAAGTGCCAGTGATTTGATCCAAGAGCTGCCTAAGCTAGCCAACAAGAAATGGTGAAGAGAGAAGCATGGCCTAAGCCCCTTTGAAGTTATGGAATTTGCACCAAATCTGAGTTTGTGCCCCCGCTCCTTGGGGAAAAAAACACCGACTGTACCTCTTTATGCTTTTGTATATAAATTTAGTTTCTGCGCTCATTTAATTCTTGCTCTTTCTACTGAGTATAAGTGTGAGTGCCAATTAGTACCATTTTAACGGTAGCTTTTGTGATGCGGACGTCTAACATTCAGCTGACACAAGCCACTGAACAGCTGTCAGATGGTACAGGCTTTGGCTCCTGTTTTCCTGAGCTGGATGTGAGTGACCTAGAAGTGAAAGACTCCATATCCAATTACTAATCCCCTGAGGTGCTATGTGCCCCCAATCAAATGTTTTAGCTGCTTCAGTGCTTTCCTGCACTCCCGAATGAGCTGCTGCATTCTTGTGGAGTTCCACTGCAGTCATAATGAAACAGAATAATATACCTGACAGATTCAGCAGCCCTGGAGAATCAAGGCTTGTAAATGTAAGTTCAAACAGGAATTTATTTCAAGGAAGGTCTATGGCCTCTGTTGTGCAGTAGATCAGACTAGATGATCACAGTGGCCCCTTCTGGCCTTAAAAAAAACAAAAAAACAAACAGCAGCACCAGAGGACCCCCAGTCAGGAAATACTTTGAGAATTATGGGTATTTTTCTAATTAAATACAATTTTGGCAATAATTTTTTCATATTTATGCCAGATGGGTTACACAGAATGGACTGAAGAGTATGCAACTGTAATGACCAAAGTACTGCAGTGACACTGGAGAAGCATACTACTTATAAGGTTATATTTGCAGTAGTACTAACCTCCAAAAATCATGAGTCAGATGCCCCCAAAATCATGGACAGTGTTGCTCACTCCCAAAAGTTTATTGGGCAAGCTGATATTGACCCCTGCTGCAGGAGCTGTCAGACCCACATCTCCCCTCCCTTCCCTGCCCCAAACCTCCAGTCAGTCCCATCCTCCAAACCCAATATCAGATCTGCCTCTTTTCCTGGCCTGCATCTGCCCAGAGGGAATGAGTTATTGTGGGAGTTAACTAAAGTTATAGCAGCATGACAGTTTTTAGCACCATCCTCTTCGCTGGCTAAAAACAGCGGGTCAAAACATGGAATTTCTGTTCCAGGGGATATTTGGACATTTAGAAGTTTGCTGTCATTCCAATTTGAATTGAAAAATAAATGTTCAAACTTTCTCGTGAAATGCAAATGCTGAAAAAAAATTGCATACTACAGATTGGAATATCTTATTTTCTAGATCAAGGAGTGTAAAGTCGTAGCAGCTCTTAGTTTTTTATAAAAAAACCTAAACTGTGTTTTGACTATTATGTTAATATAAAGACATGACTTGACATCTCCGATAATGACCAGTATCAGCTCACTCTGCACCAGTGATTTTGCTACTTGAATCTGGGACACAGAATCACCAGGTGGAGATCTCAAGGCAAAAAACAGAATCCTTGCACAGAATGGCCGCTCCTTGGGTTAGAAGCCTCATCTCTAGCCCAGCCTCCTTTCTCCTTCTCTTTCAGGAGAGCTTGGATTTTGTTGCCAAGCCAAAATTCACTATCCATTCAGTCAGGGTGGTCTGCTCACTCCAGAGCATAGCCTGTACAATTCCTATTCCCTTTCATGAGCACAGTAATAATACTCTTATCTAGAATAGAAACAAAATTTCAAACTGAGCAACAAAACTCAGTTGGTGGAATTGTGGGTAAACGTTACAATTCATGGAAAAAGCATTGGCCAGAGCTGGTTTTTCCTTCTTCTCCTCTGTACAAGGAGCAAAGAGCTCCATCCCTCTAGATCTTCTGATTCTGGTGCTTACATTAACATACTTTTTATCATTGTCCCAAATAAGAAGGGTTGACTATGAACAACAGTAAGTATATCTGCTGCTGCATTTTACAGTAATCTGCTATGTGTATACTGCTTTTTATCCATCTGGGTCTGAACTATAATCTTGCTACTGACAAGATGAGAACCCAGATGCCCAGAAGAAAGATTTGCCAATACACTGCGGGAGTAGTGAATTGCTATTATGAGGTGGGCTACATAAAAGTAGGACAAATATCAGACTCGTACCATTACTCTTATTAAGAAAAGGTGGGACATCACTATCTGCTAACTTCCCAGTTTGGCTTAGAAATCTCAAGTTATGTCATAAATAAGCATTATTGAATAATATGTGTTGACTCAAGATGAGCAGACAGGGTAGCTGTCACACTCGGATTGAAATAATTTATAATTGTTTTGGAAATCTTACACTTCAGTGGTCCTATGGGCCTCTTTGGTGCCATATATTCAACCTGATCCAACTCTGCCTGACGTAAATGGAAAGGTCTCAGAGTTGCATGGGAGTTGGAACTTTAAATAAAAATTGCTAAACCCAGGAGGTCAGGTGAAGTAGATGAGTTAGACAGTAATCAAGTTCTGCAACACATGGAGGATACAGCATAAACATGTATTGGAGCATACTGACAATCTACTTCTGCAATTCCAAGAAATTGCAGAGATTTCATACCAAAACAGACCACTCAGTCTCTATCAAGATTTAACTAAAAACAACTTTTTCCTCTATTGCTGTTGAAAGATGGACAGGACTTGTTAACAAAGAGTGCAGTCCATGCTTAAGAATGTATTAAATCAGTGACAAGTTTTCTGTGGTCTAAGATCAGTACTGAACCGCTGACAACAGTACAGTATGCTAACATTTTAATTTCATATACTCTGGTGTCCAAAATTACAGGGAGTACCCTTGATACTATTGTTGTTTTAAATGGCAAACAGTCGCAAACACACACAAATGACTGACGGGCCCATATTACAACAGTCTGTAGCACAGCCAACTGAAAAAAAAAAAAAAATATGCCTACACTGACAAGTAGCCAGCTCCATCATCGGGGGCAGGGGAGAAAATGAGAGGATGGAAGAGTCACACCAATAGCCAGTAGAGATAAAATAACCTGTTTAACTTATGTCATTCTCAGTGTATCATACTGCCACTCTGTGATGGTCTACACTATTATGTTCATGACTTTTACAAGCCTATGATAAATTTTGTACAATTATGCCTTTTGAGATATCATTTGAAAAGCTATAATCTGCTGAATATCATTATCCTGTTGAAATATGTGACGTTATGAGATTCGACTCTATGGTGGTTATTGAAATACGCTGCAATTCTGGGTAACACCCACAAACAAGTTTTTTGGAGGGAAAGACACTGGTCCCAGTCAGCTGTTAAGGGCTATCACTTGCTTAAACAGCCATTCTTTGGTGGGGGAAGGTGTGAATAAGAAATTTACATTTAATCAAAGATGGTTCAAGTCTCATATGCACAAGAGACTGCTTGTCACCTGCACCCCAGCTTGGGGTAACCCTCAGAGGGGACAGTGGTATATGAATGAGAGAAAGTGACTCACACCCTCCACTTACAGCAGCTACAATGCTCTAAAGACAAAGGTGCCCAATGTGTCCCCCCCCCTTTAGAACGACACATGCACAAACAGGGAAGTGGTTCCCCTATGTCTGGGTTGAGGCACAACCTCAAGGCAGTGTGGGTAAATTTGCACTGACACTACCTAGGCTGTGTCTTGTCTGTGGAGAACAAGAAGAGTCCAGTTTATTCATCCACACAGTCATTTTATGGGGAATCAGCAGATTAGGGTATTAATCCCAGTTATGCCAGAACTGTCAAATCACAGTAATCACCCACGAAGGAAAAATGTGAATACACAGAGCCAAATTCTCTTAGTAGTAACTCAGGTATAAATCCAGAGTGGCTCTACTAACCACTGGAGAGTTATTTTGAATTAATGTTGGTGCAAAGGAGAGCAGAATTTGGCTTCTAAGGTCAGATTCTCAGCAACCAAGAACCAGGGTAGTTCCACAAAGGTCACTGGACTGACACCGATTCACATTAGCTGAAGATCTCTGCCCATTATGTTTGGATTCTTATTTTAAACGAGGAAGAAGATACTTGTTTTTGAAACAAAGATGAATCCCTCCTCCAAATAGGTCTTTGGGGAGCGTGGATCAGTGTTCATGTTACACTCCCCATCAGCACCTGGCCCAAATCGGTTAGGGTATATACCTGGGATGTGTGGGACTTCCAGTTCAAGTCCCTCTGCCTCTGAATGGATGAAGGAATTTTACCAGGGATCTGCCACCTCCAAGGGGAACGACCTACTTACTGAGCTATGGGATGTGGGGCTCCCTTTGGTTCCCCTGTGGATAATACAATAAAAGATTGGTGCAGAGGGACTGAATTCTTGGTCCCCCACATCCCAAGTGAATGCTCTAACCATTAGGGTACAAAGTCATCCATGCTTGTTTTCTTCCTCTGGCCCTGTGATTCTTTTGTAATTTATCTACAGTGAAACAGGAGAGATTGAAGGAGCTCCACATCAGAAGATCCCAGAGCCCAGTGGTTAGAGCACTCAGATGAGAGATGAAAGTCCCTGTCAAGTCCCCTCTCCCCTAGACTTGAGCTGGGAGTCTGCTGCAACCCAGCTGAGTATCCTAACCACTGGGCTAAAAGTTGTGAAGGAGTGAGCCTCCCACCTGGCTCTTTTGGGTAGGCTCACCTGTAGGGGCGGTCTGAGCAGGCTTATCCAATTGGTCTTGGCAGTAGAGTTATGGGAGGAACACCTGTCTTCCTCCGGTTTGTGCATTGCATTGAGGCTTAGGTGTCCAGACTCCTACTGTGGGGCTACAGTGCACATGATCAGTGGTCCAAACATAGGTGCCTAGGAAACTTTTACTGCAAAAAGTTAAGCCCTGAGCAATTGTAGGTGCCTACAGGTTTCAAGGGAGCTGAGCTGGGATTTTGTGAATCCCAGTGGGGCCTTGAATCTAGCCCTTAATTTGTATTACAATTCTTGTTTTCAAATGATACATTGCTTACACTCTTATTCCCCTGCCTGCCCTCACACCCATCTTATCCTTGGTGGTTTCACCAGCTAAGAGGCTTGTACAAACCTTTTCATCACTGAAGAGCTGCCTATTGTCACCAGGGCCGCCCAGAGGATTCAGGGGGCCTGGGGCAAAGCAGTTTCGGGGGCCCCTTCCATAAAAAAAGTTGCAATACTATAGGAGGCCCCTGTGGGGCCTGGGGCAAATTGCCCCACTTGCCCCCCCTCTCGGCGGCCCTGCCACTTAGACTTGATCATCAGTGATTTCAGTGGTCACTTAAACAATAACAACAAGAACTATCTATGGAGCGTAATCGCTCTGTCTTTAAACAGTGGAAAGGGGCAGGTCAAATAACCTGTTGACTCAGGCAGACCAGCAAGCAAAACACGTGTCCCCACCCTCTCTTGATTCTCTCAATCACGACACAGGCTAATTACAGTTCTACTTGCCTTTACTTGTAAAAACTAAAAACAAACATTTTCATTCCCACCTCCCTCACCCCCGGCATTCAAGTGAATTTGTACCCAACCCCAGCCAAAAATCTATCACTTGGGCACACAGATCTGTTTGCTGGATACCTAGAGATTAGGTGTAAATGTAAAAAAATCTGGTCCTGAAGCCTTTCCCCAGTCCCAGCTCACACTTGCTGTCAGGGAGGAGCTATTTAGACTTTGCCTTACCAAATCATACTGGCCAACACACACCGAACTGAAAGCACTGGCATCATCATAAAACAAAGATGTAATAAGGAACTAGTCTAATGTTCATAACTTTCAAAATCTATTATACTTGTGTCAGATACCTGTATTTATCAATACACTTTATATACTTTTAAAAGTATGTATTATTCTCAAATTCAATCAATTTCAAACAATCACTAAATTGGCACAATTGCAAATATTCACAAAATCTGGTGGAGGGGTGTTTGGGGAATATGTTGGTGGGGTGATAGGGTTGGGTGTAGGGAAATCCCTGAACCAACTCTAAACATACGAAGGCTTCAGATTGTGTGGACAACTTTTCATCATGGCGAATTTCGAATGACAACAGAGAATAGATGTGAGTCTGGCGACCCTCGTTACTGGGACAGCCCTGGATTCTTTTGGATTTCCTTTCTAGTAAATACTGAGAGTAACAGAAGTGAAATGTAAGTGAGTGCAGGACAACTTTTAGTTTGGCAAATTCATGACTGGAATCACACCATGTCAGGTCACATGGTCTCAAGCAAGCCAGATTAATTTAAGATCAATGCAGAACGCAAGAATTTGGAATTTGGACCAGTGATGTCATGTGCTTGGACAAGTTCTAGTTAATGTTGCCTAATACACTTTGCATGATCTTAACTGGCCCCAATGAAGGGATCTGGTAAAAGTCAGAAAATATGTTAATTGGTAACAGACAATTACAAAATATATAATTAACCAATAACCACGAGCCCAAAGGTGGACTGTTCCATAACAGCTATCCTGCCCTTCCAACATCTATTTGTTGTTAAAAAAAATCATTTAACAAAGAATTACATGGGAAAATATAATGAAAGAATAAAAAAGCACAGATCTTGAACCATCTTGATACCCCAGATAAATTTTGCAATGCCATGTACATCATATATGCTGATCTCTGGCCACTGTAATACTCTACGCATTTATCAACAGCGAGAGGTAAGCTGCAGTATACTGAGCCACAAATCTCAATGTTCTGTGTCAACAAAGGAAAATGGAAAAGTATAATTTAAACATGACTCTTAAATCCTGAAAAGCAGGACCTCATTCCTCCCTCTCCCAGGAGGAGCAACCAACTTCTCACTGCCAGATGCCCTGCACCACATCAAGGCCATCACTACCTAGACAGCCCCTGGCAACCTAACTTCTACACCTTTGTTAAAAAGAAAACTCCTTTTGAAAAATAATTGCAATAATAAATAAATGTAAAACGAACTAAATAAACTGTAAGCAATAAATAAAGCTCAACAAATATGGGCAACAATATTCCTGAAGGTTCATCATAGGGACAGAACAATTTAACGTGTGTAATTTTTGGACCACGTGGTAAGAAGACAAACCCAACAATGTCAGACATAGATGGTAGAATCTATTCTGTTACAACTAGAAGGGTGGTAGTAAACAAAGACAATAAACTTGAAACAGCCAATTGTTACTATTAACTAGTATGAGAAGCCATGCAGGCAAGTCCATCGGTCTTTCTCCAGAACATTTTCAAGGAACAAGAAAACCCCAAGTAAAATGGTAATGTGTGAACCACTGAAGTAAGGCAGTAACCTGAACCTCGTCTTGCCTGTAGCCCTCCTAACAAAGAGCTTAACTGGACATTATTTGTTTTTGTTTCTTTTCCAGTGGGAGAACTCAAATTACCAGACCAATGTCAATTATGTTTTAACAGCACCCAGCACAAGGTCTTTTAGTTGCTTGGGCCTCTGGGTACCCTAGTAAGTAATAAATAAAATATGTTCAGTAATTTGCTTTAACTGACCAACATTGTTAAACTTAACTTTTTCAAAGTTTGTTTTTAAAGATAATTTAATAACAAAACACTCACTCTAATAAAGCTTCCGGAAGTTTTAAGGACCTTATTTTATAGACTGCCCCCTCATTCCCCCTAGTCACCGCAACCACCCTGTGACAAACACGCCCCCAGGCCCCCACACGCCACCCGCCTTGCAGAAACAGACTCCCTTCTCAGCGCCACCCTGTCGAAACAGCTGTGGGCAAACAGGAAGGTTTGGGGGGGGGGGGGGGAGAGAAACAGCACACATAAGGCAAAGAAATAATTCCATTCTATGCAAATGCGAAAGAAGTGGGGCTGTAAGCCCATGAAAGCTTATGTTGACAATAATTTGTTAAGTCTCTAAAAGTGCCCAAGTACTCTGTTCTTTTGGCAGATACAGACTACCCGGCTGCTACATCTGAAACCTTGGCAACAAAATAGGGTGCCACGAATCAGAGCAGTTAAAAATAGGCGAGTTCGTCCCACCCCCTCCCCCACTCGACCCCACCAGATGATTTTTAAACAATCACCCTCTTCAACGCCCTACCTCCCACTGACTTGCTGCGAGTCCCCAGTCCAGTACCCCACACCACAAACTACCTCCTGTCCACTTTCTCCCCCTGCCAGAAACTCTATGCCCTGCCGCCTAGAACCCCCTGCCTGGCTCACGTGCTTGACTCTTTGTCCACACTGCCCCACTTCCCACCGCTCGCGTCCCCGACTTGCCGCTGCCTCCCCCCCCCCCCCCGAGTATATACCTCATTCAAAGACCCAGGGGGTTCAACTATATACTGCACACAGCAATCAATCAGTGCAAGTTTGAGGTAAACTCTCTGCACTTATGCACTTTGTATACTTTTACATGATTTATGTATTGACTGGTAATATGGTTATACGTGGGCCCCAAAGTAGTAAATAATAAAAATAAAAGAAAACTGTCTCTTGCTAGAAGTGGAATGAGAATCTTCCTCCACTTTGTAATCAATTGGCCCTATTGAATGAATGAGGGTGTGAATGAGGAAAGGTGTGGAAGGCAAAGCACCTCAAGAACAGCATGCAACCTTTGGAGAGGGACTGGAGCCAGACCCCCAGACCAGGAGCTGTGCCTAAGGGCCTGAGTGACGACGGAGTTGGGTTGCTTGGGGTGCAGTCCTCTGGGCTGGGCACGGGGAGGGACCCCAGTGAGAACAGCAGGCTGGAAACTAAGACTGAAACCCACCACCCAGCCTGTCCATCCCAAGACGCCCGAGGACTATAAAGCACATGTGCCCTACCCCCAGCCCACTGCTTCCACTCCTGGCCTCTCTCCAGCACATGCTAGTGATTCTGTGTGGCTGCTCAAAGGGGGATTAAGTGGACCCCCTGTCACGGAGTCCCCGGGCGACTTGCTCTGAACTGCTGCCCCCTAACGCCATCATGGACTTTGGGGAGCTCCTCTTCCCTTGGAGCAGATTGTTCAGGGCAAGAGCTCACAACGTCTTCAACCTCCCTGGGGTCTCGTCCTTGGGCTCAGCATCCTCTGCCCCTACCGTGTGCTTCCCACAAAGCGAGCCACCCCAGGCAGGGTCCTGGGGAAGCCAGCAGGGTCCTGCACACCCCACTTTGCAGTCAGATGACAGGAACAGGGTCTAAAACACAGAGCTTGTAGATAACAGCGAACCTGACCGCTCGGCTGGTCCCATTTTGGGGGGCAGTGAAGCCAGAACCCCTAGGTCTGCAACTTTAGTCCTTATCCCAGGCAGCTCAGAACTGACAACCCCCTCCAGCCCCCACCTCTCTGCTCAAGCTCCTTTCCCCGGCCAGGAGGTCACCTGCTCCCTTTTGTTCCAACATCCTTACACAGTTGGCACCTTTGCAGAAGAGGGGCCCAGCCAGGCCATCAGTTGCTAGGAAGACATGAGTGCCTAGCCATCTTAGGTCGGGCACTGGGGCCCCATGTCTGCTCCTGCAGCAAATTATCACACATCCTTAGCCCATACCTAGAATACTTAAAATGCCATAGGGTACACTGAGGCACAACACACGTATTCAGAGCAAACATTGAAGAAGCAGTCCCAGTTCATTCAACAGCCCCCTCGCTCAAAGCGCTCCCTAAATCACCCACTGTTTTGCAACCACTGCCCCCCCGCGCCCCGCAAGCTGGTCATTTTATTGTGCAGGCAAAATGAAGGAGCCATAGTTTTTAATGGAAAATTTTCAGCCCTACAGCGGTCTTGCAGCAGGGACAAACAGAGTTGATGAGACAAGGAACTGGTTTGATAGGAGCCCCCAGTCCCCCTTCCTTTCCAATAATTTGGAAGGGAAGTTAGAATCACGACTGTGCCTCAGTTTCCCCTTCTGCAGGGAGATAGGGGGGAGATAAAAGTCTCAGCCCTGCCGTGGCCATCATTTGCACGACTTTTATTCCTGGTTACAAATTACACTGTCATGATCCAACTTTAGTTCTGAAACAGAACCCACCCAGGCAGCACAAACTCACCCGTAATACGCACAACACCCCGAAAACGCACAACACCACCCAATATACAAACCTTAGGGGGAACTCACAGGGTTCAAAACACTCACGGTTGGAAGTCCCAGCAGCTGTTCAGGTGAGTGAGGTCACTGAGAGATTATTCCATCCTGTCAGTCTCCCACCGGACCAGAAGAAGCTGTCTCCTCCAGGTGAGCAGGTAGCTTTCTCATCCCTACCCTCCTCCCCCCTCCCCTCCCCCAGCGGCTGGCTCTGCCTCCCCTCAGCCTCTTGGGTTGCCTCGCTGCTGCTTCCGAGAGACAGAGGTTAGAGCTGCCTTCGGCCAGCGGGGCCCCGTCAGGGGAGTATCAGACACAGTCGCGGCCGGGGGCCCCTGCGGGGCCCGGGGCCAATTGCCCCACTTGCCCCCCCCCCCGGGCGGCCCTGATTGTCACAATAATGGCTATGAAAATAGTCTTGTAGCACACTGTAGGATCATCAATAATGCCATAAACAGGGACAAATCTCAAAGTAGTTGGAAGACAAGGCCAAGCAGAACTCTTAAGAACAGATTCCTGACCCAAATCCATTCACGTTGACACCAATATACAACCTGGTCCAAGAGACCCAAACAACAAATGTTTTAGTGGAACCATTGCCAAAACTGCTCTTTTCTAACAGGCACCACTGCTTTTCTGATTTTGACACGGTTCCTTAACTCACATCCATGACTCCTGCTCTTTGTTTAGAGCATCAGCATAAGACTCTGTCGGTTAAAACCTTTCAAGTCCTGAGGAGGCTGAGTTCTCTCTTCATTACATTCTGGGCAGAAATTCAGTATGTGTGTTATAGAGATGAGGCAGAATAAAATAAAAAAAGCATTTATGTTGATACCCTTCAGATAGCAAGGAAACACCATCAGCATTTAAGAGGAGTTTATAATACAGTCACATGATGTTTCACTGTTTAAAACACAGGCACAATCTAGCAAGGTAGCATGCATTCCAGAAGTCCCTCAAGAAGCCAAAGTTTCCCCAAATACCCTTGCTACTTGACGATGCTCTAAGAACTGCTTACACTGTCCATCTGTTTAGTATGGCACTGCGCTTGGACTGATTCCCAGAGCTCACCAAATTCCAACACTGACATCTACTGGAAATCTGTGCTGGTCAGACATACTTTAGCAACAGAGACAAAACAGTAATTTTTTTTTTTTTTAAAGCATGTTGCAGCTTTATGAACTTCACAAGTCCTTACAAATATTTAACACACACTATCATTTATAGGTAAATGTATTTTTTGATTATTACAAAATTAAGAACAAGTGTCTGATTAAAAACAACCTCATCATGGCTGTGTTCAAGTGATTTCCCTGTCTGAACAGCATTCTCTCATGCCTACAAGCCATCTTAAAGGTTGGACAAATCAGAGCTCCGTTTATAAGTCTGCAGAACAAAGGGTAAGATTGTGATTACTTGTTTGTTGCGTATGGAAAGTATTTTTCCATTTCAACACCTGTTGTCCTCTGTAGTGCTGTTCCTGTCAGTGTTCATATTGGAGATAATGAACATCTCAGACCAGAAAGGAAAGCTGTGCTTAGCAGAAAGCAGTTTTGCAGTAATCCATATTTGTTCAGTTCTATTTTACAAGAGGGATTTCAGTTCTTCATTTCTAAAAGACTCAGAACAGCAAAGAGGAGTGAAATCTGTTGGTTTATTTATTCATTAAATGTTAATTCTAACTATCAAAAATTTGGACTTGATTCATACTTAATCTGTATGGTTTTTTTTTTTTAAACATTTGATGTGCAAGTTATATGCCCCACCCCACCCTCCAAGAGAGATTGATTTAAACTATACCTACATATTGGACCTTTATTAGTCAATCACCTTGGTTGTGTTTTGCAATAGCAGTCCTGGAATCCCCAAGCTTGCTAAAATTGGATAGCATGTCAGGCTTGCTGCATCAGTATGTCCCTACTCAATAAGGGTCACAGGTGTAGGGGGATAAGTATGGAAGCATTGCAGTATAAATGGAATCAGGATTTAGGAATCTCCCTGCCAATCTTAACCACACAGCTGTGGGCATAATATTATGACAGAAGTCACCAGGTGGCAATATTCCACAGAGTTTTACAAATTCTTTTTCTTAGCATTTGAGCACTATTCAGTCTTCAAAGACATGCTGTATTATTGTTAGTTTTCTAATACAATTTATTTTGGGGGGCTTGTTGCAAACAGGAGAAGGGTTTGTTATGTAACCTCTCACACTAGAGTCAGTATCTAGAGCAGAGGGGGAAAACCAGGCACTGTTTTTTTGGCTAGAATTCCCAGTAGGAGGAATTTCCTAGATGGTTGACCACTGCTCTTTCAGGCATCTACTATTCTCACTGTAAATAAAGCAAGTTACACTAGGAAAATTCTCTGATGCCAAGACAAATTTCTTCTTCGAGAAACTGACCCGCCAGGGAATGAAGTTAGCTACCACTTGGCAGAGGCCTCTGTCTGATTCACCAGAAAATTCTCTCTAGTCTGTATGTCCAAAGTAGAGATGTTCAAGTGTTGTGGTCATGGAGGATTCCCTACATCCTTCCATGTGTATTATGGAACTCATACTAATACAACCAAACAACTGGCACACAAGATGGGTACATACCATTCCCTTCCTTCCGAACCCTAAACAACTTTTTCCTACCCTGTGTCCCTGAGTGTGGCTGTAGAAGGAATTCTAATTCCCAGGCTTTCTTCTGGGCCTTCTCTAAACATTTTAAATAGTGTTACAGCCGCGATGGAGCTGTCCAAAACTCAGGACCTTTTGGGAAGACAGAAGTACTCTTCAGAATTAAAGTTTGGCTGGAACAAAAGGAAAGTCCTGATTTGTTTATATCTAGGGCCTGCCAACCTGAATCTCACAGGAACCCTCATTCTTTCAAGCCAGCAAATCATCTGACACTACCCCACTGGAAATGCACCTCCTGGGATGGAACACTGGTGCAGCTGACTGAGGGACATGGCAGCTCTTGACAGAGCAGCATATAAGAGGGAGGAAACACTCTATAAATGTGATACCTGTCAATCAATCAACTGAAAACAACAACAACTATGGAAGGGCAACACACATGGGCCTGGAGAGTGTGTGCTACAGGCAGTTATAGTCAGAATTTCTGACTGACAAATTTCCTGGCTTCACTTAGCACTTCTGAATACAACATGTCAGATAAGAGTATCACCCTCCCCTTGGCACTACACCTTGGTTATCTTCCCTCTTTGGTTTAGTCCTTTTTCTCCAGATTTGTATAACACATAGAACAGTGGACAAATGTAAAATATTAATGACTAGAATTTAATGAGGCCTTGGTCAATGACTGGGGCTCCAAGGTTCTCTTGCAATTCAATAAATAATATATTGCACTTACCTTTATCTTCTGAGCACTTTCTCTCACATCCAATAATTCAGTCAATCAATCCTAGCTATAAAAACAGGGACAGCGTTATGGTGTATATGAAATTTACTGGTACTGAGAGCAGATTTTGTCCCTTAACGTTTGCATAGTGCTTTGAACACGCATTGTTTGTCATGTGCTATACAAGTGCTCGTTGTTATAAAAGTAGGAAGCATAATTTTGCTATATACATTTGATTCCAGTAAAAGAATAAAATCTACAGAAGCCTCAAACCCAATTCCGGTCTCATTTAGGTTGGTGTAACCTCTACTGAGCATAAGGGCATTACAGTTGTGTAAAACAGTCATAAATCAGCATCAGCCCATCAGGTAACTATATTTGCCTCAGTATAAGACTGGCATAGCAGAGCTAAGAACCAAGCCCTCTGCTTCTAGAGTTACTAGATAATTACATTCTGCCCAACCACACTAATTGCAAATACTCTCAGCAAAACCCAGAGTTGCAGCACTACCTCAGTTTCCCCACAACCATTACTGGCTAACTCAAGATGCTGCCCAGCCAAGCCATTTTAAAGTGTTCAACCCCTTCCAAGGGGACAGGGTCCTTTAGTCCCCACTCCAATACAACACCAGAACAAGAGAGAGTCTCCTGCCCTGCTGGGCTCAGCCTTCAACCCCCTATTTTACACAGGTTCCCACTGGCAACAGCCTGTCTCATTGTCCAGCTACCACCTCTCATGCTCCAATCAACTCAATCTTCTCATCAGCTTGACCATCCTATGCAGGGTTTCTGGTAGGATACAGCCCTGTCATTTCCAAGCCGGAGTCCAGCTTATTACATAACAACAGAGCAGCCTGTCCACTCTCCTCCCCACCATCTTTCAGCTGGTAGGATTTCCTCTGCCTCAGTCAGCCTATCCACATTCCTCCCCAGCCAGGGGATTCTTCCCCATGTGTGCTCCTCTTCCAACTCAGGCTCCAAAGTAACCCTCTATAGGTGCTTCATCCCAACTCAGCTGTGTAGAGTATTTTCCCCACTCTGCTTACAGAGCAGTGCCTTCCTCTGGAGACCAGCCCCCCCACCCTGTTAATCTTTAGGGTTTCTTTCTCTTCTCTGACTGCCTTCTCACCTCAGAGTTTGCTACAGAAAAGTCCCTACAGCACCTTTCCTCAACTAGCATAACTTACCTGCCTTCTCTCTCCCTCTGCTGGTAGCTTTGCCACAGGACTTCCATTTTTGATGCCTTTTCCTCCTTTTAAGTCCCAAACCCTACACAGACATAGCAGGGAAGGGCTAATTCAGCAAAGTTGACTGGCCCCAAGCCACAGGGGTCTTAAATGGGCTGGCCACCTTGTTAGAGTTACAGGTATAAGTAGTTTGTATTTGAACTGATTAAACATTCACTAACTGGCCCTCTTGGGGCACTCATTGGAAATCAGCATTGTCAGCTGGTGGGCTGACTAGGCAGGGACAAAACCAGTCACAGAGCATCAAGTCTTTTCCTCCAGGGATTGAGAGAATAAAATCAGTTAAGACAAATAGAACATAAACAGAAAACTCCCCCAGCGTGGGACTCAAGCCAGTCCTATAAACCCAGGCACGAGCCCATGCTCCTCTTGCCTTAACCACTGTGATAGTTTTTGCCCTGAATGCCTGTATAATGAGAGCAGGGAAGCTCAGCTGAAGGTAACCTGTTGCTCACTAATGACCAAGTAGTACCCATGTGCCACCTCATATCATGATGGATAATTAGATGAATGTAAGCCCCCACTATGATGCTGTGGCCAAAAGGACTAATGCAATCCATAGATGTTTAAACTAGGGAATTTCAGTGAAAGTAGGGAGGGTATATACTACTTCTGTATGTGGCACTGGTCCAGCTGCTTCTGGAATGTGTCTAGTTCTAGTGTCCACAATTCAAGGCTGTTGATTGATTGGAGTGTGTTCAGAGAAGAGCCATGAGAACAAATAAGGGATTGGAAAACATGCCTTATAGTGATAGATATAGCTTATTAAAAAGCAGTTTAAGGGTTGTTTACTTGACCACACTTTGTAAGTACCTATATGGGAACCAGAAATTTGATAATGGGCTCTTCAACCTAGCAGACAAAGGTAAAACAAGAGCCAATGGCTGGCGGTTGAAGTTAGATAAATCCAGACTAGAAATAAGGTTCACATTTTTCAACAGTGAGAATTAACAATTGGAACAATGGACCAAGGTTTGTGGGGGATTCTCCATCAACGGTGATTTTTTAAAATTAGCAGGAGCTGTTTTTCTAAGAGATCTGCTCTAATTCAAACAGGAATTAATTCAGGGAAGGTCTATGGTCTGTGTTATACAGGAGGTCAGATTAGATGATCACACTGGTCCCTTCTGGCTTTAGAATCTTTGAATCTCTTGCCTTTAGCTGAGACTTCCAAACTTTGGCATTGAGTTAACAGGAGTTTTAGTACAGGGCTAAACAACATAGTTGGTAAATTAACTCACCTTTCACATATTTTCAAATGCCAGCATATGTGAGAGACAAGGTGAGTGAGGTCCTAACTTTTATTGGACCAACTGCTGCTGGAGAACGAGAGAGAAGCTTTTGAGCTTACAGAGAGCTCTTCTTCAGGTCTGCGTATTGTGTAAGCTGAAAGATTGTCTTTCTTACCAACAGAAGTGGGTCCAGTAAGAGATATGACCTCACACACCCTGTGTCTCTGATATCCTGGGACTAACATGAACATAACACTGCATAGCACAGGTTGGCCAGCTAACAAACAGGGTGGGGTGGGGGGGAGAGTGGAATCCTGCAAATAGATTTTACACATGGATCCTCAATGATATTCCACATAGGAGTGGAAATCTCTGTTTGTGAATCTATCTGCAAGATGGAGCCCTGTTGGACAACGGCCAGACCATATCCCAAAGTGATACATGACCAGATCTGGATGAGGGTTTAAGATGGAGGTGTAGTAGCTGAGCTAAGTGTGGAGATAATTCCACAGGCAATGGCCACATTCTGCTTGACTGTAGCTAGTCCTATCAGTTCCCGTTCCCAGGTGCCAAAAATTCACATAATTAAAAAACAAACCAATTAATTAAAAATGAGAGTTTGGAAGGTCCCGCAGGGGTACAGTTAGGATTTGCCCTTATATGGGTAACTGGCAAGACATTGTTGGTATTTTTCTTGGGGGCACCAGTACTGTATAATACCATCAATTTTTAAATAGAATTTCCCAAGGGGTGTGCTACTCAAAAATGATTGGTATGATATGGCTTCATGTCTCCAATGTGTACAACATTGAATGGACAAAATCCTCAACCATTTAGTACTTTGCCTCCCTGAATAAATATAATTCTCAGACGCAGAAATAACCTTCTTTAGGGAAATAATCTACTTTTAATATTTTGCTTTTATGAAGTGCCTGTGAACTGAAGCTAAACAAATAAGGTGTAAATAGGGTGTACACAGATAAAGTGTAAATAAGCTACATAAATACGGTGTACATTTTGAACCACGAGGGTAATTAACTATTGGAACTTCTGAATCAGGGATTCTCCATCACTGGAATTCTTTAGATCTAGACTGGGTATCTTTTTGCTATATGCTATAGCTCCACCAGACGTAACGAGCTTTTTGCAGAACTGACTGGGTAAGGCTCTCTGGCCTGTGTTATGCAGAAAGTTAGATCAGATGATCAAAACAGTATCTTCTGGCTTTAAAATCTATGAATCTATAAAGTCAGAAACTCAGAAAATGAATTTTCAGTAATGCATGGACAGATCTGTAAAGGACTGTAAATGTCTGATTTGGATATAATAGACTGTTTCATGGTCTGTATTGCATATGTAATATGGTGTACACTGTAAAATAAAAATATGAGAACAGCCAGAATCTCTTTCATGTAAATACTTCCCCCTCAGACACAAATGTGTGAATCCATTAAAAATGCACACAAAACAAAATAAAAGTAATTTTTAATCTGAAATAGAAAAATATAATTAAGAAAGAGAAGTTTTATTAGGGCAATTTCACTTTATTTTTCCATACAGCAAGGTCAACTATAGCAGTAATAATAAAATAAGCATGGAAACAAATTGCAGCCCAGGACAGAATACATAATTTGCAGCAACTACAAGCAAAAAGTAAGTCTGTGATTACATAATAGTAAAACCAAGCACATCTGTCCTTTCAGCAGATGAAAGTTGCAGGGTTGCAAGTAAGTGCAACATTATTAATCAGTGTGAATACTGAATATTCCAGATAAAATAATCACCTAATCATTTTTATTTCCAGCTTTGGCTTATGTAATTACATGGTTTCTTGAGTGCTTTTCATTCAAATGGTAACATCTGACAGCTTTTTGTTTTTCACCTGCTAAAAGAACAGGACCATTACAATAAAAAATAATCACATAACTACAGCTACAGTGTGCTGTTTGGTTTGCCTGTTCATGATTTAATTTTTGTGAAAGTCAATATCTGTTTTGAAGATTTTTGTTTTGTGAACAATAAACCACGGAAATTGTCAGAAACTGCTTTGAATAGAATATATCCTTAATATAGTTGTTGGTTGTTTTTTTTTTTTTTTTTTATTTTTTATTTTTTTTTTTTTGATACTTTAAACATGCAGTAGTTTTTGAATGATGTACGGAATATTTAATCCATGATTTCACCTTGATGGTTTGAAGTACCTGCTTTTTTTTTAAATTTTTTTTTAAAGTAATGATTTTCAGGCAGATTTGAACCAGTGGAGCTTTTGTCAGTCATGAGATCTTGGAAGGATGGCATATCTTTCCAGCTGAAAAAATCCTGGCAAACTACAAGCTGTCCACATAAAGCAAAGCAACTTTTTTGAAGGGGTATGGAGTGCTAACTCTGTGCCACTTTTGCAAGCAATTTTGTTCAGCCTGTCATTTTATTAGCCTTAACAAAACTCCTTGTAATTATAGACATTTTTATTCAAAATAAGATCTTACTATTATACAGGTTTCTCTCTTTTTTGACTATATACAGAAGTGCAAAAAGTCAACCTTCTCTCTATACGTTCCCACATGCTAAACTGCAGCATAATCAACCCTCAAGAGTTTGCACACACGCTTTAATTCTTGTTACGTAAACTTTGAGTATTTGGATTATCAACAAAAAGTCCCTTGATCTATTGATTATGCAGCTTATTTATAACAAGGCCTGATATTCAGGGATTTCAAAAAATATTTAAACAATATTTTAACATTTGAAATGGATACAGTAGAAAATAAATTTTATTCTAATATCTAGGAACTAGATTTTCTTATAATAACTAATTACAAACAAAATAAATCATCAAAATATTATTCAATTGTCTGCCAGGATTGTTGCGATAGCAACAACTGAACTTCTTACTTAGCAATGATTATATAATTATAAGATATCCATATAAAAGATCTTTGTTCTTTTAATGAAAACTAGACAAGAACTAACAATGACTGACGTTCTTACATTGTAATATTAAATCAGTAAAATATAAATCATTTAGTTAACAATAATACAAATACTCATGACACTACATGTAAATTCAAAACTGAATATGCTATGAAGAAAAAAACCTACTTTTTAATTTTTTTAATTTTTTTGTATTTTGAAAAAGTCATCAGTATAGTCTAATAAAACAAAATTCTATAAACTGAAATGGTATTCAACTGGTAATAGAAAATGAAAATGATCTAATAAATGTGAGAAATAAAAACTACATTTTAACAAGAAAAAATAAGTAAAATTCTGTAATGTAAGTAACTACAATAACATGTGAAGTCATCTATACTTTCTTAACATGATTGAAATTACATTGGTATGGGTTTTAACCCGTAATGTAATAATCTAAGGCTTTAATAGATGTACAGTACAATCAGTAAAATCAACACATCATTCTTATACTAGAAAGCATATCTCTCAAGCATAAAAACTTGCAGTAAACTTGGAAGTATGGAAAGTTCTATAACTGAACTCACACTTCTTCCACTCCATGCTATACTACCAGTGACCTGGCCCCCACTTCAGCAGTTTGCTGAACAGAGCAAAAATATCCTTTACTAACTGCAACATCCAAACCACAAAAAGGAATTCCTTTGGATGAATCCGTTCTTAAAAACTTGAATGCACATCTATTTTTTTATTATTATTATTTTGTAAAGGCTTTCTAAGGCTATAAGCAGTTAATCTGAACAAAAAAAATAAATCACAAAACTCACCCAGGTATTTAACCCACCCAATTCTATGCTAATTAACATATCAGATTTTTTCATATTTTGGTTTATCATGCATCTGATGTCAGTGCTTCTTTCTTCTTTGTTTAGAGTCACTATTTTGAAGTGTGACTTTGATGAAACACTTAAGCAAAAGTGAAATTCATCTCTGCAAAGCATTTATAGTCTTTTGACTTTTGACAGAGGCTATAAATAGAAGCAAAGTAAGTTCCTCAAACATTTTTGTTATTGTGTCTCAGAAATAGCTTTTCCCTTTTGTATATTGAGTTATTCAGTATAATATGCATAAATTTTACACTACAATGCCTTAAAATAGTTTATATATATTTATATGTCCAGTATGTGTTACGTTAATCTGTATTGATAGTTTGGTTTTCTGTTGTCTACTTTTATTATAGGTTAAATCAGCCATTTCTGAGACAGCTTTGGTTTTGAAACAGAATGGTGCCGTTGACTGAATAGTACGAACAAAATAAGCAAAAATGTGGCTCTGAAAATAACACTGCAGAAATAATACTCTAATTTGATGTACAGTCTATGGCACTTCATGAGAATCCTTAACAACATGGTACTTAAAGCCATTGATGTGCTTTAAAATATACACAGTTGTGGTTTTGCTTGGCACATTCATCTCTGTCAGATACCTCTCTTACCACTTCTTACAATCTATTACATTAAAAATATTACTCTTAAACAAAAATTACTGTGCATGCACGCTCTCATCTATAATGGCAATTTTAAATACAAGGTGCACCTTTGTTATTTGTAAACCTTGAAAGAAATAAACTTACTTTAAAAAATTATATCTTGGTCTACAGACGTACCAATACATAATAGATTTATGATTACATCATAGTCTGTCTTTTCAAGATGACATATATGATTATGTAGGAAATAGACTATGTATGCATATTTAAATATATAGGCATACCTCTGTGCTAGAAAAGATAGACAATGTTGTAGATTTAAACAATAAGATCACCTCAGCACAAATATCAATTAAATGTACAAAGTATATAGGCAACAGTGTGCAGTGGATTTCCAAGTCGTCGTTTCATCTTGTTAACATGCAGTATGTGGATGTCTTACTGCTGAGGGAATTTTTGTGTGTGGCTTGACAGTATATACATTATGGCTAATGCTCGTGTCCTTTTCTCTATCCAAGCACACTGTCCTTTTCTCTTTAGTATGATCTAGAAAGGGAAGCAGGCAGAAAGAAAATGAATTTAGCATTTTCATTCATTTCCTTAAAGCAATCTCAACATGAGGTGAATCAGTCACTGAAGTCAAGAGGAATTTTGCTTACAAAAAGGCTACAGGATTGTCCCTCAAATAATTTCTTCATGGAAAAGTTTTTCTTTGCAGACATATTAGACATAATATACACATTGGCCATGTATAATAAAATAGTATGCTGTTGCTCTTGAACAGTGGTTCTCAAACTTGGAGTGCAACCCCCCCCTTACAAATTAAAAACACATTTTTTATACTTAACTCTATTATAAATGCTGCAGGAGAAGCATGGTTTGGGGGTGCAGGCTGACGGCTTGTTTGAGAACCCCTGCTCTTGAATTTTATAGCCTCCTCTCCCTAGTAAAAGCTTAGGATGAACAGTATACTACTCACTTACTGGCTTTGTGTTAGGGGTCATGTCCTGCTCCCACTGGAGTATATGGAGTCAGTAGACAGTACTCCCATCGACTTTGCTGGGACCAGGATTTTGGGGTAATGTTTTCAGAAGTGCCTAAGCAACGTAGGAGCCAAAGTCCCAGTGACTTTTAATCAGACATAAACACTTAAGCACCTGTCATTTTGAAAACAGAATTTAGGCCATTAAGGGATTAAGATCCATCGAAATCACTGGGAGTTAGGTGCCTGAGGCCTTGGGCCTAAGTTACTTAGGTGCTTTTGAAAGTTTGGAAATTTGAAAAAATTGGCCTAACAGAATAATAAGGAATTTCTGTGATTCCATATATTAAATCACTAGTACATGCTCACCTCAATAAAGCATTCCGTTTTGGCACATCATTTCATTAAAGATGTGACAGAAATAGAAAAGGCCAGAAAATGGCAATAAGAGTAGAAACTGAAAAAGGGGAGGTGGTGTTTTATATCAAGAGAAATTAAATAGATGATATAATTGGGTGAGGAGAGAAGTAAGGAGAGAGGAATAACTGGAAGTAGTTTTTAATGCAATAATAAATTAACCTGTGGAAGTCACTAAGGCAAATAGCTTAGTGTGAATTTTTAAAAAAGGACTGGACTATGACTACAATAATATCTGAAATCACTCCAGCTAGGATAAAAGTTACAAGGGGTATCAATACTTTTCCTTCAGGATTGATCATCAACTAGTGTCAAGAATAAATTTCCTCCTCTGCTGAAGAAAGATTACAATGAAGGGGCTATGAAAATCATTGATAAAAATGGCAACTAGGTACCTAACTATCACAGAGTGAATGATAAGTTTTTTACAGCTTGAACCTGACTAGTAGACAATACTCCTATAGTGGGATGGGGATGGGAGTAAAGTGCTATATTTACTTGCTGTAGCTATTAAGTTAGCCTAGTGTAGTTGGATAAGATACTATATCAGACAGAAATAAAAAAGAACAGCCCAAATCATAAATTTAAACGAGTATTTCATCATAGAAAGATCAGGGGGAAAAAATCACTACGGGTAAAGTCAAGTAAAAGTCTTTCTTTGTGAAGAAAGGTTAAATTATAAGGATCTGACACATAATATCTAGGACTGTAGTTCAAGCCAAACATATGCAAGTAGAAATTGAGCTTGTATTTTCAGCATGACCTCTCTCTACTATGTAACCTATTTCACAAAAATACCACACGTAATTTATCATAATTTGGCAACCTGCGCTCAAGAGAAGCCACAGGCTGCGTTAGGCTGATGACTAAATTTTCATTCTCAGTTACAGAGTCTGGCTTATAGCAGACACTGCAATTTAATAGGTCTTTCTAAAGCAACTCTCAGTAAAATGACTTGTCCCAAATATGGCCCACGGGGCATAACAGCTAGTGGTGCCTCTGTCCAGTCTCAAACAAAACCTAAATTCTCATTTAATAAACTCTGATTTTATTAATGAGAGTTTATTCCAAAATAATACTATATAAGCCCCATTCTAAGCTTGGCTGGTCCCAGGGTTACTTTCCCCAGCAGGGCAGCAAGATGGCACTAGAAGCTGAAGCCCACTCTAACGAGATGGCAGCATTCTCCAGTTACTTCACCCTGTTAGAAGGTGTTGGAACCTTACAGGGAGCTGCAGGTCAATTATTGCTAAATCAGCGGGGTAGAGGTGGCTTATCAGACTCCACCTCCTTATACTTGCCATAGTGAGTCAACAGTAATTAACATGACACTTCCTGCTCCCGGAGGTTTCCAATTCTAGCTAACAAAGTGGGGGTATTAGAGCAAATACTGGTGTCCCATCACAGTAAGTGTCAGTGCTAACAACCTGGGGCCTCCCTTCCGCAAAAGGCCTTTCATGTACTTGGGGTATGAACAGCATTAATTTAAAGTTGATAACTGCTGTATCTTTTGGAGGGGACAAACACAGCAGATAAAAAGAAACTGAGTTCGCTACATCCTGAGCCCCCTGAAAATGGGAGGCTGATGTTTTAAGACCCAGAACACATAATTAAGGGTGAAATGCAGAAGGCTGGAAGCAAGATTCTCAACATCACTTAAGCCTAATGGTTGAGGAATGATCTCCTCACCGTTTAACATTATGAAAAGAGTCTCTGCACAGACTCCAAATATGCTAGCAGAAAGGGTATGGTTGCAGGTGGGATAGGGAAGAGATTATTGACTCCACCATCCCGTACATCACCTTCAAAAGTAGAGTAGTGGGAACTCTGGTAAGTATTGTAAATTACAGGCTACTAAGTAGCTGCTGTGCAGAATCTGTGAGATCTTTTTCTGGGAAGAGGGGAGTTCAGCTTTCTGCCTGTTTGACCCTTTGCGTCTGCTGAGAGTGTCAGCAAAGGTGATTGTTAATGCCAGATGTGGCAGCCTTGCGATTTTGTTGACTAGGGTCGATTGAAATCACCAACTCATTTCACACACACACTTGTCAGTTTCCGTAATACTTTTTAAAAATCATTTCTATATGTCAAAGAAACCCATATCAATTTTTTCATAACATTTTTCCATAGCTTTTATTTTTTTTAAAATCCAGTATGTCCCCGAAAATGCTAAGTTATACACATACACAAAGAGACTATGTAAACTATGCAAGCAATACATTGGAAACTTACTGTTTGATGACAAAATGTCTACATCTGTGTAACATACTTGTGGCTAGTCAGATGTTCGGCAGATATTATTGGTATCTATAGGTAAAAATGTAAACAATGAATAACATGTGCAACAAATCAACCAAGAGAGAGAACATTTTATTAAAGAACATAACAACAGTTCAGAAAAGTGGGGATCAGCTGTGAGGTGGTGGACTTTATACTATAAGTTAAAGTAAACTGAAGTGCTAAAGTAGCAACTTAAAACTGAAAAACACTGTGGTAAGTACTGTTTGACCAATGTAAATAAGTATTATTGTTTGTTTAGAAAGTAAGAGAAGTTAAAATCTACAAAAGTTCATGCAGTGCAGTAACTGAGAAGAGCCCTTTTTGTTGGCCTACACAAAGTTTTGTGATTTGGGTATTTCACTTAATCATTTGAAACAATAAACTTTACAGTTAAACAACTTCAGCCAAATTCTGCACAGTTATCATTAACTTTGGGTGCCTCCATTTTTGGGTGCCAAACTTAAGATACCTTGTACACTGTTTTCACGGAGGGTGAAGACCCACAGTTGAGCTGAGCTGAACCTCCTCCCCTATAAAAATGTGGTACAAAGTGTCAAAGTTTGGCACCAAAAAAGGAAGGCACCCTAAACTAGTGAACAATTATCAAAATGTTGGCCTTTGTCAACAGAATTTGCAATGGCTCCTAAAGTTTATCAACTCATTTTCCATTTTAAATTAAAACCACTAGATAATATTTAGAAGTAGCAAAGAAGCACACAAGTCAACCATCTCTCTGGAGCCCGATTCTGCAAGCCCTCCAATGGGTGGCATATAGATTGAAGTCAGTGGGAGTGCATGTACACAGGCCTTGCAGAATAGGGACAACAATGAGGGAAAACAGTATTGTGTTTTCATTGAATTACAAATGTTAAAGGAATTGTACATAAACTTTCATCACAAACAGGACTGGGAAGTGGAAAGATGCATTTATGTTCCAAAAAACAAGCCCTGCAATATGATGTGATACTGATTTTTTCAAGGTTAACAGCTATTTACAGTCATACAAGTTATATTTCCCATCAGCTAATTTGATACATAAACCTGCAAAAGAAAGAGAGGGTGGAAATATTTCTCTAAAACAAATTCAATGTTTTTAGTGGTTGGTTTTTTTCCCCACCTCTAATGCCCTCTCTTTACCTGTCATGTTTATACAGTTTTACAGCATTGCTAACTTGCACAGAAATGTGCTCCAAGCATAATGAAGCTTCTCATACCATTTTGTCTACTGCTGCAGGAGATGATGTTGCACCCAACTGTGTAGAAGCATCAGGGATAGTGCTGTCGAAACATACCAAGGACCTTCAACACCAGTCAATGAAGATGAAGGGCCAGATCTTAAGACCTTCTGCATGCATGCGCATTGCATTGTGTGGCATTAAACAATTTCAGCATTGCTTACATACTATATACATATATTAATTAATATATGTATATATTGAGGTTTGGCTGCAATACTTTACTAAAGTGTGTTATGAGGATCCAGGGAGGATATGCATGAAATGGTCAGATTCTGCAACAGAAAGTTTCCCTACAATCTCTTTGGGCAAGTGCATGGTACCTCACACAGAGAACAGGCATTTTGTGGTTTTGCTCACGCCAGCAATTCTTAGAGGTATGTAGGCTATACAATCAAAATTATTTTGTGCAGTAAATGACTCATGCTGTTAAGGTATGTCTGACATACAGGAGATTTATTTGGCTGACGCTTATTTACAAGAATGATAACTTCTCCATGAGTATTCTGGGATATGAAATTATTCTTATTCTGGGCTAAATCTGTGAGAGACTTAGTTACTCACCAAAAAACAAAATTAAGCCTTTTTTCCCTCTAGCAAAAAGAGGTATGTGGTGAGAAATTACATTCAGCTTCTGTGAAAATTGACCAGATTATTGTTTGAGTTTTTTAAATATCTAAATAACACACGGGAATCTGATGTGCACACTTATAAATCATCATACCAGTGTGATTTTCAGGTATGATGGCTAAGATGCCAATTACTGCATATGCCACCAAAGAGTTTACAGTTGGCTTAGCAAAACAGGTGGTGCATAGCAAGCGACAGAATACTCCAGGTCAAATACTAAGGCTCGGGGCCTGACCCCGTAAGCAGCTCAGAGCTCTCAACTCTCAATGAAAAATGTACAGCGCTCAAAACTTTGCAGGAACAGGTTCCTTATTTCTAGAACTAGCATCCTATTTTACAAGTGCAGCTGCCTGCAGGTGCAGAGGCGCAGGCGCAACAGATTTCAGGCACAAGTACTACTGTTCAGAGCTCCAACTACCTGACTGGATTTTTAAAAAGTGCTCAGAGTTTAATGGAAGCAGAGTTAGGTCAAAGGTAAGGACTTCTGAAAATCCTGGCCTTAAATACTAGCATTTACTCCTGCAATTAATTGTGAATGCAAAACATCCCCCACAAAACTGGAAACCGAGTTAAGGACATTTTTAAAAACAAACAAAAAACCCTAAAGGCATTTGTGGGCCTCCCAGTGAATTGATTGAGAGCACTACTTGCATCTTAGCACAGAATTTGGTGCTATGTTTTCAGCACAATGAAAATGTGCAGGAATTCTAAATTTGCAGTATGACATAAAATTTATTTCTGGGTAGATTTAAATAAAAGAGAAAGGAAATGGTCTTTAGAATGTTTTTATTCTTTAATAAAAACATTTATTTAATGTTCCAACTATGATGTAGTATAAAACAACTGAATTTTTAACAATCTACTGAGCTCAAACACTAGGCCAAATTCCATCGTCATTTATGTAAGTGCAGTTTCCATTGGAGTAAATGGGAGATGCACCCATGTACATTTATCTTTACAGCATTGTTTGTGGCAGTGCAAGGAGAAGTTTAACTTACGGTTTAGCTTGTAAAGCATTTATTTTCATCCTAATTTTATGCATCAACATTCATAGTGGTAGTTTAGAAAGAGTTTACTCAGGTTTTTAATGGCCATTCAGTTAGTTAAAGTTTGTCCATTATAAAATTAATGAGGCCTCTCCTAACTAATTCACAAGTTGAGACAAAGATTTACAAGTGTGCCTCTGGGTGGCATAAGCACAAATGTTTTTGTTTTGTTTTTTTGAAGAGATTCAGAACATGTCCAGACTCCTAAATTCCTGATCCTGTAATCCTTCCACGCACAGTTCCCACTGGCTTTGACCAGAGTTTTGCATACAAAAAAACCGTAGGCTTTATGTGCACAGAAAAATTGGATTCTGTGTACTATGCCTGTCTTTTTAGATCTATGAAAACATAAATAAGCTACATGGCCTATGAAATGTCAAGACTGCATCAGAAAGTCTCATGTAAAATATTTTTAGCATCAGAAAAGGAGCTGTAGCACCTTCTGAGCCTGGACAAAAGCTTACTAAGCTATGCTACAGCTCTTAGAGAAAATGTGTAGGCCAACAAGAAGTAAAATCAGAACCCCCATGCTCATGAAAAGCACCAATTTCAAGTTGTTTTTAAGGAACAAAGCTGTAAATTAGCAAACCTGGTTGGCTGTGGCTGTTGCAGCGAAGGGGACACTTGTGGCAGATGTTGTTGCTGCAGACACAGTGGCTGGCGTAGCACCGTGCACCATGGGAACTTTCAGAAGGAAAATCATATAAGCCAACATACAGAAGAGTGTAGCAGTATGGGAACCATGGCAACATGTGATAGAATAATTGAGCATGGTATTTATCATAGCAATAAGCCATGTGACGAGACATCATTGCCAGCGAGTGACATGCAATCACAGTGCAAAGCAGGACAACATTCCAGGGAGAAGGGGAGAAAGGGAAATGAAAGAGGAAAAAAAGGGAAAAATGCTTGTTACCATCAAATCAAGAAAATCAACACAAACAAGTTCAATTGTTTCAATATGAAATCAACAAAAGTATTTTAAAATGTCCTTATGTTTACATTTTTATGTCTAAACAAAAACACAAACAAGAAAATCCAACCCAAGTATCTACCACACAAAAATTAATCAGTTTGAATGAAAGTATATTTTATATTAAGATACAGTATGTTACTTAATACAAGATAGTTTCTAAACACAAACTCATAGTCCAATCAAAATCCACCAAGGAAAAATGTGCAATTCAGAACACTACTATCCAACTTCTAGGTGTCCATGTCAATTAAATAAAACAACTGCATTTAATTGACAGGTGTTAGTGCAGAGGGTGTGATGGGGGGTGGGTGGGGATGGGACTGGCACAAGAGCTATAAGTTAAAACCTAGCAGTGGATTTTGAGGGTCTGTGAGCTGCACCACAGGTTTAAGATAATCAAGAAACAAAGCTGGCACCTACCAACACTTGTAGCGGGTGTCATGCACAATATTGAGCCTGCCCATCATGCATTGCAACAGGAAGGTGGATTTGAAAAGGGAAAAGAATTAAAACAACCCATCACACGTGTAATTAGAAAATTTCATTTGAACAAAGAAGAAAAATTGTTATTATGGGAACAGTGGCATGTAACTGTCAGCACAGTCAAATCATACAATAGCACAGTGATCAATTAGAACTAGTCTTAAGTGAAGAAAAAAGCTGATTGAACTGTGTGCTGGTACATTTTGTTTGCCTTTATTTCTATATAGTTTCATTTGTCTATAAAATATTACTAGAAGAGGACTGAAGGCTTATTTCAAAATTCAAGTTTAATCTCATCCATTTTTTATCTTTCTGACAAACTTTGTTAGCATAAAAATAAATATGTATTTCTTTTAAACTATATTTTATTAAGATTAGAGGAAATGATCAAACATGTTATTTATCTTTAACACTGTCAGAGTAAACCAGCACCCAAAATTATGTTAATCCTAGCACTAAGATTATACGGAGATATGCAGGATAATAAAGAATGAAGGAGTGGGATTGTTTCACCCGTTCTCCAATCCATATGCACAGGGGATCCTCCACATTGAATTCTCCCTGCCTAAACCCGTCAGTCTCTGATGCTGCTCAGGAAGGAAGGAAGCAGAGAGTGCACAGGTTGAGAGTTGGAGCAGGCTAAGGGAAACGTTCTCTTTTCTGCAGTTGTCCCATGAAGAGGTGGGGTCCTGCCAGGGCCAGAGCTGGTGTGGAAGGACAAGGAATCTGTGCAGATGGCCCTGCCCCCCAGTAGTTCTTCTGTGTATCTGCCACATTTGTAGCAGGACAGCTGAATAATAGGGGAGAAAAACTACATGAGGGGATGGATCCTCATGGAGTTTCCACTCAGGGCTACCTTGTGTGAGTTTTCCTATAGGAAGGGATGGTTTGACCCACAGTTAGTCTTGTGTCCTTTATTCCTCCAATCCCTCTAGAGGAATCTCATGTGTCTTGGTACTGCATAGGTGTTAGGACTAGGATCGTGTGAAGAAATGGTTTCTCAGTTCACTGGCAGTTCCAAAAAAATAAAAAAATAATTCATCTTGGGTCCATTGACATGTTCTGTTTGAAATGAAGCATTTTATTTTGATTTTGAGCTTTTAAACAAACATTTTGATTTTTAATTTTTTAACAATTGAAACAATTTGGCAAATTCATGAAATATTTCAGTCAACCCGAACCTGCATTTTTTGCTAAATTTTTGCCCAGCTGTAGTAAGGGCAGTGGTAATTTTGCATACAGTATTATTTACAATATGTAGACACTGTGGGGTAAGCTGAAGATCAAGTGTCAGCTTTAACGCTGATTTTCCTCACATTGTTTATTTTGTATTTTAAATGCAGGATAAAAAGTACAGGTCTTCCACACAGCCCCCAGCACAAGCTAAGCATACCTGACTGGCATTGTTTCTACACTGTAGGACACACATTTACTGACCATATGTTGTCGGGTCTGTAGGCCCATTTACCTTAGCAGAACATCAACAGTACTTAGATAATTGTTCAGTTGAGAGAGACAATCTTGTAGCCTGTCACTCTCTTTGTACTAGATAAATATATCTCTATCCCAATATAACGCTGTCCTTGGGAGCCAAACAATCTTATTGCATTATAGGTGAAACTGCGGTATATCGAACTTGCTTTGATCCGCCAGAGTGTGCAGCCCCGCCCTCCCGGAGCGCTGCTTTACTGCGTTATATCTGAATTCATGTTGTATCAGGTCACGTTATATCAGGGTATAGGCGTAATAATTAATTAATAAGAAACGAATTCTCCAAAGAGCCATCAATGTTAATAGAAGCACTGCATTTTTAGCCATGCCCAACTGCCAGTTTTCAAGTTCCAGTACTTTGGCAATCTCATTTATTTTAGCTAGCTCCATATTGAGAAATCAGTATTTGCATGGTTTTTGTTTCCTACTTGAAGCTTAAAAATTATAGCATTATAAACAAAGGGCCCAATTCTTCATGTTCCATCATACTGAAACTTTTTTAAAAAGACTTTCTTCCCTATTTAATCATATTGTTAGATAAATTTACTCTGATATGAATTAAAATAAATTAAATAACGAAGTCCTGAAAATGGGGATCATATGAAACTGGAAACAGACTTGGAATGACACTGTCTGTGGGAGCTTACCTTAGAGAGACAAGGTGGGTGAGGTAATATCTTTTATTGGACCAACTTCTGTTGGTGAGAGAGACACAGGCTTTCGAACTGACACAGAACTCTTCTTCAGCTCTGCGTAAGCTCACAAGCTTGTCTCTGTCACCAACAGAAGTTGGTCCAGTAAAAGGTATTACCTCACCCATCCTGTCTCTCTAATATCCTGGCACCAACACAGCTACACCACCACTGCACACTATTACCTGGATACAATATGGCAATAACAAAAGGAAATTATTGCGCCTGAATGGTGATGCATGTTATCTTCCTAGTTTGTGGTATGTGGTGCATAGATTTACAAGCCATGTTGCACCGGCGTGCACAATGCCAAAGCCATGGTCTTTTGGCAAAATAAAATAGTTATTAATATAATTACTGCTGGGGGATAATATGGAAGTTAATGCCTGTTATTACTAGAAGACACATTTAAGGTTATTGGAGAAATTAATCCTTCTAATTATTTTACTGTTTCTATTAAACAAAAAAGAATGTAATTATTCATGAAAGATCTTTAAAAGGAGGGCTATTTAAAGGAAAGGCCTCATCCTGCTTGCTTTACTCACAGGTGAATTACACTCATACGACCTCCATGATGTCAATGAGGTTGCATGAGTATAACTGAAAGCTGTGCCACTCTATGTTGTTAGACATGTACAAATGCTCTATTTATTATGTTTTACATATTTTATTATACCTAGTATATTACATCATTCCATGCATAATTAAGTCTACATGCTGAAAACAAGAGTTAGCTTTTTGTAATGATTCTCCAAAATATAACTGTAAAGCTTTCACCTTAAATTTTAGTTTGAGTTATCATCATGATTAATGTTATAACCAGTACACACAGTTTTGAGAGAGATTTGCAGCAAATGAATATAAGGCAGCGATGAAAATACTAGCTAGGGTACAATAACTTGCAAATATGAAGACAAAATGCAGTAGGACCCACTTGCCAATAATGAAAATCACTTTTGCTATGAGCTTAATATTAATCTTGACTTCAAAAGCTTTGATTTACTAATAAGAATGCATGAATAGTGAATTTGCTAGTTCAAATGTTCCTTGGCTTTGCAGCACAAGGCAGCATTTGATTTCAAGCATGTGCTAATTTAACTGATTATAATTTCTCAGATAAATTATGTCTAGAGAGAATACAGTAATTTTGATGAATACTCTCTGTTTTCACTGGGATTTTAAGCAGTTCCTTTTCCTCATTATACATATTTTCTACTCCTGATTTGCTGTTTCACTCAGTTTTTTTATTCAATTAAATCTAGAAAGCATCACATAGACCAGATTATCAGTAGAGAACACGAGTGCTTCAATCTGAATGAAGAATTAGTGTTACGGAGCCTGCTCCTATTAACATTTCAAGGGGAGCAAAATTAGACTCCAGAGGAGGAGGAATGACGGGGGGGGGGGGCGTTTGGGGAACTGCTATCCTTACTTTTGCGCTGCTGCTGCAGTGGCGCTGCCTTCAGAGCTGGGCAGCTGGAGAGCAGTGGCTGCTGGCTGGGAGCCCAGCTCTGAAGACAGCACCACTGCCAGCAGCAGCGCAGAAATAAGGATGGCATGATATGGTATTACCACCCTTACTTCTTCACTTCTGCTGGTGGGGTGACCAGCCACCAGCTGCCGCTCTCTGGCTGCCAGCTGCCGCTCTCCTGCCTCTGTGGAAGGCAGTGCAGAAGTAACAGGGGCAATACTGTGGTCCCCTTAAAATAACCTTGCAACCCCTCCCCCCACAAATCCCTTTTGGGTTAGGACCCCCAATTTGAAAAAACTGGTCTCCCCCATGAAATCTGTATAGTCTAGGGTAAAAACACACAAAAGACCAGATTTCACGGTTTGTGTTGCATTTTTCATGGCTGTGAATTTGGTAGGGCCCTAATTATTACAGCTGAATTCTGGCCTATTGTGCTTTAAACAGGTACAAATTAAGGACTAGATTGTGAGTTGCCCTGTGCCTAAGTGAAAGTGAGGGGGTACCAGGAACCTTCACCTTCTTGTTCTTTTCACAGGGAGCATCACCACTGCTCCTTATTAGTACCACTGGTGGCAACTCCTGACAAAAGCTGGAGAGCAGTAAGATCTTGGCCTCATCCTTTACACTGGCCAGGCCTGAGGGGAAGCATGTGCTGCACCTGTTTAAAGGGCGGCAGAGCTGCCATTCCAGCATGCATTTTCCAAAGCCCGTGAAGGTAGGGGTAGTTATCTGTGTGAGACACAAGGGATGTATGCTAAAATGTTCTGATCGCACCCCCAACAGACCCTGTCCCACACGAGTCTGGGTGCAGCTCTAACCATGGGGAACAGAGCGTGGAAGCACCTGGAGATTTAGGTACTACATGTATCTCCTTTTTTCCCCTCCATGCACCTTTCCATGCAAGACAGCTGACTCTGAGCTCTAGAATGTGGAGGGGATGTCTAGGTATGTTTGAAACGCAAATCTAACATTGCTGCCAAATATGAAATTCAGTCCAGATGAGAGGACTCATCTAAGGGCCTCCAGACCACATACATCCTTAATGTACAAGTCCTGGGTAGAGTCTTGCCCTTTGGGTCCTCTTCTCTCTGGTGAATTTCATCAAGAAATTAAAAAAAAAAACCAGTTATTACTCTTTGGGGCATAATCCTGAATGGAGCTGAGCCCCCTCAACTCCCACTAAAGGACTTAATTGTGAAATGTGGCAAGTGCCTTTTGGGAGGTGTCGGACATCCTCAACTCCATGTGAAGTCAAGACAACGGGCCTGAGAGCATCCAACACCTCTCAGGACTGGGACTGTTGTGTGAACCTCCCAAAAATATCCTGTAAATTCCCTTCCTGGTTCTGCTGGAAATTGATTGAAAAGTACTATTTCCACAGCTGTGCTGACCTCACTAATGATAATGATGCACAAACAAGAATTAAACTAATTTTAACGCCATAAAAACTGGGGACCTCAAGGAAAAGCAAAAAGTGTTATTTTAGTGGGAAATAATGTTTTAAAGTTTCTGCATCAGACGGCATCAGAACAATGGAAAACTAAAAAGGGTGCTAGTCTGCCCCTTAACAGCAATTTTTAATAAAAAAATGAAAAGCAGAATTGGTACAATAGCCCGTGCAGGCTAAATCCTGAAACTGTTAGCCTGTCCCCTCTGAATGCCCACTGACTTCAATATGAAGTTGCCTGAGCAAGGACCGAGAAAGGCCCCATTTAATTACTGACGTTCCCTCTCAGTTATGTGATGCAATTGCATTTTTATTTATACAAATGACATTAATGATCCTGATGGTAATGGGCCCGATTCTGTGGGGGCTGAAAGTACCAAGGTGCCAAACCCCCCCTGATTTAAGGGACTCTGAGGGGCTCCTTACCAACGATGCACAGCACCAAGATCAGGGGAGCTTTTAAAATATGTGAAGCCTGCAAGATGGACTGTGATTGTCTACTATGTAAATACATTATAAACGTCTTTTTTAAATATGTGCAATAGAGGCCTGATCCAAAGACCACTGGAATCAATGGTCTTTCCATTGACTTCAGTGGGCTTTGAATCGGACTCTAGATGCCAAATGGGCTTCAGTGGCTCCAGAGAAGTTATACCTCATTTCATGTAGCTGTTACATATGTGTAGATTACATGTATACATGTTGATTGAATGACAGACCACACCACCAAAAATGGAGCAGTAAGAGTCAATCATGCTGATGTGGCTGAAACACGTCAAAAATGGTTAGGAAATGATTTTTCTGTTTCTGATAGCCAGTGTTCTCATTTTTGTTACCTGCATTTTTTAAAATGCTAGATCTTTGCAGTTAAAATTTGCCTTTCACAATTTAACTAAAAAATTTATAGCAGAGTTTTAAACAAAGTGGAAATATTGGTTTTTATGAAGCAAGTAGTGATACAAACTTATTATAGATCCAATCCTGTAGACTTTACACAACAAAGATTGACTGCAGCGAGATTTCTTTAGAAGTAATGGGGGCAGGTTTGGGATCTGCAACAATCAGACTAAAATATTAGGCATCATTTTATCATTCTTGACTAAAAACAACTGAGAGTTCTATCTTGCTCACATTGAAATTAATAGAAACATTTTGATGTCTGATCCCCTGATTTCTTTTACAGGTACACTTTCAGTGTGCTTCCATATTAGTTCAGCTGTAATGCCAACATGAAATGTAACTGCATTTCATGATTACTAAGTAAAATTCAAAACTTCACCCTTTACAAAGTGATATGGTTCAGAAATACTGTTGCTAAATAAGTTAAAGCAAAGGGGTCTTACAGCAAAAAGAAATAATACAAAATAGCTCAATAGATGTGTAATAAAGTATTAATTAGGAAAAGGAGAAAGAAGAGAACAGATTTCAGAATCTGTTTTGAAATGAAAGATCATGTGCTTCCAAAATATTGATTTTCATATTAGATTGGAGAACATCTACTCAGCTTCCAAGACAAGCATACACAGAAACAGCATTCTACAAGATCCTACCTGATCACGAACACCTTAATTCCTAGACTTCCTTTCCTCACTCTAAGCAAAAAACATCCTACTACAACTGGGCATATATCAATGACTATCAATACAGATACCTTTAGAAGTTTATTACAAATGCTGAACACTAATTTTGTGGCATACTTTGCTCTACAAAGACTAAAGAGATACTTACCTGGTGGGAGGAAGGCTGTATGCTGTTGTAATTGCATGTTGGCAAGAGCTTGTTGGTATTGGAAAATACCAGTATTAAAGACTGCGGTGGCACCATTGGTTTTTTCAAGCGCAGGCCTCTTTGGTAATGGGGGAAGTACAGCTTGAGGAATTCCCTAAACGGTGGATGAGTATAAAAAAAATAAAGTCCAGTCCAAAAAAAGAAAAAAAGAAAAAGAAAAATCAGTAGAAGACAAAAAAGAGTCAGGCAGCACCATGTTTATCCATGAGCAAGCAAGCACCAGAGTAGACTCAACTACCAAGTAAAAGGCAAGGTAACAGCTTTAAAAGGAAGCATTACTTTAGTCTAACAATAAAATAGTATAAGTAAATGTATTGGAGCTCCATGTTATAATAATGTGCTAAAATATTGTATAAAGCTTCAGGTTTTCAGTAAGAAGCAACAATATTGGGAAAAAAGAAAGCTGCACTGCTAGCTCCATGAGGATTGACAAATAAAAGCAATGTTAATAGTAATCTCACAGAGTGAATGAAACAGATAAGATAATAAAAATTATACCCACAGTTCCCAAAGTCTAACTAGACATGCAAAAATGTACCAAAGCATGCTGGTACTTTAACATTGCATTACAAACGTTAAATCTACATAAGAATATCACTAAGCCATGCCAAGCAAACAGATACATAAAAATACAGTAATAAATACTTCTTTAATATCCTCAGAGTACTTCATTTACAACATTCTAAAAGGTGGTTAAACTGAATGTGGACTGCTGCGCTTTAGGAACATTTGTTTGGCATATACATTTATGTGTATATTGTATTCTTTCCCGCTAATTGGAACAGGAAACCACACTCAGTTTTCCATTGTATTTCAATATTTTACAAATTAATACAAAAAAGTGTATCTACAATAAAGCTACATGCCAAGCTAAAAGGTGAAAGGTCATAGTACCAGGTCAAAGGTTGCCTCGAGGGGTCGCTTCAGTGATTTGACAGCCGACTGAGTCTTAATTAGCAGGCAGCGAGCACATGATGGCAATGGGCCAGTGGGGTTCAAGCGCATTAACATAAACAGCAAGCAGAGGTGCATCATGGGGGCAGCAGTGCATTTTTGGGTAGGTGAGAAAAAACAAATAAAAAACAAATCATCGGAATGCCATATACAACGAATAACAAGACTAAGCATGCACAATAAAGGCACTACTAAGTTGTTATTGTGAGGATACAACCTCTATGTAGTTAATTACAAACAAGATAATCTAACAGAAAAGAGTGAAAGGAGAGAGAAAGAGAGTCTGCCTTCTGTATTTTTGCTCAAGTATCCATAAACAAACACAGAAAAAGGTCTCTCTCGTGGTTATTGTACTATGCTATGGATATCAAACCATGTTTTACATGAAGTAATATTTTAATGGCCATATCATCTAGTTATGTAAAAATATAGAACAATATTAACAGCTAAGCAAAGAACAAAGACTAGACCCATTAAAATCAGTTTTAGCTCACATTAAAAATTTACTTTAAGAATACATTTTAGCAAATAGCCTGTTTGTACTAATTTCTAATACCTTCAAATGTTTTCCTACTCCATGTAATAGCCATATTCAAGCATCCCTAATTGTGCAATTATTCATCCACACCGTAATATTTAAGATGAACAAAATATGATTAAATCTCCTTCAAATAATGTTACAGTCTATTTGCTTGAAAACCTACTCTTAAGTAGTTTCAGATCTTATTTTTTAAATTAAGTAATTTTTAAGCATATTACTGGTGGTACAACCCCCCCCCCAAGATTAAAGAAGAGGAAAACGAAGTTTAGTGTAGAAACAGGAATACCATTAATGGTAATTTATATGGATATAATTAAAGACAGAAATGATGATCCCTATAAATGGAGATTTATAGCAATACACACACACACTATCTATATCTATCTGTATAAATAGATAGATACATATTTTGAATCTACATATAAGTACACACATGTATGTATACATACACGCACACGCACACCCCTGCATACATTAGCTGCCAAAAATTAGTAAAATATTTTGTCTGAAACTATTTAAGAGTAGATCTGGCATCACATGCTGTAAAAGCTCATTACACTGTGTAGTGAATGGGATACCTGAACAAACATATCTTCAGCAAGAATAGTTAATAAATTAATCATTTTTTATCATCAGTGTTACATTTTGAAGGTGTCTTCGGGACTCACCATGGCAGCTGCAGTAGCTGCTGCTTGGGCAGCTGCAGCTTGGTTGACCTGGTACTGGGCAGCCTTGATCTTGGCTTGCAAATGTGCAGGAGGGTGAAAATATTTGCACTTTTCCCGTGAACACCTCCCTTTGATGTAATCCATGCAGACAGTAACTGTGTTGTCGTTGGTATCGATCATTGCACTGTCAGCAGGATGAGCAAACCGGCAATCATTTTCTCCTCTATTACAATTGCCACGCTGATACTCTCGACATACCTGCAGCATCATTAAATGAAAACCAGTTAATGTGCCTGGGTATCACATGACATTGTTGACCTGAGAAAAGTAATCACAGAGAAGGTGTAAAATATAGTCAGCATTTTCAGGGAACTCTTTCAAAAACAAAAACTGGTAGCGCAAACACATACTGAACTCACTTGAGAGGTCCCTTTATACTGCCAATGTGGTATAAAAGAGCCTGAGTAAAGATGAATAAACCTAGAGAGTCCCAATCCATTGATATCTATAATTAACTACATTTGGTCCAACTCATCAACGTGTACTAGTTTAGAAAAAAATGTGTTTATGACGTTAATCTTGAATGATAATTAAAACAATAAGCCAAGGTCAAAACTGCTTCACTGTAAAACACATTTCTAAAGTGAACTATTTGTTAAGGATTGTTTGATTAAGTTAAATACTTACAATTATTGTCAAAATGACCTTCCTAATCTTTGAGATCAATCCCACAGCTACATTTTTGGCTTCACTGCATTACATACTATTACCTCTATCATTTATATATATTTGCATAGAGCTATGTCAGCAATGAGCATCAACAGAAATACAGCATTTAATGAAGTCTCTCAGCTATTCCATCCTTTTAACACAAGAGGGCAACCGAAAACACACAACAACCCAGTCTGTTTTTTCTGAACCTCCCTCATGTTCCACAGTCTTTCAGCTAACCAATCCCCTTTTTATACCATGTAGGACTAAGAGCAGGTAGATAATCTTAGAAAAAACAATACAGGTGCAGCCAAAGCATTCAGAGGTCTCACCGACAATCAAAACAAAAGCTTAAAGAATCAGAAATCCAGATATTCCTTTTGGCACAGGAGAACAGACACCCTAACTACTTGTTCCAATTACAAAAACTTCCATTGGATGCCAAAAACTACGAAAATCCCTCATTGGATGTACCACCCCTACTAATAGAACAGTAACTTCTTTAAGTAGTAACCTCCTCTCATTTATTGCACCAAAATATTGGGTTTACTTCTCAATAACTTTGCAAATCCTAAATTTAAGGGAATTACATTCAAACTTTAGTTTTATTGTCAGCTCTTTACAAATCATGACCAATAATCATCATAGCAATGAGTTTTACATAGTAACTTCCAAAAGCCTTTAGAAAATGCAAAAGTTCTCAAGCAGGTAAACTTGCACACTGAACAAAACTAATATAACAGATAGAATTTTCCTTATAAGGTGGGTGCCAATGAGTTTGGAACACTAGAATTTCCTCAGGAAGTCTGATTCTGATCCTTACAACAACACAAATAGTGTTCTTTAGTTTTCATCTACACTGGCTCTCAGGCTACACTTCAACTCGCTGTACTACTTAAAACCTCTATCAGATGTCATCTAAGACTCCTACTGACAGCTCATGAAAGTGAGCAAGTGGCTCTATTACAGGGTGATAGCAGCACTGTTGTGAATTTGCCAGCTCGGAGCATACATTTTGTCTGGCCATTGTCACAAAGTCCTCCATTTGGGGGCAGACTTGCCATCTGTGCATCTCGCATATTTCTATAGTCAAGGCCACAAGTGAGACTCTCTTTATCTTTATGTTCATATTTAGGCGGTTATTCTACCAAACTGATGATGTCAGGCCATATCTAATAGTTTCCTTGTGTTTGCTTCTTTACACTGAGTAGTGATTTTACCAACCTACAGCACATTTTAAATGTAAAAAACGCTGTATTTTTTCACAGCTATGCTAGATCTCCTAGGTACGTATGCCCTTAACATCTGCAATGATCTCTGGGTTACATTTTTCTGGAAATAAAAAGCACTGTGTCATGAGAAAATTCTCTCTCTCTCAGATAAGAAGCAGCAGCTCAAAAGAGTTCGATGCATCAATTCAGCCAGATCTGCAATGTTTGGATACATTTTAAAATGATCCACACTGAAACCAAACAAACTTTTTTGAAATTCAGAAAAGTTCAGTCAACTCTTTCCTTACTTTTCCCTTTTCTGTTTCATGTTCTTTTCTACTTCCTGATTTCTGCCAGGACCAGAAGCAGAAATACAGAGAGGGGGCAGGCTTCTACTCAAGGTATTTTCAGCTAAATGTATGATATATTGTTAACCTCCTGGGAAAATTTAATTTCATGAAATCTCCATCTTGATTTCCAGACTGACTGGTATGGTTAAATCAAGCTAAACATCCAAACTTCTGCACGATTAGCTGAACCAAACACAACCTCCAAAACATTTCAAGTTGATCCTTTTACGAGTAACAATCATCAGCTTTATTGCAGGGATATTCGCATTGATTCAAGGACTCCTATGGATTGCATAGCATACAATTGTGTTCCATATCTGTCTTAAAACTAGATAGTTTTAATTTCATTTTATGAATGTAGTTAAAGGAATAAAAGCTTTTAGTTATAGAACATGCTTAATTTAAGCTTCCAAGAGCATGTGTGTTAACTTAATGAACAAAGTAGCACATCACTTCTGAAAATATATTTTTAAAATTGAAAACAGAACAAATAATTTTCCAGTTCTGACCCTAAAATCCCATCTTTTTTTTTTTAACTGGACAATGCCAAAGGCAGAGAGCTAAGCCATGAACCACTCTGAAACCTGTCTATAATCATATAATTTCAAATGATATGAAACGATAGTAAGAAATTCACTTAAAGAACAGCCAGGTACATGCCGTACAGATAAAACACATTTTTCATTGAGTAGGATCAAAGACATGCAAAGATTTACAAGTCAGCAGAGTATTTTTATAGTCAATAAGGTGCTAACTAGGAAAGATTTGCCCACTGAGTGTTCACATGCAAAAGCTAGATATTCTAGAAGCCAGACCAAAGTAAGTTCATGTCCTTACATTCTACAAGAAGAATAAATCAGATTCTATAAGAATAGTTTCTGTTTTTGTGAAGGACAGAAAGGAAGGTTAGTATATAATTGTAGAGGAACCACTAAGTGAACTCAGATATAGTCTGAATCACAGTCAAAACAAAACAAAAATATCCAAAGATGGGACGCACCTGGATAAAAAAAGAACACAGTCTTGAAATGTCTCAACAAATCCACTGGAAGGACAGAAAACTGGCTTAACTAGCAGACTGACTGTTTGCTTTTAGAAGCATGAAAATAGCAGAGGTAGCAGAATTACTAGCAACGTCCTATTTTCCACTTAACACAAATAGCCAGTCTCCTTTGTACAGATGGCTCCCTGAGTCCAACAGAACAAACTGTGGCATATCAGAATTGTCTAATCAGTCTGAGAAGGCAGGAACACCTCCAGGCACTTCTCCTCCATTCTGCTTTCTCATTCTGAACTTCACCACATCTCTCCACTCAGATCAATGCAGCACTAGCTCCACTGCAAGCAGACAGCACAAAAACTCCTAAGTATTTCTGGGCTGATTTAATACAGACATGTAACCAGGGGCTTGGCAGCACAAGAAAATTGTAGCAATTCAACTAAATCAGTTTAAAAACTGTTTAGTTAAATTGATGCAGCCAACACCCTTATGTTGTAGACACTCTTATTTCACTTTAGCAAAAGCTAGTAAGGAATTTACTTCCACTAATTGAGCATATAGAAATTAAATGTTTTGCTGAAGCAGGCCATAATGCTGTTATTTGTAACAGACAGCAAAGGTGGAGAAGAATCCGTGAACAGGAAGGCAGAGAGTAGACTTGAAGGGAGGGGTGGAGGATTATTTATTGAACGCTCCAAGGGCAGGGAATGAATGGGGATCTGTAAAGAACTGAGCAGGGACAGAGGTAAAAGCTCTGGTTCAAATGGCCATTGCTTCAGAACAGGATTCTCCTGTTTTGTGCCACTGAATACGTGGGATGTGGCTGAAATGTGAGTAAACCATGAGACTGCCCAGGGTTCCCTAGAGGACTCACTGAAACATCAACATCCATGTAACTTTTGAGAAGGGCCATCGACATGGTGGTGTTACTTCACAAGTGAATGTTATCAGAGGGAAAGAAGCTCTGCTCTCTCCTCTGTTGTGAAAGTTTTCTAAGGTCAAAGTGAAGACCTATCCAGTACAGGTCCTCAAACAATTAATATTTTCCATCAGGAAACTTGTGACAAATGAGAAATTTCTTAAATCCCAATGCCTATTTCCATGGGTTTGTAACTTGGCTGTAACTTTTCTTTCCTCTTTCTTTTTTTTTTTTCCATTCAAAGTTCAAAGGGAACCTGCTTGGCCTATTATTGCTTTCAGATGCTTTCTGGGGCTTTTTAAATTTTGAAAATGGCTCTTAGTTCAGACTGTGGTTAGTGCCATTGGGTGTCCTGGGAGGAGAACAGCCCTCTGTTGTAGAAGAATTTGGTTTATCACTCTGCTAATATTTTTAAACAAAAATGTCAGAAAAACTTTAACAAACACATTCTGACCAAATGCTCCAATTTGAAGATCCACTGACTTGAACTCCAAATTTCAGCAGTTTCCTTTATGTTATGGGTCACATTATGCCATTAAGGCACCATGCCTTCTGGAACTTCCTGAATGGGAAAAGAGTGCAGTATGCTTAGGACACAACCAAGTAGATCAGTAGATCTTAGCCAGCACTCTGAAGGAGATCCCAAAATAATTCTCATGGCAGCACTCTCTTCTCTGAGATTCATTTTAGGTCCCTGCATTGTTTATTTATCTATCTGTCTTCACTGGTCTTAATTCATCTCTGGCAAGTATTCATTGTGATGTAAAAGTCATCGAAAGAAAACCTTCCTTGATGTTTTGGAAGTAACTGAAGAGTCAACAATGCACGAATAGGTCTAAAATTGCTACATCATTGATCTGGCTGGGTTTCTGAAAACTCTCCCCCCTAGACAAAGAAAAGAAATAAGTCTCCAAAAAGAGAAGTGAAGTGATCTTTCAAAAGAGGAAGCTGTGGTGATCTAAACTCTTATTATAGTTCAGACAAGCTTGGGAAATGTTCAGAGCATGATGACACTCCGGATGATATTCTACATTGCTTCTAACTTACAACTTTCTAAATTGCAATTTGGCAATCCTGAGATGAGTTTGGGGAAGAGAATTAATTTCCATATAAGGAGATAGATCTCCTCCAGATGCAGGTCCCAAAAATGGCAGAAAAGCACAAAAATTATGAATTAATTTATTTTAAAATGTTGGAATGGCAATCATCATTTTTACCTCTCACATTTTTTCCAAGTACTGTTATTGAAGGGCCAGATCCAAAACTGGTGTTAATTGATTTACAGCAGCTGAGGAGCTACTCCCCAAATTTTAACTTACATGAACATCAGTCTCTCTTAACTGAAAGGTTACTACCTGTGTGATTAAAGATCTATCATGTGATTAAGGGTTTGCAGGATTGGGAGTTACAGATTTATTTTTTTAATCTATAAACTAATATAGAGATTGGTACTAAAAAGTTCTCATTTGTCAAAGTTACTACACAACATAGGAAACAACTGGGGTTACAGATATTATTGAGTGATAACTATGGCTAAATGTTGCCTTTTGGGGGGAGGTATCTTAATACCCTATTAAAAGCATGAAACAGAACAACAAAGCAAATGATATGTTGCTAACATGGTCTTTTAACCTTTCTAAACATTTAATTATAAATATCAAGTCTGTGCAATTTGGGATTATAAACACCAGCCTGCAGACTATGCTGATAACTACAGTTAAGTGGAAAGCCATCTTTCAGCATATTTTGACAGTCTGCAGCAGAGTGCTGGCTCAGGGCCTATGTTGCCACAGACATCATAAGGTGTCGAAAACACTGTCAGGCATTTTAGATAAGAAAAGATTCAGGGCAAGGGAGAAGAACACCTAGAGAGGACTAGAATTTATTAGGACTGTAGCAAAGCATAACCAGGAGGCCTCTGAGGGAATTCACGCAGTATATACCCAGAAAGGAAATCAGCTAGAAGCTGAAAAAGATCTCTTATACAGGTAGCTAAAGTATCATTATACCAAGTCCTGACTATCAATATCTATCCATCACACCCATTTACATAGTTCTTAGGCGCTGCTGCTCTTGTGTTTGGTTTAGCAAATCTTAAAAGGTTTGAGTGGTACCTATTTGCTTTTGTTTTAGTGAGAAAAGTGTATGTGTTATGAAGTTACAGCATGAAGATCGTGTCACATTCTGTTCAGAGGCTTTTATCAAGACACCATATTAACCGTCTGGATCAGAGGCATGCGCAGGAATTTAAATTTGACCCCTTTTGGAGAGCACACTCTGTGACTCCACTGAGGCCCAGTGCTGGAGAAGCGGTCAGTTCCGGCCGTGGCCCAGGGACTGGAGGAGCTTGCTTCCCCTGCCACGAGCTCAAGGCAGGGAGGATCTTGCTCTCTCCCTTGCCTACCACAGCCCCAGGGCCTCTCCGCCTCCGCCCTCCCCCCCCCGGCCTTGTGCACATCCCTGGTCTGGATTGTAATTTATGTGCTTAGTTTCCTTGACAAGCACAGAATTGAAGATGCAGGAGACTAATGCATAAGATTAATAATAGGAAATAAAGCATATTACTTCCTACCTCCAGTCTGTCCGTCCTCATTAATTTCTGTGCAGCAGCAGCAGCAGCTGCGGGAACGGGGACACCAGGATTCCCTGCAACCAGCATCGGTGCAGTTGGTAAGATCTCTGCTGGGACCAAGCCTGGGGAGACAGGCCCCAGGTAGGGATTAAAGGCTGCTGATGCATTGGTGGCTAAACTTGGTGCAACTGAAAACATTGGCTGGAAAAAAAAGAAGAAACAATTCTTTAATGTTTATACTAGTCAGTATTATAAGTTCTACCATATGCTCTAAAGTGGCTGGTTCTGGCGGTCTTTTTACCCATAATAGTAGTGTATTTTTGCTATTAATACAAACAAAACATTTGTTCTAGCTAAGGAATATACAGCAGATATATGGAATCTTAATATACTCATTTGGTAAAAATTCCATTAAGAGGGAATTCAATTTTAAGACCCCACTCATTTTTGTCTATAAATGGTAATTCTGACATGCATATGAAATGTGGCAGTAGTACGACTGACCTTTGACTCTATCACCCCTTCAGCAGCCTGGCCACAAGTCAGCACTCCCACACGGCCGTGTAAGAAAAGCATCTTACAACTGTGATGTCAGATACCCTCATGTGCACGTTTGAAGTGTGTACAAACATCCAAAAATGAGAAAGGAATCTCAGTGGGTGAGAAAAGGCATCCTTACATTCAGTCATTGTTAAGTAGCACGGATGCAGATTCTCCTTTTATTTTCCCTACTGTAAATAGGTAGTGAGGCAGCATAAAAGAGGTCCAAGATCAGAATATAACAGCAACAACAACAATTATTTTTGGTAAAACTAAACAGGTTGCCCATCCAGATATTCAGAAGGAAATAAACGAACAACCTCAGTGCCCTGGATATTGAAGCCAACAACTGGAGCCTTCATAGGCTCCTTCAAGTTCATCCATTGCGAGGAGAACTTAAAAGGGTCCAGAAGCTCAACCAAGACTATAAGACCAAATTCTGTACCATTACACTGCTATAAAACTGAAGTAACTGTACTGCTCCACTGAATTCAAAGGAATTTCTCCATCAGTATAACTGACAGCAAAACTTAACCCAGAGTCCGTACTTCTGATATCTGAGTAGAATAGCTGGTAAATGCATCATGAAAGCTCTCTTCAAACCTGTATTCTTAGACTACAAATGAATATGTACCTAAAAGACTAATGGATCTCCCTTTCTCTTTCTCGATTGTGTTTTCTCTTAGCTGGATACGCTACACAAGGATATGTTTTTGTATTCTCTAAAAAGTGACTCAAGTGCTTAGCAAGCCAGGAGCCAAAAATATCATTTTAAATGTTGGACAAGGGGACACTATATACAAAGATCATTTACAAAGCATGGTGGTGCAAACTGGGAGTAAATCCTCTGAAGTTTCTGGATCTTTATCAATGTCAATGAGAAGAGAATCGGGCAAATTTAGTGAAAGTAGCAGCATATTAATTTCATTTTGACAAATTCCATCTAATGCACAGTGTACTTTTCATTAATATACTGTTAGTAAATGGAAAAATTAGTATAAGGCATCAAGCAACAGGACTGGCCAGTTAGTGCTGTGACTATATGGATAGCAAAATATGGCTAGAAGAGTCCCGCCTTCAGCTTAATATACCAACTATAGGGTAAATCATATTTTTTTCTATTCATTTTCTATTTAGATAATTAGGAATATACTGCAGGCATTAGATCACTGCAATGAGAAGTGTAGCAGATTTTACAAAAGCAGCCTCAAATCATTCTGAACCTTGTCTTACAGGTACTTTGCAAAGTGCTGGATACATTTGTTGTATCAGATTAATAATTAATTATACTCATCCAGCCTAAGGTGCCTTTGCTCTCTCGTGGTGCAAAGGTGACTTAGAGCTGCGATAAGCAGGCAGCACAGCATTTCCCCTAGACTGGGGAATTCCCAGGTAGTGTGTAAATCCAGCTTTATACATTAAGATGGGAGCAATTCTCAGACAGTGCAGGAGCCCCAGAGAACCATTAAGAGTAGGCATAACTTACAGCACTCGTGAGACTGCTCTCAGCTACACCAAGGCTAAATTAGCTCCTAGCTGGCCTCATGATGAAATAGGGTAAAGATGGTGCTAAGCCACCTTTGCTACCTAGATGAGCTGAGCACACACCTGAGAACTGCATACACAGAAGAGTATATATATAAATTATCATGCAAAGAGATATTTGTCCATTTTTCTACTCTAAAAACTAAGACTAACATCTAAGTTTCTCCAAAGATTTCTCCAAAGAATAAGTGTGTATTACTTATAATAACTATTTTCTTCAGGTCTCAGAGATTTCAGTTTATTCATTCCTTTCTACCACAATATTTCCTTAAAGTTTATGTGTAGTTAATATAGAAAATGTATCCTGCAAAACTTGGTACTAATTGTTTCTGATTAAATTAGGTAAATAAACTATGATATGGTTGATCAACATACACAGTATCTGATAGTATGATACAGAAACAATGTAAAAAAATATACAAACCATAACTTCTTTGAAAAAGTTGATATTTTGTAACTGTGCCAAAATAAATGGAAATAAAATATTAATTCACATTCTGAAATTAAACAAATTGAGGGAAGGGGATACAAGGTAGAGGCAAAACATTTCTAAATGCTTCACAGCAAGTCAAGGAAACTCCTTGGGTTCCCACAAAGCTTCAGCTTCTATTGCTGAGAACATTTCATTCAATCCTTTATTCAAGGATTTAGTGCAATCCAGAGTAAGTCAGAAGAGGGGTTTGTGGGCAAGGAGGTTACATAGTTTGCTGAACACAGGAATGAGAGTTGGGACTCCTATATTTTATTCCAATCTCTGTTACTGACTCGTGTGCTGTTGGGGAAGCCCCTGGTTTATCATGATATGCCTTAATTTTCTCATCTGTAAAGTGGACATAATACTATGCAGTGTTGTTGTAGCCATGTTGGTCTGGGGATATTAGAGAGAGAAGGTGTGTGAGGTCACAGCTTTTACTGGACCAACTTCTGCTGGTGAAAGACTAGCTTTTGAGCTTACACAGAGCTCTTCCTTCATTGTCTGCTGTTTGTGTTGCACTGAAACAGTTTGATACTTTGACACAGAGTACTATGGACTGGTCATGAAATAATGTAAAATCAGAAATATTATATAAAATTGAAAAAATAAATTAGAATTAAAAAAATCTGAAATTCTGACATTTTTCAAAATTAAAAATTCCCCAAAGCTTCTTTTTATTTTGAAATTTTGTTCTATGGGGATTTTCATCACAATAGATGCTTTTTTCAAAATATTTCAGTATAATGAAAATGGCATTTTTCAATGAAAAAACATTTTGACAACAAATTTCCAACCAGCCCCACTCACAAGGATAAATTGGTCTCACTACATATCCCACATATCTTAATGATCTCATACATTAAAGCAAACAATAAATATATTAAGGTTTACAGTGAACAAGGAAAACAGGAAGACTTGATTTTCAGGCAGAACTGGGTCTCTCTCTTTATGCATCTAATTTTGTGGCTTCAAACAGCAATTTTGCCCAGATATCTAAACACCTCATTGTGCCTATATGTCTCATAGATAGATATTCGAGCAACAGAAATTGTTCATACAAATAATAGCAGGGACAAACTATTTCCTGCAACTATCTGCACCCACAACATGTTTCAAAATCTGGCAATGACCGCACTGCACCTCAAGGCGGGGGGGCCTTGTCTAGCCTGTCAGGGGAAGTTATGTACCTCTTTAAGGGCAGAGGCACAGAAGCTGCTGCAGACACAGATCAGGTCAGCATGAGGATGTTGACTCATCTTCCCCTCCTCCCCCCAGGGAGCTGGAAGAGCGCGGAAAGTACATAGGTGCAAGCTGGGTGGGCTTGTAGGGAAGGAACACAATGGTCGGATAAATGATTTGATAAGGGTTTTAAAAGGAGGTGTTTGTTAAAGGAATGGAAACATTGCGGGTTCTTGGCTTCAACAGTAGGGAGCCAGCCACCCTTCCATTACAGACCATCTCTGTACCCTCAATCAAGGTGTGGAGGAGGATAAGGTCCCAGCTGCTGGTTGGCTGGGGAGCAGGATGGATGGGGAGGGTGGGCGGACAGAACCCCTGGGTAGCTATTGAAATGATCATGGAGTCATCTGCACTGAAAAACTTTTATCTATTGGGTACCCCCAGACAGTTGTTAATAAAGTTGAGGCCTAATTAAACCACATCCAGTGTCTCCTGCCCTCCTTCTGGTGAAGCCGGATAATGAGGCTGCATTAACATTGTATGAATAACCTTTACTTTGGGAATTTCATGACTTTTGAGAGCTTAATTTTTCCAGCCTTGGTACTTAGTTATTTCTATTTTTTTATTTTTACATTTAATTTCCTTGGATCCGCAAAGCAAAAATAAATAAATAAAACATAGAATTATTTGACTTGAGTTTGTTTATGCCAATAAAATCCAGGATCTGTAGGCACGATAAACTCATTTGTAATCCAACACGCTCCAATACAACTGCCTGCAACTCACTGGGTTCCTTGAACCCTATTCAGCTTGCAAATGTTACAGGCTTTAGTACAATGTCCCTTAATAAACATGTCCTTAACCCATGTTAATAAAGAGTTCAGAAACCTTCTAATATACACATACAAAATTGCCAGTTTTGATCAGAACACATACAAAATGTGTTCTCAAGCTAGAATAATTCAGAATTGGCTGAACTGGCTCACTTTTCAACATAAAAACAAAAACCAATACAAAACCCCTCAACACCTCTGCAATGAAACCAAACATGGCAATTTTCATAAAAAAGGAATCTGAGAAAGTTATGAGACCGGCAACTTATAATACAGTTTTCAGTAGCTGCTACCTGCGCCTGCAATATTAGGTTATTACTTTAACTACAAAAAGGGGATTTTCTTTAATCAACAAGCCTCAGAAAGTAAAGGTGCTGGCACATTCTGTTGAAGACTTCCCTTGTGGCTATATCAACGAAAGAGAGCTCCATTAGCCAAACTTCACACGGTTTCACAGCTCAGAATAAATTCTCAGGCAGCTTTACAGAATGCACTGTTGGCTGACAATTATAGTCAAATCAAGGGAGACAACTTTCTGGCAAAGTATAAACAGTGGACCTTCAAGTCACCAAGAAAAGCCTTACACAATATCAGGGTGTTGGCAGCACAAACTTGCTCCCACTGAAACTTCACTGGAAGCAAAATTTGTTCCCAGCACTGATAGCACTCGTGGGCTGAGGCTCTGCCTGGTTCATAAGCACAAATCAATAATTTAAGAAGCTGAGGCAATCCTGATAAGTATAAGGAGGATGCCCCGACAAAGCTGAAAGAAGAATTAGTATACATCTGTGGGGTTTGCAGATGTGGTTCTTTCTTACTCTCCACTGTGTTGAGCCTTGTGTAGTCACATACTTTACCCATGTAAAATGTAAGCAAGTCAAAACAGCAGTGTTTTAGACATAAGTCCGGGCTACACTAGCGAGGGGGTTTGAACTAAGATACGCAACTTCCGCTACACTACTCACGTAGCTGAAGTCGAAGTATCTTAGTTCGACTTACCTGGCCGTCCTCAGCTCCCCTGTTGACTCCACTTACTCCTACTGCTGTGGAGTACAGGAGTCGATTCGGGTATTCTCTCTAGACGAGAGACACGATAAATCAATTCACGATACATCGAACACTACCCGCCAATCCGGGGGGTAGTATAGATGCACCAATAGTTAGACTGTAAGCACCTCAGGTCAAGGACTGTGTCACCTTATGTATTTGTCCATTGTCTGTCAAAATGGGACTTCAATCCTGCTTGGAGCTTCTAGGCACTAATTTTAATAATACTTTTTACTCACTTTGCATAGATGTTCTCTGTAGGACATGAATCTTATAGTAGCTAAACTCCTCCCCCCGAACTCCCCATGATGACCCATCTTGGATGACTGTGTCCTGGATTTCTCCTCAGCTATGTGACCCCGTTAGTGTTCTAAAACTATCCCATGTACTGCAGACCGCCTTGAGATTCAGAGTACAAAAATAGGTATCTTCTTGGATTATACTCTAACATGGCTTAAACACGAGAAGAATTTTGCCACCTTAAAATGTTGTTTTTCATGAGGTGGGATGGAACCTGTTGTATCCTGCTAGACTTCCCTCAAAGGTTATGGAAGCTTTAAGGACTGGCCATCAACACAATGAAGAAACAGAGGAGATGGACTCAGAGGCTGAGGATAAACACTGCTTAGGGCTTGGAGAAGCTTATATCCCCCCTTCTCTTTCCCATTCTCCAAAATGTTTGCATTATATCAGGGCCTGGAATTAGCCTGTATAGGATTCAAGTTCTCAAGGTTGATGGATGTGGTCACCTGCTCACTGGCTCAATCCTACCCACCTCCCTGCCTGCCAAGAAAACCTATTAAAAGTTGACACATGCCCAAATGCAGATTTGAATTTATCTTTCTCTTTGCCACCAGTAGAGGGATAGCAGTGCATAAATACTGCTATTGGACACACAATGCTTCAGCACTGTTGAACCGTTGCTTCAGCACTTAGAATGCCCTTCTGACCCTCTGCTTGCTCTGAACGCTCTCCATAAATGTGTGCATTTTGCATTAGGATGGGGAAGGATGTTAAAGTGACAGTATTTTCAGAATATCTCTTCCATGTTTATTATACTTTTAAGAAATTCAGGAGTAGAACTGGTTGGGAATTTTTTGACATAAGATTCTTTTTTATGAGAATATGCTGATTCCGAAATTGATCTTGGGAATGTTCCAGATTTGAAACTTTCATCAAGAAAGCTCTCTCGGATCCTTCATGGGAATTTCTGGTCAAAATATATAAGAGAGAGTGAAAACATACATACAAGCCTTTACCCATTCTGGAGTAGCCAGTAGCCTGGGGGCTAAAGTACTCACCAGGGTTGGAGAAGACCTGAGTTCAAATCCGTGCTCTACTTGATTTAGAGGAGGGATTTGAACTCAGGTCTTCCACATCCCAGGTGAATGCTCTAACAACTACCAGGTTATTGGCAACTGTGGGGTGAGAAGAACTGAAAAACATTCTGAACTATCAGAAACCATTTACTGCCCAGCTCTATCCATCAGGCAGCAAACCTTTCTAGAAAATGCAAATAAGCAGAAGCAGGAGAAGAGGCTGAATTGGAAGGCTCAGGAATTTAAGATCAGGAATGTTAAGCTGATGTGGTATTTTAGTTTTGTTTTATACACTGAAGAGGTGCATCAACTTGAAATCTAGTCATTTCATAAATGAAATTCCAGTATCTGTCCCTAAATCCCCTGCCAATTTTTGTGGTTTTATGATCCCATCTTTCAAGCCCTGCACAAATACAAAACTTGTATCCATATCCAATCCACAAAAAATGGGCCACAGATATTAAGTAGATATCTGTGGACTTGCAGGGCTCTACCCATCTTCCTACTTTTTTATTTAAATGTTTTTCATACTTAAATGCTCATCTGTGCTGAAAAAGACAAGTCCAGGGCCTCATTAACATCCTTGTTGTGAGAACAACACAAACTCAAATACTAAACTGATAAGCAATAGCCCATGCTATATTTGTAACCAAAACCACCTTCCAAGATACTGAACTTCCACCAGTCAAGAAAGCTGAAGTGCTTCAACCAGGATATACTCCTCCATCAGAGTTTTTAGTTTGAAGTCAATGAAACTTATGCTCCTGTGTCACCTAGGTGCTTTTGAAAATCCACACGTAATTGCCTAAATGTGGATTTAGGAGTACAATTTAAGTCTGCTATTTTGAAAATGCTGGCCTGTTTGTATAAAAAGTTCACAATAACTGTTAATGTACAGAAAATCTAAATAACTTTTCACTGATAGCCCTGAAACAGTTTTGTTTTGAAGTGACAAAGATTTTATGGCACTTTGAGAAAAGTTTTAATAAAAACTATAATTTTAGCTCCTGATGCTTTAAATACTTATGCACATTTTTAACTTTAAGCACGTGAAATCGATGGGAATAAAGTTATATATTTCTTAAGTGTTTACAGAGTCCATTCATTTTCAGTATTTTTCGTTATCGCAGTTTGTAAAATTCCACTAAGATACCTTACTAGCAGTGGCCCCATCATCGAACATTTAGTTTATTATAAATTTTAATCTGAAGTTGCAAGAGCATAAATTTTCAAAGTAGTTTTAAAAAACCTCAGCCTGATTTTAAACAATGATTATTAAAAATCATGTGATATAAATGATTTAAATTACCTTGATTTAAATCTCTTCACCTTGGGGAAACTGATTATATCACAGGAAATAGATTATACATACAGGCTGACAAAAGAAGTAAGTAAATAAACTGGAAAAAACAAGAGAGAAAATGTTTTTTCTCTAATCTCTTCCAGTTACAGTATTCACGGCCATTACTGATATCAAAAATAATTAAAAATGTTTGTCAAACAGAAGTATGGTTTTTGAATAGATCCTATCACTTTACTTCCTCACTTCAGGTTCTTTGCTAAATTAGTTCATTTTGCTTTTGTTAAATCATATGTTATTGATTTTTAGTAAACAGAACACAAGGCAACAAGAACCAGAGTCAAATGGGATCATATATATATTTTTCCTACAATACTCTGTAATAACATCTGTTTCAATTATGCTCAGGAAATCATTAAACAATTTTAGGGTCAGATTATTAGAGTGACATCCATTTGCAGACAATATCGTTGGTGCATCAAAACCCCCTATTGTACATGCACATATTGAATGCACATGGCTTTTGAAAAAATAAATTCTATTGTTTTTGCACTCAAGTGACTGCATACAAAAATTGCACATGTAAGAGTTTTGTCCCTTAATATAAAGGGCTTTTTGGAACACAAACAGAAGCCGTTGTGCTATGCTTTAAAATACATTGACCAAAATTCTGCTCCCAATTTGAGACTGCATGGATGTAAGAAAAGGCAGAATTTGACTACCAACTTTAATATTAAAATAAATGTTACTTCCATTTGTTTATGTTGCAGAAAATTATTGTTCTAGTATTGTTTTAAAATAGAAATGTCACTGCAGCTTAGCTATAGCATCTATATATTAGTACAGAATGTGCAAAGCTGTGTTTGGTTATACTGCATTATCCAAATAAATTATGTGTTATGGACAATATTTTGCCAAAGCACCATCCTAAACTTGCACAGCCAAGTTCTTGCATGGTCCAAAACTTGGATTTGCACAAATACATCTATGGTTTTGGATGTTCAAAAACTTGGATGACCAGTTTGGGGCTATTTTGAAGATATAACCCACAAAACATATTCTTCATTTGAGCTATCTGACTGGTACAAAGAATGGGATTATTTCATATTAGAAAGCAGGCATAAGACAGAGTGCACCAACTCACAGGTTGAGGCCTTTGGTAGGCCTACATTTTAGAGTACTGTCTGAGTTATACTTTGATAACATTATGTCATCTCCACTGTTAGTATGGTACCTTAACATTCTGGAGTTAGTATGCTGTTGTCAGTCTACTTCATTTCCTTGCTTTAACTAGTACTACTTTTAATTTGAAGAAAGGCCTATCACAACACAGCAAAAATTAAAATGGAATATTTTCTCACCTTGAACGTATGGTATTGGTAATTGGTATCAATGTCGATGTAATATGGAGATCCCTCCCCCCCTCTTTTTTGGAATGACTGAGGCATATAGTTCTATGAGAGAATAATAATTGTATTGAGTTAACTAATTAAAATATGTTTAAAAAAATGACTGATATTTTTAAAACCAGTAAGCATGGGACCTTGCAACTGTTTTACACAACTATGATAGTTCTTGCTACTGCTCTGATTTTGGCAATGTCTCTACTTTTACATTTAGGAATTTTAAATTATTACTACATTATTTTAAAATAAAAACCAAGTTAAAAAGAAAATCACAAATTATGAATGCAGTCTGCTAGGGAAGCAGGCAAAAGGAAGGTATCCAAGGGTGGATTATATTTCATCAAGTTACCCACAACTAAGACAAGATGCTTGGGGAACAAACAGGGGAAAGTGCAAATGTAGGGTTTTCCAGCTATTCACTTTACCTCCCTCCATCCCTATGTATTAAATAAAAGAACTCCTGCAACTGGCAGTGCAATGGAGTGTCTTATGTACTTTTTTGCATAGAACACACGAGTCCTATTCATCTTTATTGGTACCCTCCAGTAACTGAGTTAGTGGCTTGGACCTGAAGGATTGAGGGCCAAATTTATCCTCAGTTTAACTCAACTGACTTTAGTGGAATTATATCAGCAATGTGTCCTGCACTGTGTGCTCAACTCCCAACTGAGTTTGTATATAGTTGGCTGATGACAGTCATATTTATATACACTGAGCTGTGGATCACTGCAGCAATATAAACTAACTCATCTCCTTGGAGACCAGTTTATGTGATACACTGATGTGCATGTTAAGCAAGGTATCAGAAAAGTAGGACAGGCAATATGTATTAATGATTAGGCCATGTTGTAACCAGAGAATGGATTTCTGATAGGTTTTCCTTATTAGTCACATTTTAAAAAATGGGATTAATTTACTGATCCTTCTGCCTGACAAGCCTGATGTGTTGACTTTGCATGTCAAATTTACATTAAACACACAGGTCAAACTGCCAGCTTTGAACTTTGTCTAACAGCGTATTGTGAACATGTAGTAATTTTAAAATTCCTACAGCATGTGAACTGTGCAAAGGAAATCTATTTTGCTGGCCACTCTGGATGGACACACATTTTTTCAAATTAAAATTAACATAATTAAATCAATACAACAAGAAATAATATTATTCCAAGTACAGTTCATACAAGGTAAAATAAAGCACTATGAATGGTTAAGCAAGGCATTTTATTGTATTTGATTTCTCCATCATTTAGTAGTTGATGCCAAATTTTACTGGTATCTTACTAGATATCTGATACTGGCTATCTTATATCATCAGTCTTCGTCTATTTGCAATAACTTGTCTTGTAATTAACAGTGCCTCTTCATTATGTTGCCCGGTTGATAAATAAGAGTTGAAAATATGCTTACCACAGGTTGTAATGGGGCACCAGGCATCATGGCATTGGCTAGTTGCATTTGCTGGGCCAGCATGGCCATGTTCTTCTGCTGAATCAGGTTATTGCGTCCATTTATCTCCAACTGTGTTTTTAAGTGTGGGGGTGGGTGAAGATATTTGCAGTTCTCTCTTGAGCATCGACCCTACATATAGGAGAAATGAGCATAACTGGTGTTAAAACAGCCACAGGAATATCTACCTTCATTATGTCACTTACCAAACAAAAGAAACCAAAGATCTAGGGAGAAAAACACAGCTAATTCTATGGATAACCAAATATTTATAAGAGCAACAACAAATAAAGAATGATAGCATTAAAGTAGTATCACTAAACTATATGTTTTTACAGCATGTCCCCCGAGAACTACTGTTCCTAAAAGTGAGCAAAATGCTGTTTCCTTGAAAAGAAAACATAACTGTTTTCTGTAGTTACAAAATCTTTTTCAATTAAAAATACTCTAGCCAACTACTGGAGTACAGTCCAACTTTAGAAGTGAGCCCAAGAAAGTACAAATACTATTCTCAACATGCTAAAGACTGATCTGTTTGCATTACAATAAGGGGAATAGGAAGCAACGAAAGGTTAGTCTAGTATTCAAGGGTAGTGATATTACTAGGGAACTAACACTGCAAACCAATACGGTTCTACAGCTCTGATTATAACTACAACATGGCACTCCTGGGAAAAGGTTATCATATAAAATACTTTTTTTTTTTTTGAAGTGGCACACACCACCTATGAGAGGCAGAAACCAACTGTGGCAGTAATGTGCATGTTCTATACAATAAATTGGACATGCTAATTTTGTCTGGATTAAAAGAATGCATAAATGTGAACTTCAGTTACATTTTTTTTAAAAATGAGATAGAAGTAACTTCAGTTACACACCTACCCCACATCCCCCTGCCAAGAAGACAAATTTGCCTGTTATTTCAGAACTGTCTCGCTCTTCCCTGGTGCTGTTTGAAAGACCCCACACATAATAAAGGAAAATTACTTCAGAAAATGTTTTCAGAAGTGACCTCTGATTTTTAGGTGCCTTCCTTAAAATCTGGGGTCCCAGCTTGTGAAACTACGAGGCCTTATTTTGGGGAGTGTTAAGCACTCACGGCTCCAGCTGAAGTCACTGAAACTGTGCAAGTGCTACACTCTAAAAACTAGGCCGAAGGTTTCCAGAGTTGGGCATCCAAAAAGGCGGCACCTAAAATCACGTTGAAAAATGCCGGCTTTCCTAAATATACAGGAGAAAGAGTAAAACTGAGTACACACAAAATGCTGCCAAATGCACAAAGTAAACACACTGAAAAGCAGGAAAAATAATTTCCCTCAGTAAATCTCTGTTATAGTAATTTTTGTAACAACACATATCACAACAGTAGATAAAATATTATCAGAGATAATATGATAACATTATCAGAGAAGTATGATTTTTAAGATTGTGTCCGTTTAACATTTCATATGACTGAGATTAGAAAATATCATCATTAATCAGCAATATGAAAAGCCCTATGCAATAACTGTTCTTAAACTTTCAACAATGAAGCCCGTTCTTCCTCTGATACACTAAATCAACTGAAAAAACAAAAATACAAGTAGAATAAAATCTTTTGTTGGGAGAACAGATCTCTTAAACTGTGAGTTTTCGCTTTCTCTCAGTCTTTGAAATGAATCCAAGCAGGAGCAGAGACAGAAAAACAAAGCCCTAATTTAAGTTGTTTTTATCTGGCTTGGCTTTGCTTTTTCAGGAAACAAATTAACTCAGTATAGTTTGACCTTATACTGAATTTTGCTCAAAAAAACTACAAAGCTAATCTGAATTCTCTTTTTAAGTAAAAAAAAACAAACAAACTTTTTTTTCTACCTATCTTTTTCTACTCTTGGCAGCTCATCATATATGAACCTAATTTTCACAGCGAGCCAATTGGCATTTCAACGATCTTTGAATAATTCAGTATGTCTGATTATCATAAGCCTCTTCCCAAATCTGGACCTTAGCGTCCAAAAATCTGGGTGCCTAGCATGAACCGCTCTACGCTCAATTTACCAGCTTAGATCTGATCTCGCTGCCACCATCCAAAATTTCCAGGGTTTTGGCCCCCTCTGATCTCCC